>NC_133621.1:257120693-257470193 GCF_048593235.1 Sminthopsis crassicaudata
AGGGGAGAAAGATACAAACAGCGCTGAACACAATGCACAAAATAATACTATAAAGATGTCAAACAAAATGCCATATGAGGTCAGAAGCAAAAGACAGTTATGGCCTGATTTAGATTTTTTTATTAATATGAACTATCTCATAATAATTTATTACACATTTTCGAGTTCAACATACTTTGCAAGGGTACAAAGATTAAAACAAAATATCCCTGACCCTCAAAAACAAAGGGTGGGTGGGATATGGTATGAACACTACCAAATAGAACAAAATTCCAGAAGTAATGGGAGATATAAGCAAGGGGTTCTATGTAAATTTGAAAAGAGAGAACATTTTCATCTATTTCACAAAATATGATATCAAATTATCTTAGAAAGAAAATTAATTCATAAAGTTTATAATACTTAAGAAAGCATTTTCATCTTTTGAACTGTGTTGATTACATTTAAAAAAAAACACAACATTGAAGAGTCTTTTAAGAGAAATTTATGATTCAAAAAAAAAAAATTGGTCAAACTATGAATACAGGAAAACCCAAGGGGAGGGTATATAATAGAATATACAACTAATACAACCCATAAGGCTTAATTATCATTATACTTATCTGGAGAGATCTCATAAACAAATAATGAACTGAATAGAAGGAAAGTAGATTTGGGAAATCTTGGGAAGAAATTATCCAGTGGTTTTATTTCTCCCTGAAACAAAAAATCCATGTAAAAACAAGTAAAGCACTATTATTTTTATGATGTTGATATATAGTTTCAAATCTTGAAACACATCAATCTTCAAAGAACTGAAATTAGAGATTACCCAAAAGTTTCATGGTGGGAAGGAAAAGGCTATAACAGTATATAAACAATGATTAAAAGTAAAACCAAATAAATAGATTAGGAAAAAAAAAAAAAGATGGGCTGGTCCAATAGCAAGAGTGAGGGATAATCAATGAATGATTTGCATGCTCTACTATTATATAGCGATTTCAGGAAAATTCAGCAAGTAAACATTCATGAGGCACCTACCTAATACTTGGCATGGTGTTAATGAATGAAGAATAGGAAGTAAAACAACTGGTGTTTTGAGTAAGCTCTCTGTGGTGGACATTTGGGAGAGAATTAAAGAGTTGTATATGATAGAAAAATGTGGATGGGTTGCAGTTTGTGTTCTTGGAGGAAATATCAATAATGGTAAAAAGACATGTGTGGAATAGAGAGATAAGGTGAAGAACTTACAGTAATATATGAATTCTTTTTATGTATTTTATTTTCATTATTTCTGTATCCCCTATGATCTGCATAATATGTGCAGGCCCATATTTACTTGAGCCTTTGCCAACTATAACTATATTTACTTAACCTGAGCTGATAACATTTATCAGTATTTAACATTTATTGATATTTAGTCTATTAGCTTGACCAATGTCTTCTTAATTATCTAAAGCCTGAAGGCCTGATTTTCTATTTCCTAGAAATCAGGTGATCTCAGGGAAACAGAAACCTTCCATTCCAATCTCTCCTGATAGCAACAACCAACTAGATGCCTCCCCCTCCCCTTCTCAATGCTCTCTTACTTGTGATGTAATCTATAGTATAAAAGCTGTGTATCTTTACTACTTCTTTAGCCCTCCTATCATGAGCTTTTTCTTTCTTATCTTGTGATGGAATGGCTCATCCTCCAGAGGTTTTAATAAACAACCTTTCTGCTTTCTACTTTGAATGATCTCTGAATAGTCATTTTGGGTAAGAGTCTTCTACATCACACAGAGACATATGAATTGGAGTATAAAATATATTTTTAACAAATGCAAATATCAAAAAAGACATTGCTATAGAGATGATTCAATTAACAGAGGTTTATTGATGGGTCCGCCAGAGGAATTATTCTCAGGGTTTCTTCTTTTGGCTATTAAAATAATAGATTATTCTAACTTAAAAGAATTAAAAACAATTCTGCTGATCTCAAAAAAAAAAAAACTGAAATCAATAGATTCCCTATTGATAGATGAGAGTCTGGCATGAGACATGTTGACACTCATTTAGGAAGATCAAAAAAAAAATTTAAATTTTTTCTACTCCTCATTTCAAAATAGGATTCTGGCTTCTTAAATCAGCTTTGATTTTTCCTAAAAATGGTAAATCTATATTGTCTTCAATCCACACAACTATTATTAGAAGCCACAGGAAGATACTCATGTTTTTTATACAAAACCCACTGTGTAAACTAATCCCTAGAAAGAGACTAGGCATTTGGAGTTTTATCAATCCTATTTTGAGGGAATGATTCATCCTGCTGCTGTGTATAAATTCCAATGCCTTGAGCAAAGTAGATGCATTTAATTAACTAATATATAATATTGAAGCTAGATTGAAGTAAAATGCTCCAATAAGTTTCTGCTTTATTATGAAGCTCTAACCCAGTAGTTGTAAGCCTGGAGTTTATGGACCTTTAAGGACTCTACCTATATGAATAAAGATGGACCTTTAGAATTTCCTTCAATTATTTTAAAACATTATCTTGAGGAGAGGTCATAGGCTTTACCAGACTAGCAAAAAAGTCTATGATACAAAAAAGGTTAAGAATCCATGATTTAACCTTATGTGAGGTGATATAACATTTTATCTCTCTCTTGAGTTGGTTTCCCTCATGCCTGGATGCATAATCACTTCACTTCTGCCTCTGAGAATTGAGCTTCCACCAATGTTCAGGACAATTGTTTCCTCCCACAGGACAATTTTCCAAAACTTCTTAAGTTGTTAATATTCCTTTACTTCATTAATTTGTATTCCATATAGCACATACTCTATTTTAAAGTTCTGTGTGTGGATGTGGGTGTGTGAGTGTAGGTGTGGGTATATGTTTCCTACCCTGTAGTTTTCAATGGGATGTCTTGGAAGCAGAGATAGTGTCATCTTTCTATTCCTTGTGACTAGCAGTGTCTTGCAAATGGCAGTTAATACATGCTCCTTTAATTGAAATGAAGACTATATAACTGAACATTTCTTTGAAGAAAAATCAAGGAATCCCAGATCTCAGAACTTAGTATTATTAATTTAGAACAATTGATTTACTATTATTTCATAATTATGTGCTCTTGTTTTCAAAACAAAATCTTAGAAATTACCTAATTACTGCATAAGTAATAACAATAACAGTAATGCACATTTATATAGAATTTTAAATTTTATAAACTGCTTCACAACTTTTAAGACAGAAATTATCTTTTGTCTTTTTGTATCACCAGTGCTTTACACAATCAATACCTCACATATAGTAGGCACTTAATTCAAGTTTGCTGATTGACTTATATAAGTTGTTTTACTGATCCACAAAAACTGTAGGGATGGCTATCATTTTCTCTTTCCAGATGAGGAAATTGGGGCTGAGAGAGAGCTTAATTCGTTTGCAGGAGTTCATACAGTTACTATCATCTGAGACAAGACTTTAACTCATTTCCTGCTAACTCTGAAGTTAAACTAGGCAGTAACTAGAATTCAGGCCAGTTAGATGAAGTGGATATAATGCCAGTACTGAAGTTAGGAAGACTCACCTTCCTGAGTTCAAATGCAACCTTATATATTTACTATTGTATAACCCTGGGCAAGTCACTTAAACCTGTTCGTAAAGTGAGCTGGAGAAGGAATGGCAAACTACTCCAGTATCTTTGCAAAGAAAACTTCAAATGGAGGTATGAAGAATTAGACACGACTGAAGAACAGCAACAAAGTCTGACTTCAGATTCTTGGGTCTTTTCTTCTGGTAACCTAACTTCTCCATCACTCTTCCTATACTATAAGAATACAAAAATCTTACATGAAAGATATTTTTCTGTCCCCAAGAAGTCCTATTTCTGTCCTTTGATGGTGGTTTAATGACCTGAGGTTATTGAAGGCTATGTAGTGAAGTAAAAGCATTGGCAGGTTCTATCAAGCTAGAAAAACTTTGAGAGTAGCTCTGGTAAGAACTAAGGCTATTGTCTAAAACCTACCTTAGGCTACCATGGAGAGGCATGAAACTAAATTGTTAAGGGACAGGTCAATTCCCCAAGAGCCTCCACAGCTATAGATCATAACCTCTGAAGGAGTTGTAGGGCAGCACTTCAGAGAAAAATTGAGGAATCCCAAATATCAAAATTTTAAATTATTAGTTTATAACAAATGATCACCACACAGTAGTCTTGTTCTAGAGAGACATTGTATCTAATGAGTATGTCTGGGTAGGAGTTTAAACACATGATTTAGTAGAAGTTGACTTGCCAGAACCAGTAAGGAAACAAATTACCAATGGGAAATTACTTGCAATTTTCAGCAGCTGCTGCAAAACTGCTTCAATGAGGCATTTGGAAGCTGGCTTTTCTCTGTGTTTATTTTCTATCATTTTCAGAGTCTCTATGGTACTATCTAAGCAAGGCATAACACTGTAGTATAGAAGATGGATATTATGAAACAGAAGTATATGCTTTTTTTTTTTTTTTTTTTTATTCCTAACACTTGTTTGGCAATGAAAGGAGTGTAAAACTGTTGAAACTGTGAAGTGCATACAATGAATCACAATATGAAAGACTGAAACTTCACAAGTCTTTATATCTAAAACACTGACCCATTAATAATAAAAAAAATAGCCCTAAAAAATGGTGTTTCAGGCTATGCTTGATAATTTCCAATGGGGTACAAGAACCTACTAATCTCATCATAGAGCTTTTCTACTTTTAAATACTTCTAATTATTAGGAAGATTTTTTTAAAAAAACTAAATACAAAATTTTAAAAAATTAGAAAAAATACAAAAATTAAAACAACAACAACAACAACAAAAAACAACAAAACAAAACATTGTCATGAGCCCAGCAGAACACCAGAGGATTCAAATTATGTAACAATAAATTTCCATTTCAAGAAAGCATATACAACAATAGAAGAGATCATATTCACAACTATCCATGTTCTGTTCGCTTCTTTATAAGATATCCTTTTGTTCTCTGCTGTATATTTTTTACTTTATTATTTTTTCCACTTTCATCCCTCTCTACCTCTACCAAGCAGGGTATGGTTAAGCATGGATATATTTCTATGTGTGTGAATATGCATGCAAAAATATATATATATATGTACATACCACTACACACACACACACACACACACAAATCTATGCACACACATGTATAGACATTCATCTAAAACAGAATTAGTATGGCTGACATATAATAGATTTCCCTCTTGATTGATTTGATTCTTTAAGTTTGACTTAAATATTGTTCTGAAACATTTTCTGAGAACAATGATTATGGGGACTACATGTTTTACCTTATAAATTCTACTTCTAATTCTTGTAATTGTATTTTTGTATATCTACTTCCTATCCCTGTTAACTCTTCTATTTTAGTTCTATTCCTGAACTTGCCTTTCCATTACTTAACCTTCGCCCATCCAAGGATCCCTCCCTTATCTTCTTCCCTCTCCATTCTTATCCTTCCTCTAAGTTCCATCTCCATTAATTTACATTTCTTATCTAACTCCCATTAATGTAAATACCTTTGGATCCCCCACCTTATTCTATGTACCCTTTCCCTCCCTTGTCCCACTGCTATTAATCTAAACACCCTTCCATACTTCACCTTATCTTATTCCTTTCCCCCTTATTTTATCATAGATTTTGGAGGATGCTATAGCTTCATAGTATATATATACATACACATCCATATCTATATAAATATATTTATGTTTTGTTCCCTATTAAATCCATTCCTGATATGTGCAGATTTTCAGAACTACCAGCCCTCCTCTCTTAGCTAATGCTTCTCTGCTGGTTCTTCCTCTGAACATCATTCATATAGCAAAAGTACTATTTTTATCTATGTCTACACAATCTTGCTTTTCAGATATTCATCTCTGTTCCAGTCTTTCTTTTGAATTATTCAATTACTGACATTAATCTTAAAACATAAGGCTTAATTTCCATGTAAAAAAAATTACAGTTTGTCCTTGTTGAATCCCTTGAAATTAGTCTTTGATGCTGGTTTTTATAAGTTAAATTTTCTATTGCGTTTAGATTTAGTTGAGGCAAAATTCTGAAAATCTGTGAATTCACTGAATATACTTTTTTTTTGGTTCAATATTACACTTATTTTTCAGGATATGATATTTTTGGCAGCAGATCTAATTCTTTTAATTGTTGATATATAATATTCTAGGACGTGTGGTCTTTTATTGTAGTTGCTGATAAATCCTGTATAATTCTAGTTGTAGCTTCAGCATTTTTTAGCTCTTTTTGTTTGTTTCTTATAAAATTTTCTCTTTCATCTGGGAATTTTGAAATTTAGCACTAATATTCCTGTGTGTTTTTCTTCTAGGATCTCTTTGAGGTTTTGATTGGTAGATTTTTCCTATTTCTAACTTCTCCTTGTGTTCTAACATTTCAGGACAATGTTATTTGATTATTTCTTGTATTATTATATCAATGTTCTTTTTTATTTTATTATTTTTTATTTTATAATTATAACCTTTTCTTGACAGTACATATGCATGGGTAATTTTTTACAACATTATCCCTTGCACTCACTTCTGTTCTGATTTTTCCCTTCCTTCCCTCCATCCCTTCCCCTAGATGGCAAGCAGTCTTAAACATGTTAATTATGTTATAGTATATCCCAGATACAATATGTGTGTGCAGAGTTGAACAGTTCTCTTGTTGTATAGGGAAAGTTGGATTTAGAAAATTGGGAAGAAAAACAAAAGTGTAAACATTTCCCAGTGTTTCTTCTCTGGGTGTAGTTGATTCTGTCCATCATTTATCAATTGGAACTGAGTTAGATCTTCTCTTTGTAGAAGATATCCACTTCCATCAGAATACATCCCCATACAGTATTGTTGTTGAAATATATAATGATCTCCTGGTTCTGCTAATTTCACTCAGCATCAGTTCTCCAAGCCTCTCTGTATTCATCCTGCTGGTCATTTCTTACAGAACAATAATATTCCATAACATTCATATACCACAATTTATCCAACCATTCTCCAAATGATGGGCATCTGTTCATTTTCCAGTTTCTGGCCACTAGAAAAAAGGCTGCCACAAACATTTTGGCACATACAAGTCCCTTTCCCTTCTTTAGTATTTCCTTGGGATATAAGCCCAGTAGTAGCACTGCTGGATCAAAAGGTATGCACAGTTTGATAACTTTTTGGGCATAATTCCAGATTGCTCTCCAGAATGGTTGGATTCGTTCACAACTCCACCAGCAATGCATCCCAGTGTCCCCACATCCCCTCCAACATTCATCATTATTTTTCCCTGTCATCTTAGCCAATCTGACAGGTGTGTAGTGATATCTCAGAGTTGTCTTAATTTGCATTTCTCTTATCAATAGTGATTTGGAACACTTTCATATGAGTGGAAATAGTTTCAATTTCATCATCTGAAAATTTTCTGTTCATATCCTTTGACCATTTATCAATTGAAGAATGGCTTGATTTCTTATAAATTAGAGTCAGTTCTATGTATATTTTGAAAATGAGGACTTTATCAGAACATTTAACTGTAAAAATATTTCTCACTTTGTTGCTTCCCTTCTAATCTTGTTTGCATTAGTTTTGTTTGTACAAAGGCTTTTTAATTTAATGTAATCAAAATTTTCTATTTTGTGATCAATAATGATCTCTAGTTCTCCTTTGGTCACAAATTCCTTCCTCCTCCACAAGTCTGAGAGGTAAAATATCTTATGTTCCTCTAATTTATTTATGATCTCGTTCTTTATGCCTAAATCATGGACCCATTTTGATCTTATGGTGTTAAGTGTGGGTCTATGCCTAATTTCTGCCATACTAATTTCCAGTTTTCCCAGGCTGCCTTCATTTGAGTTTTTTTTTTTCATTAATTCCCCTGAAATTCTCGACCTTTTCTTCTTCCATATGAATTTTGTTGTTATTTTTTTCTATGTCATTAATAGTTTCTTGGGATTCTGATTGGTATAGCACTAAATAAATAGATTAGTTTAGGGAGTATTGTAATCTTTATTATATTCGCTCAACCTATCCAAGAGCACTTAATATTTTTCCAATTATTTAAATCTGATTTTATTTGTGGGGAAATTGTTTTGTAATTTTGCTCATATAATTCCTGAATTTCCTTTGGTACACAGATTCCTAAATATTTTATGCTATCGACAGTTATTTTGAATGGAATCTCTCTTTGTCTCTCTTGCTGTTGGATTTTGTTGGTGATGTATAAAAATGCTGAGATGATTTATGTGGATTTATTTTGTATCCTGCAACTTTACTAAAGTTGTGAATTATTTCTAATAGCTTTTTAGTAGAATCTCTGGAGTCAATGTTCTTTTTTAAAACATTTTTAAAAATCTTTTTATTTACAAAACATATGCATGGGTAATTTTTTCAACATTGACCTTACAAAACCTTCTGTTCCAAATTTCCCCTTTCTTCCCCCCATCCCTTCCCCTAGATGGCTGGTAATCCAATACATGTTAAATATGTTAACTTATATGTTGAATTCTACATATATATATGCATACAGTTATCTTGCTGCACAAGAAAAATCAGATCTAGAAAGGAAAAAAAAAACCTGAGAAGGAAAACAAAAATGAAAGCAAACAATAACAGAAAGAGTGAAAATGCTATGTGGTGGTTCACACTCAGTTCCCATAGTTCTCTCTCTGAATGTAGATATCTCTCTTCATTACTAGACAATTGGAACTGGTTTGAATCAACTCATAGTTTAAGAGAGTTAAGTTCATCAGAATTGATCATCATATAATCTTCTTGTTGCTGTGTATAAAGATCTTCTGCTTCTACTCATTTCAGTCAGCATCAGTTCATATAAGTCTCTCCAGGCTTCTCTGAAATCATCCTGCTGGTCATTTCTTACAGAACAATATTATTTTATAACATTCATATACCATAATTTATTTGGCCATTCTCCAATTGATGGGTATCCACTCAGTTTCCACTATGAAAAGGGCTGCCTATGTCAATGTTCTTTTTTGAATCACAGCTTTTAGGTAGTCCAATTACTCTTTATGTTCTTGATTTATTCTCCAGATCTGTTGTTTTTCTTATATTTCACATTCTCTTCTATTTTTTTCATTTTTTTACATTTTGTTTTATTTCTTGGTCTTATAGCTTTATTGGATTCTCCTTTCCTAATTCTAATTATCAAAGAATTATTTTCTTCTTTAAGACTCTGAATCTCGCTTTCTAGTTGGCTGACTTTCCTTTCATGAATCTTATTTTTCTTAGATGGTTCTTCTACTTTTTTTATTTGTTTTAGTTTTTCATTAATTTCTCTCATTTGGCTTTTAAAGTTATTTTTGAGTTTTATAAATTCTTTCTGGGAAGGAAGCCATTCTAAAGGCTAGGAAGGGCTTCTTTTACTTTAATGCTTTAATGTCCTCCTCTGACAATGAACCCCAGTCTTTCCTATTCCCATCACAAGAGTTTATGCTTAGGTTCTTCTTTGCCTGCTCATTTTTTTTAAAATGAAAATTTATTAGTGTAATCCCTTCAAATCCTGGAAAGGAAGTTAATGATACCTCTGGCTTCACTTCAGTTCTCTCTTCTGGTCTGGAACCCAAAGTCAAGAACTCAAACCTTCAGCATCATTCCTGTCTCACTGTTTCTGTACTCACTTGGTGTGCTGTTTCCTTCTTACCCAGGGCTAACTCTCAGCAGTACAGCTGGGTCTGGTGTTCCTAATCAACAGAGGTTCCCTCAGTCTTCCTGGACTCAAACCTCCAATATTTCCCAGGCAGTTTGGGAGGTTAAAGTTCCTGTGGTTGTGGCCAGGTTAGCCTCAGGACTCCTTATTTGCTGTTTCTGCAGAACTAACCTGGATATGGTTAAACCTCACTCCTGGGATCTTTCCTCCAGTGGTCTCAGGAGGACCTCAGTTCTGTCCCAAGTCTTATTTGTTTTTCACTGGTCTATGATCATCCTGAGATGCAATTTTGTGAGGAAAATCTGAAGAGCTTGCAATTTTATGAATTACTACACCATCTTCCAAGACTCCTCCTACTGGAAGATTTTTTTTTTAAAAGCAACTTTTATTAAACCAAAATATGCAAGTCTGAAAATTGCATTTTATACCATGGATCAAAATCTAATCTCTCTTCCAAATCACAATCCTTCAACTAAATCTTCTCTTCTTCAGGCTAAGAAATACAATTCTTTTGACTTCACCATATTGGTCATTCCCTGTTTTATTTTGACATGTTTTTCATACTACAGGAGAATTATATCTATTTGTTAATAAAGATATATCTATTTACCTTTTTACACATATATAACAATTCCTCTGTTTGCCTCTAATATGTAGGCTTTTGAATCATTTGTCAAAAACATTGCTAATTTTTTATACAAATTGGGGAATCTAAGGAAAAAAAAACTGAAGTTAAGCTATATACAAATTATAGATATCCATGAATCTAAAGGCTTGATGAGTGTATTCTTTGCCTCTTTTAAATTCAAAGTTTAAATCATTTTAAAATTTGTCTATCAATTCAATTTGTATTGCAACTAAAGTTAGTAGTATAGAAGATATTTAATTCTGAAACTATACAATTTTTATTGAATATACAGCAAATTATTTTTTCTTTAGAAAGAAATCTATTCCACTAAACATGTACTAAGAAAATAAGCATTTTTTTTATTTTATATTCCCTCCACACACACTGGAACCTAAAGTTCACACACATACACACACACATACTAAATTTCCTATAAGTCAATTAAATCAGCACATGCCTATAATCTCTGGTACTAGTGAGGGTCAAGTTAACACTTCTTGCCTGTCACACAAAAAACAAACTCATACAGATCTGCTGCTCTTATCTGACATTAGCCCATATCATAGAAACTAAAACAGTATTAAGAGTTCTTTCCTTTATTTTGTGTCTTAATTCCCTTGGGCAATCTGATCAAGTCTTTAGAATTCTTCTCATAATCATGTTTTTAAATATATAAAATACTTTCAAATAATTTTGAGATATAGTGCAAAACTTTTTTTTTCTTTTTTTAGTTAAATTACTCTAGGTTAAGAACTTCTGCTGTAGGTAGTTTTTGGCAAGGCTACTACTCTTTGGGGAGCTGTGAATTTAATTTTCTCAACAGAATTAGGGTATATTTAGAATTGTGTATGGTGACAAAGATGGCAGGTTCTATGTGCCCATAATCCATTATATTTATTCTATATAAGGGAATTAGAAGGCGAATATGTGTTTCTGTTTATATGTGCACACATATGTCTATGATATGTAAATAACTTTACTAGAACCTAGAGGGGTTGATGGTGAGGGATGATAGACCATCTATTTTATCAGTAAAGAAAATACCCTTTAACAATGTAAATAAGCACCAGCTCTTCAGCTACATGGAAGTTATTTTATGCATCCCCTATGCTAGAGAGACCATCAGGCACAGTGGAGAAAGAAGTGATAATGCAAATAATACCTTTCACCTAAGTGTCTGTCTATACCTACACATACATACAGGGACAGCTAGGTGATACCACACCTGGAGTCAGAAAGACTCACCTTGCTTCTTTCAAAGCTGTCCACACCTTACCTCATCTAAAAAATGAGTAGAATTCCAGTATTTTTGCCAAGTAAATCCCAAATGGGGTCAGTCACAAAGAACAGGAATAAATGAAAAAGACTAAATAAAAAAATACAATACACATATGTAAGTCTATACATGCATATGTACACACGCATATATGCACACATATATTGTGTCCATATATACATATATGTGTGTGTATGTTTATAGGTATACATTTAATTTTTTTTTTTTTTGGCCAATTCACACATATGGTCTATCCAATGGGTGTACGGGGCAGGAATTTTGGTGAAGTCTACTTAAGGTTCAGTATGATTGATTTAGTCCTACAACAAGGTGTTAACTCAGTGGAATTGATAAGACAATGGTTATCTAGTTTTACATATACTTAATATAGTTCTACAAGATTGACACCTGTTCTACAAGATTGAACCTACAATGATCTAATTATAATAGAATATATAAAAGTCAACAAGGACTGGATAAGAGACATTAGTGAATGCCATCTCCCACCACCATGGTGGCTGGCCTGTCCTCCTGCTTCCCCCACTTTGACCAAGGTGGGTGTGAAGGGCCTCCAGAAAGCTAGCTGAGCCCCAGGCTAGGAGACAGGCTGTGAAGGAGGCAATAAAGAATTTGGTTTTATCCCTGGCTATTCTCTAGTGGTTATTCAGCCGAAAGGAAGGATAGTCCCAAGACCTCCAGAAAGCTGGAACATTCAAGAGCTATATACAAACAGTGGAATTTATAGAGACAATAGTTATCTAATTTAGCATGGTGCTTAATAGTTTTCCAGTTCAGTGCATGTACTTAGTACTAACTGTAGTTCCACAAAATTCACACCTATGATGAGAGAGGATATAAGCTCAGACAAACTCAACCAGAAGGAGAAGTAGGAAAGACAGAGAAGTGGTGGCAATCCTCCTGCCTCCCCCTCAGAAACCAAGACACATTCAGGAGGATCTCAAGAAGCTGGCAGAAGCAGAAAAGACAAATGACTGATGGCAGGAGCTTAAGCTCTTGGAACCAAGGAGAGAGATAAGCCTCTAAGAAAGCTAACAGGGTCTCAGGAAAGGAGACAAGACTTGGAAAGAGACAATAAAGGATTTGGATTTTAATCCCTGGCTGCACTTGTGATTACTTAACCGAAAGGAAGGCTGCTTTCAGAGACCCCATGAGAACCCCAACAAGAGAATATTGTATTTTAGAGAGAATATTACACTCATGGAAAAGTATGGATTTGTTTTCTGTTAAGCCTTTTCCTGAATATATTGCTTTACAGGTTGTTTCCAGACACATCTTTCTGAAAATTGCAAAAGCAAACATTAGAAGTCCAGGATAAATGCAAACACCTGTCTCAATGGAAACCCATAATTGCAAACCAGAATGAAATACATCAATGCTATCAACATAATTCTTTTCTGTGGTTGTCTCAATAACCATTTTCCTATCATTTAATGTTTCTAAATGAGACAACATCATCTCTTTCCTAAATTGGATGTTTATATTGAACATAATATAAAAGTTGAGATCACTAGATGCTGAAATTGGAATACTTAAAGGCTTCCAGGTCCACTATAACCAAGCACTAACAAGTCTTAGTAAACAATTCTGATTCACTTTCAAATGTAGGGTAAGCAAAAATCGAGTGTGGGCAAGGAGCAATCACTTCAGGCTTTCAATCTTACCACAAATTGGCTTTCATATCCCTTTACTTTTCTTGTTAGTGTTCAGTCATTTTTCAGTTGTGTCCGATTCTTTGCAGTCCCATATGGGATTTTCTTGGCGAAGATACCATAGTGCTTTGCTATTTCCTTCTCCTTGCTTTGGTTTTCTTCTCTCTTATCCAAGCACTATTCTCATTTTACATTTGACTAAACCCTACCAAACCCACTAGTTTCTAGCATACTTCTTGACATACAATAATCACCTAATACATGCTGAATAAGTGATTTCTCTCATTTCCAAGCCAGTGAATTTTCTCCACTTATCAAAATTTAATTCCAATCTTAATTCATTCAATTATAAACCATAATATAGATACTTAAAGCATTTACTAAATGCTTACCAAGTGTAGGCCTTGTGTTAGGTGCTGAAGATACAAATATAAACAAGACTGTCTCTGCCTTCAAAGGACTTCCATTACAATGGGAGAAAACAACATACTAAAAATGGGGAAGACAAAGTTTGAGGAGACATATGTCTAAACATTTTTGTTTGTCCTTCATTCTCAAAGAGGACCATGAGATCAGGAAGGTGATGCCATAAGATGCAATTGAGTTAGATTTAAGTGAGTTGTGCAAGGTCATCAGATCATTTTCTCCTCCAGAGACATCTGGGTCTAGTGGCAAGATAAGGACAACTGGAGATGGCCCTGGACATAGGACATATTCCTAGAAATAGTATGTAAGACTGGGCCCTGGGAAGTACTGGCAAATGCTAGTCCATTTTAGCCAAGGAACCCAAGGGTGAAGCCCAAATTATGGGGGAATAAAGTGATTACCCAGCCATTTCCAATGGCATAGTACAAAGTATATGTAATTTATGAAAGAAAAATTAAATTAAAAAATGCAAACTCCTAAAAAAATAAGGTAAAGGCTTCATTAAAGATATAGTATTATATATTAGTATGTGCAGGAAAAGACCCTTGATTACAGACCCAGGAATTAAATTCTAAATTTTCCATTTACTTTCTGTATGACACTAAGCAAATTGTTTAACTTCTCCATGCTTCAATTTCCTCATCTGGAAAAGTAGGGAATTGTATTAGATGATTTTAAATTCTCTTCTAACTATAAATCTAAGATCCTATGATTTTATAGGATCCACTAAAACTAGGGGAAAAAAAACTGCCCACTAGACAAGTGACACTGACAATTCCTGTTTATTTTCAATGAGTCACTGGCATGATTATAAAAACCAAAACAATCCTCTCATGATGCTAAAACTTATATTTTCATTTTAAATTTCAAATGAATGTGACAGAAGGGAAAATACTGCCACAGTCATGAAGCTAATTATTAAAGGCCATTGATTCTATTTTCAGAATAAATCGAGTTAAAATTGTTCATTCATTCTGACTGTTCATTATCCAATTGTGGAACTTTCCAAAAAGTTTTTAGATGACTCTAGAAAACTCATATCCAAAGATCACGAAGAGAAGATCATATTGGTGGAGAAAATTTATTCTGGCTAAGGTTAATTGGTAAATGGAAATTTTCATATGTTTTCTCCAACTGGGGCAGACTTCTTACAATCTGAAATCTACATAACTGAATCTCTTGCTATTCAAAAAAACTACTTCTCAAATTCATTCTTTCATTTATTTCCCTCAGAAATGTGATAAACCTCTGTAAATGTGGTCATTTCTAGGGCTTCTTTATAATTACCAGTGGTCTCCAAACTTCTTTTATCACACACCCTTCTCAATTGGAAAAAAAAATTGAACATGAGTCTCAAAAGATTTTTATTTATTTATAAACTATATAATACTAATTATCCTAATAATTATATATGTATACAAAGATACACATATATCTATACACACAAACATACAAACACACACACATATATATATATATACATATGTATATATATATATATATATATATACATATATATATATATATGTATATATATATATATATACACACACACATATAAAAAAACCACAGAGAAATTACAAAGGAATGTGTTGATGAAATAATATCTAATTCTTGATTAAATAGTTACTGAAGTTTATGGTATATAGGAGCAATATGATATGATATGTACTTTAGTAAAAATGATTTAACAAGTTTGTGGAAATGGATTAGAAGAGGCAGAAGACAGAAAAAAACACAATTAAGTGACTATTTCAATAGTCTAGGAGATACAAGATGAGGCCTAAATTGGGGTGGTGAACTGGAAGAAGAGAAAAAGATATTGGTAAAAATAACATGATTTGGCAACTGACTGAATAATGTTCGGATGCTTACTAAACATGAATTAATCTATTAATGGGAACATTTGGAAGACTTTGTTTCTCCATTGGATGCCTTCATTACAGGAGAAAACACCTTTGCTAAACCTATGCAGCTCCATGGTGTGATGGATAGAGTGTCAAGCAGAGAGTTAAAAAGACATCATCCCAACTTCAAATTTAACCTCAGGTACTTATTAGCTGTGTGACCCTGGACAAGACACTTAATCTTCAATTTTCTCATCTGTAAAATGAACTGGAAAAGGATATGGCAAACCTTTGCCAAGAAAACCCCAAATGGGTTCACAAACAGTTGGATAAGGCTGAAACAACTGAACCACAAGTATATGTCTTTTTCTTTTTCTTTTTGCCTTAATTTTATGATCAGACAAAAATAGATTATCTTTGTTACTCTCTTCAAGGAAATGAAAATGGGTTTTGTTGGTCTACAGATACCATATAGAAAATTGTAGACTACTTGACCGTTTTGCCAAAGGGCTATTGACAGAACAGTGACCTAAAACCCTTATAATATTATTACCTCTCATAGTAAGTGACCAAAAACCTAAGCTAAAATAGAGGAATCCCTTACCCATGAAGTGTCATTAGGTGGAATGCAAAAATTGAATTTACCACCAATAAAACTTCTTTACTAGAAGAATGCACTTTAGAATAATTAATCAGGCATTCAGGAACTGGGGGAACAAATAGAGGCAAGGAAATCAGTAGCATTCCAATAAGAACTGATAAAGGCTTTAAGTTAGGGATCTTTAGGGGAAATAAAAAGGATGAACAGACATTTCAGAAGTTGAATCTGAAATAGCTAGTGAATAACTTTTTGTGGGATTGGAGAGAGCAAGAAGTAACAACATATTTGGGATGATGTGACTGGGAAGATAACGATGACATTAACAAAGAATTAGATAGTCCTGAAAAAAAAAAAAGTTTATTTGTTTGGAGGATGAGATGAGTTTGTTTTGTGCTAATGTTTTGTGCTAGTGATATCTCTGTACTTATGTAGTACATATGTACTATTATATATAAATATAGATGTAGATATAGATATAGATATGGATATAGATATAGATATAGATATAGATATAGATATAGATATAGATATAGATATAGATATAGATATAGATATAGATATAGATATAGATATAGATATAGATATAGAGTACTTATGTAGTAAAGGTTCCTTGGTAGCAAGGATTGTATCTATCATGCTTGTAAAGGAAAGGTATGATGTTAGAACATGCTCGGTTATTTTTGTTTCATTTCCTCTGGCTGTGTTTTGTCTGCCTGAAATATATCCTATAGTTCAGCAGTTTTTAACATCGCAGTAAAAAATAAAGTTGACAAAAAATAACCATAACTGGTAGCAATTTCTCACCTGAGTTGGAGTCAATATACTATGTATTTATTTGAAGATGCAAAAATTATCAAGTGTATATTATTATCCTTATATATTTTCTTTAATAATTCAAATGAGATTTCAATGATTTGGGTCTTCTATCTTTGATGCAATACATTATAAGAACGTAAGCTTTCTCTTAGCATAACACTTGATGTGCTAAAACAACCGCAACAACAAAACAAAAACAACACACACACACACACACACACACACACACACACACACACACACAAAATAATTGCCCTATGCCCATACTTGTGATGAAGGCTCTAAATTTATGTTAGATTGCTCCTCAGGCAAAAGTTGTACCATCCACCTCCACCAATAAGTTTGATTACTCTCTACCCAGATAGGCTCTTCTAGAGGGTTATATTTTATTGTTACGGACTTTGATCATTCATTCATCTCCATGCCACAAAAGAGACAATGGAAAAGAGATCACTGGAATATTCTAACAATATACATTTTTAAAAATTGGATGCTGAAAATGTTTTGGCTAACTTTTCCATGTGAATTATATCTACAATGACTGACTATCATTATGGAAAACAATTTTTGAGAAATTATATAATTTAGCATAGATACATACATACACACACACACACATACATATACAAGCATTTACCTAGAGCTAACCAAATGTCTTACTCATCTATGTCAGTTGTGACAGAAAAATTATTCTCTGACTCACTGTTCTTTGTGTTTAATGAAAATAGATTTAATTAGATATGTTTTATTTTCAGCTCATTTTTTTGGATGGGATTATTGTATTGAAGAATCATTTATTAAAATAAAGAGGGAAAATAAAAAGTCTCCTCTTAAAAACCTGCTTAACTTTTTCTTTTAATTTTATAAAAATTATTTTAGCATAAAATTTCTATTACAGCAATTTACAATAAGGCAGTATGATATTGTTAGAGAAATGGTGGGAGACTTGTGCTCAGATTCCACTTCTGATGTAGACTAGTGCTGTGACTTTAGTCAAATCACTTAAATTACTTGTGCCTCAATTTCCTCTTCTGTAAAATGGGAAGATTAGATGACATCTGTGATCCTTTGTACTACAGCATATTAGAAAAACATACAGAAATTACAAAGGAATGTATTGATGAAATAATATCTAATTCTTGATTAAATAAATTGTTATTGAAGTTTATGTTGCAACATAATATGTACTTTAGGAAAACTGATTTAAACGGTTTGTGGAAAATGGATTAGAAGAGGCAGAAGGCAGAAAAAAAAAACACAATTAAATGACTATTTCAATAGTCTAGGAGTTACAAAATGAAGCCTGGCCTGGTATGGTGAACAAAAAGAAAAGAAAAAGATATGTTGGCAACTAACTGAATAATATTCTGGTACCTACTAAACATGATATAATCCATAAATGGGAACATTTGTAGTTCTATTTGTGAGCTCTATTTGTAATTTAGGTTTCCACCATTACTCTAAAATTCATAGTCCCAGTTAAAAAATAACATGTTTTTGCTCATTGTCTTGGGAAGGGGAGAAATAAGGTAGGGAGGGAGAAAAATCTGGAACACAAAATATTTCAAAAATGAATGTTGAAAACTATCTTTATGTGTATTTGGAAAATGCAATATTGAAATAATGATCTCTTTTCAGTTTCCATTATTTTTGAAAATAACCAACAAATCCCTCTAGAGACTTCCTTTGGCTTTTCTTTTACTCTGTATTTCTATATGTTCACCACTTTTCAACATGCTCCTTTTTCTCCTTCAAGGATTCCTAATCCATCATTATTTATTCAGTCTTTAAGTCACATCTAACTCTTCATGATCATGGATGGGGTTTTCTTGGCAAACAGAAATTAAATGACTTGCCCATAGACACAACTAATTAGTGTCTAAGGCCTAATTTGAATTTAGATCTTCCCAACTCCAGATCTAGCAGTTCATCCACTGAGCCATCTGGCTGCTTCTCCTCCTTCTCAATGACCCCATAAATATGAATGATACACTATATTTGAAAGGACAGTCCTTAGTCTTCTTCTCTAAGCATTTTTCCCCATAAAAATTTTACCTAATCTATAGTTTTGACATTCCCATGAAGGCTATTTGAAAATTTATATCTTTATCTCTAAATTAAACTGTAGTCCAATAGTCCAATATATCCCAAGACCTACTTCATATTTCAGGACTCTATGCCAGGAATATCATCATTCCTGAAGCTTGTCAATAGTTTCAACCAAATCAGCTTTTCTATTATTTCTAAATTCCTATTCATATCATTTCATCCAACAATTCTTTATTAAGTGGGTAATAAAGATTACACTGTAGACCATTTCTTATCTGCTTGGTATTTTTTTTTTTTTCTCCTCATATGTTTATTGGCTTGCTGGTTTAAACATGTTTCTTTTTATTTTCCTTTGCAAAAATCAATCTTCAGGACTAGAAGATGTATAAATTGATCAAATCAACTTGTTGAACAAACCCATAAAAACTGAATGACTGTGAAGTGAGTTCAAAGAAGTGATATGAGAAGGCTCTTTTATTGCAATAGCAAAGACACTGTTTAGAAAGTTGGACTTTTTGTATGTGTTGGCTAATTCTATTGATTTTTTTGTCTTTTTTCTTAATTTTTAAAAAAATAATAAACATTTCTATTTAACATGTATTGATCGACCTGCCATGGTGGGGGGAGGGGGGGAGGAAGGGAACAATTGGAACAAATGGTTTGGCAAATTGTCAGTGTTGTAAAATTACCCATGCAAATATCTGGTAAATAAAAATTATTTTAAAAAAATTCTAAGAGAGGAGAAAGAACATAGAAATGTAAGTGAAGTAACAATAAATTTGGGGGTTGGGATGGGAATTGGATTTGTGAACACTGTTATAAGGAATACCTTTATAAAGAGCAGCCTTTCTTCAATGAGCGCTGACTACAAGTCTGCAACTTGTAGTCTTAGAGAATTTTCCCATAGCATTGAGAGACTGTGAGAGTCACTTTAAATAATACAGATGGCACATTTCACAGGAATAATTGGAACCTATCTTCCTTGGCTGTGAGGCTCTCAACTTACTATGCCATACTTCCTCTCAAAAAAAAAATATGAATAAAAAGAATCTTTAAAATACTGAATCTAAGAGGTTAAGAAATAGATTGTAGGTAAGACTCCACCAGTATCTAAAACTTCACCTTTAGTGGCTAGCTATTCTATTAGTGGGCCTGTCTCTCTTTCACTGGCCTTTCCTTATCATACAAATACCTTACAAATAAGTTAATGAAGCCTCTGGGAAAGGAAGTATTTTATTACTCTCTTCAACTTGCAATAACAAAAGTCACAGAATCATACCAGCAAATAGCAAAAGAAAGATGTTCTAAGGACTAGGTTTGGAACCAAAGATTCACTTTTGATAAAGTGAAGAAAAGGAGTTTATAAGTATCAACCCCTCATGCGATTGCACAATTTAGATGATGAATAAGAAATTTATACTTGGAAGAGATCTTAGAAGTGGTCAGATCAAAACCTTCCACTTTATAGAGATAATGAAATTAAGGACATTAGACGTTAATTGTGACCCAATGTCACAATGATAAAAAACAATAATGCTGAATTTCAAACTCAGATCTTCTAACCTCATATTTGACATTCTTTCTAATATAGTATGACCTTTTATTAGATTTTCATCACTGTACTAAAATACTCTCAAGAAAAGAACTTCATAATCTTTTTACCTAATTATTCTTTCAGGAATTATCTTCATAGCTTCACCTTATAGCTTCCCAAATTAATGGTGGCAATATGTAAATGAAAGAAGGAGACAGTCTATTCAAAGAATGAGTATCAAGTTGCTGTAAGGGGCAAGAAAGCCATTAATAAGGTAATCTATTTTCATCCTTTAGGATTACTTCTCTAGACAAATTTTTAATTCGATCTATGAGTGATTTCAAAAGTCCTACTGCGTTTGAAAATCCATAAGCAATAAAGAGTATGGAATAGCTTGTGAAGTTTCTACAGAAAATTGATGTGAAAAAGGAACAAACTGAAGAATAGCTGGGTTAAAAAATACCACCCATTCTAAACACTCCTAAATATTACATCTCACAGGAATTACAACTTTTCTGAAAGCTCTAGGCAATGTGAGTCCTACCAAGTTTTTTCTTCATGATGATTTTTTCCTCCAGTTATTTATAATTTCACACCTACTTTTACACTGGGTGTATGACTTAGATATCATTGAAACTAGTGATATTTTAAAGAAGAAAAAAATAAATTTGGTGGCAAATGAATTGAACCTTTAAAGAATGGGGATTTAAAGGTGGAAAAAGAAAGGAAAAAATCCAATCAGATATCATTTACATAACAAAGTCACCTTGCTTTGGTTAGGACAGTGCTAACTTTAAAAAAGATCACAACAGCCAATGTGAAAAATAAATATCTAGTG
Source organism: Sminthopsis crassicaudata (assembly GCF_048593235.1). Classification (NCBI taxonomy): domain Eukaryota; kingdom Metazoa; phylum Chordata; class Mammalia; order Dasyuromorphia; family Dasyuridae; genus Sminthopsis; species Sminthopsis crassicaudata. The sequence goes on from NC_133621.1 coordinate 257,142,042, forward strand.
GGGAAAAAAATAACTTTGCCTCTAAGCATAAAAAGAAGGTTGTATATATAAATGCAGATACACAAAACAAACAACAATAATCAAAAAAGCCCCACACATCAAGTACATGTTTAGCCAGAAAAAAGCTGATGTTCCTATTACATTTTAATTTGTTTTCCTTTTTTTTTTTTTCCTCCTTGGCTTTCCATTTTTCCCTCCTTTTATTCTTTATCTTCAAATAGTTCCTATTCAGGAAGTTATAATTTTAGCTGTAGAAGTACACAGTAATAAACAACCTGGAAAAGCTGAGGCAAATTCTGTTAAGAGTTTCAATTAAAAAATAGAATGGTATAAAAGAAAGTATGCGAGGTTCAAAGTCATAGGACCTTCATTCATCATCATATCCTGGTCCTGCCACTTACAACCTGGGTGACCATGGCTGGATCACATAACCTCTATAGGCCTGTTTCTTCATTTGTAAAATGATGGATTTGGACTAAATGATCTTTAAAACTATTTCCAGACATAGATCTAAGACTGCACTATTTTTTTCTTTTCTTTTTTTTTTTTTTTTTTGTAGTCATGAACCCCTTTGACTGTTTTATGATATCTATAGATCTCAGCACAATGTTTTCATATGCATAAAACTACATTCTAGGAAAATCAACTATATTGACATATAATTATTTTTGGGGAAAAATGAGTTCATATACACTGAATGGATCTGTGATTTGCTGCTATAAAGAACACCTATATAAGGAAAACTTGATCAATGCAGTTCTGCACCTTCTCTGAGGTTTATATTTTTCATAGAATTATCTAAGAAACTGATATTAAGTACCTTGACCAAAGTCACATGGAGTACTACATCACAAATTTACTGGACACCAAGGTAATCTCTATATACCTTGTATCATGTCTTCAAAATTAATTTTTTTCAAGGACAAGGAATGTGGAGAATATTTCTAATTCAGATTTAAAGAGAAAGGCATGAGTAACATTCAAGTACCCCTATAGTTATATTCTTCACCTAATCCTTTCTTTTTCCAACCATATTTAATGAAAATTCCTTTCTATTTGATAAAGCAGTCAAGAAAATGATTACTACTTTTCCAAAACTGTGCTCAAAATTTAACACAGTATTCCATGTGCATTGATCGGAAGGAAAGAACTCTGGATATGGACCTATATAGATTTCATACATTTTCCCTAAATCATATACCAAGTCTTTGGTATATGGCCAAGAATGCAAAATGAATAGAACTAACAATTAATATTTAGTTTGATAATTGTGTGATTCTTGAGGGTTTACATACTCCTTTCTATCATCTTTACATATTTGTATGAAAATAAAAACTAGAAGGAGATATTTTTAATCATAAGATTTAGTCTGCTTTCTTATTTATGTCCTAACCTCTATGGAAAAATAAATAAACATACTATCTATGAGCCAATACATTGTTGATGAGTCTTTATTAAGTTATTTAGGTTACTTCTTGGATAGCTGGTTTAATATGGTGCCAGGTCCATTCTTCAAGTATTTTCTGCTTTACAAAACACACCAGAGCTTCTGATCTGCTAGCATATGTTTTGTGCCATATCCTGACAGCAGGATAGACACCAAGCCATGAGGAAGCAAGGAAGTAGTAGTTTGATATAGTGACATACATAACAATACAAACCAAAATGACTAAACAAAAAGAACAATTTACCCAGGTAGTAATCATCAGAAGTGCTATTTGAACCCAAATCTCTTGACTTCACAGTATTTATTCCACTATCCTACCAATGAGTAGTGTCTCTTCCCTTGACTTCAGAAATAAGAGAGGCGGGGGGAGGGAAGGAGGGAGGGAGGGAGGGAGGGAGGGAGGGAGAGGGAGGGAGGGAGGGAGAGAGAGAGAGAGAGAGAGAGAGAGAGAGAGAGAGAGAGAGAGAGAAAGAGAGAGAGAGAGAGAGAGAGAAGACGGAGAAACTCAGTTCAATTTAAAAAGAAAAAATGTAGTATGTACTGTTCTAGGTACTGGGGGGAAAAGGGCTAATTATCAAAATACTATGGATCTCAAGGAATTTATGTTCTCTTTATATTCTCTAAGAATGGTCCAGTTAGATATGTTGTAATGAGGCTTTATAGTAAGATAATAACCATAGGCACAGTGAGGGGCAAAAAAATGGGAGAGATAATATAAATATAGAATTGAGAGTGTATATAAGAAAGGAGAAAAATAATATAATAATATGAGTTTTGAACATCAGAGATTAGATGAATTGTTAGAATTTTTAAAAATCAACAGGTTGAGAAGGAAGTATAAAAATTGTGGTTTGAGAAACATTAAGTTTGGGATATATGCCCCCCAAATGTTATGTTCTAGTGTATATAAACTATAGAGTTTATCCATCATATGTGGGGAGAAAATCCCATCTTCTATAGCAGGGCTTCTTAAACTTTTTTCACTTGAGACCCCTTTTCACCTGAGAAATTTTTAAGTGACCTCGGATATGTAAAACAGATATGCAATTCAAATATTTACTGATAATAAATCAAAATTTCATGACCCCGAAATTCCATTACAAGATGCCATATGTAGTTATGAATCATAATTTAAGAAGCCCTCAGATTCTAATATCTCCACTCTTATTTATTCTTATTTATCCTATATATAGCTTATTTGTACATATTTATTTGCATCATTTGCTCCATTGGTTTGCAAGCTCCTTGAGGGAAGGAATAGTTTTTTTTGACTTTTTTATTTTAAACCTCTAGCTCTTTGCATAGTATATGATACAGATTAGCCACTTCATAATTGTTTACTGACTAAACAATGAGTTTAGTCCAGAATTAAATAGATCTTCAGAAAATCTCAAAACACCTTTAATCCTTAGTTTTTTTCCACAGAATCAAAGGCTAATTTCAATCGCAGTATTATATTACTGTCTATATGTGGCTGCAAGTCATAGAATAGAATGCACAATAAAGATTTTGAAATGAATATAGCATAGATGGCAATGTATAGATTTATGGTGGACTTAATTAGGACGGAACTTATATCCAATGAGGAGCCTTCAAGAAGCATACAAGTAAAATGTTTTATCTTGGAAATGCATGATAGGAAAAGGAGATGGATTAATCATGTAGTGAAGGAAAGGGACAATAATATCTTGAAGTCATTCACTGGTATCCTTGCAATCTCAAACCAAAGTGAGATGGATTCCCAGCATATTGGGGGAATTCTTGCTGTGAATTTAAGAGTGGACTCAGATACAATTCTGGACACAAGATGGGCAGAGACATTAAGGAGACCACAAATCAACTTGAATATATCCACATATATAAAATCAGCCAGACATTTGGATATGTCTATCTGTAACCAGAGATATTGGGTGGAGACAAAGATTTGAGATTTAGTGAGTGGTACTACCAATCTGGGATAATTGTATACATACATACACACATAAACACCCACACACTCACATAGATATGTACCTATCTAATGGTAGCCATCTCTAGGGATGAAGGAAAGATATAAAAGGATAAAGAAATTTACAGAGAAATTTACAAGAGAATTTTGCTATATGTTTTGTAGATAAGGAAACTCAGGCCAACAATGCTAATGGACACGAGATCATAAAGTAACTGTGTGATGAGTCTACCCTAACTTCCAAGTCCATCACACTATCTACTGTTCCATAGATCTATATTCTTATCCAAAAGCTAAATGTTCTCAACATCACCAAATGATACAAGGAGACCGGGAAAAATGAGGATCTCAAAAACAAAAACAAAAACAAAAAACAGGCTACTGAATTAGTAAGTAGGGATGATGACCTTTTAGAAGTAAATTTAGTTAGTGTTGGGCAAAAGAAGAAGCTGGTAGAAATAATGGGTGGTGAAGTACTTAGGGGCATAAGGTTTAGATAAAATATTTGACATTGAAAAGTAGAAAAGAGGTCACTCTCTGAGTCTCACTTTCCTCAGGAAAGACAAAGACACTGACATCTTTATTGGTAAAAAATTGATTCACTGTTTAAAAAAAAATTGTGATGGTCAAATAAAATATGTGACAATTCCTGGTAACCATGTATCCACCACAAAAAATAAGCTATTATATTATTGTCTGTACACAATAGAAGATAACATAGGAACCAGTCATATTCTTTATTTCTATTGGCAATATCTCTGAAGGAAATTGGGTTCCTAGATTTGATTGACAGATTATTGGTTACTTATTTAGCAAGCATGTATAGAGTGTTTGCCCAGGATCCTTAAAAATGCAAAAGTAAACATCCAAAGGAATAAGCCTGATCTCTGGAAATAAAGGGTTTATTTGAACTGTCATTAAGTTAAATTGCCTCTTGGAGAGCAATGGAATCATCCTGGCCATAATCACAAAAGCTTAATTATATATGACACTCTGTAACCACATAAGCCTCAACCCAATCCTTTGGAAGGACACAATCCCAGACCAGAGAATAATAGACATTTTTAGGAGTGGAAGAGTACTTAGAGGTCAGAGACTGGGGATCGAATGCCAGAAATGCCATAAAAGGGATTCTTCTTTTGGATGGGTGGTTGAGTCGATATTATATTCGTATATGGAAATATATAAACAGAAGGAAAGGAAGAACAATGTAGAATATTTGGATGAAGGTGAAAGGAGGGAAAAACAGAAGTGATTTTTGTCTCTGAAGTATATTACAGATCACCTGGCTAGAAAGTGGAAACATAAGGAATTTGGGAATCAACTGAAGCCTGGCTCAGAAGCATGATGTAGCAGTGATGGGAGACAGGAATTTTATGTGATTATTACTGATCCACATATATACTAGTTCTCTTTTTCCTTCTCCCTCCTCTTTTCCTCCTTCCTTCTTCCTACCTTTCCCTTTCTCTTCTATTCCTTCTTCTCCCTCCCTTGTCTGTCTGTCTGTCTGTCTGTCTGTCTGTCTGTCTGTCTGTCTGTCTGTCTCTCTCTCTCTCTCTCTCTCTCTCTCTGTTTCTGTCTGTCTGATTCTCTGTCATTTAAAAGGTAAAGGGAGCACATAATAGAAGGAAATGATGTATTTGTATAATAAAAAATAACACAAAGTTTTACTGAAAAGTTAAAAGTAGATGGTTCAAAATGGGAATATTTTATTTTGAATCTTGTTTCTACATACAAGGAAGAAAAAGTGGAATATATTGTGGCATGGGCTTCAATGGAGTGCCAGGGTTGGCAGTTTCAATGGATCCCAGTGGAAGAGGAATGAGCTACAGTGGACCCTGGTGAAGTGACAGGTGTTGTAGCCTCCCGCAGAGTGGACTGTAAGAGAGGATATTGCTCTTCCTGTTCCAATTTGGAACCTAAAGGAATCTTTCCCATTGCTACTATTAAGTGGTCACTGGTCAAGTTACATCTCTTTCTCAGAAAGGGCTTGGTGGAACAAGAAGTGGAATACTATGTATGAGGTGCCTTTTTTCCATTTCATGGTAGGGAGTTAAAACTGTCTCTTTAATCTCTATTTAATAAAGGAAACATTATCTCAGAAAAGGCCTCAAGAAAGAAAAGAAAAAATGGCAAGGAAAGGGAAGGGTGGACCCAGAATTCTGGGAGGATAGTGTTAGAGTTATAAGAGACTTAAAAGATCAACTATCATAATCCCTTTATTTTACAGATGAGGGAATTGAGAGGGTCAATGATTTATCTAAAATCATGCTGATAAGAAATGTCAGAGACAGGATTTCAAGTACAGTACCCACTAAATTAGGTGGCACTTGTAATCCTCCTGGGACAGGCTGCATGTATAAATATTAACCTACTATAACTCACCATGGCCTCGGTGATGAAGACAAATGCCTAGGCTAGAAATATCATTTCTACCACACCTTTCATATTTCTGATAATATTATTACTCATTATCACTACTTCACATTGTGATACTCACTGTGAATTACAAAGATTTGCAATTACACACCATATGAACTGGGTCATATTATAAATATATCAAAAAAAAAAGTAAATTTTTACATCAATTAACACACTTGAATTTCTGGCTTCAACTACATTTTTCAGAAGAGACAGACTGAGATTTGTTGTTCTGGCATTTTTCATTCTTCTCCATATTTAGTTGCTTCTTCAAGGGGGAATGAAGAAAATTGATGCCTTGTGTGATATCTTTTATTCTTTTACCTGCACTAGTATTATCTTCAAGTTCTGCCCTTCCTTGGCTCCTCACCTATACCCTGATCTAACTAAGGCCCTACATGAGCATATGTCTTGTCCCCAAGAAGAAGGGAAGACATTTAGGTTCTTGTTATTAAAGGGTAGTGATGTAATATAGCAATGATTTTATGGTCCTCTAATTTTAGGGGGGGGCTTCTATTTTAACAATAAGTCAGTAACCCTAAATCTTCTGGCTTTGGATTCTGTCTCAGGAAATTACCACACCCAATCTGTCTGATTCTGAATAGACCACCCCTCAATTGACTGCTGACTAATAATCTGGTCAGTGATAATTTAGTCAGTGATATTGATTTAGTCAGTCAATGTCCAGAGACCACTTCTCTGGGCCATAGAATTAACATGTCAATGATAGCTGGATAAACTTTTGGGGTCCCCTCCCCAACCTCAACAGTAGTGGCCTATACTGGGAAAGTCTAACCTCCCCTGACTTGACCCCATTTTTGCATCTCTGTGACTCCTTCCTTGACTCCTGCCTTATCCAGAGTCCCCCTTTTGCTTCTTTGGGAAGGCGAATTATTTTATATCTGCCCAATTTTCTAAATTGTAAAGAGAAATAATAGTTATTGTGAAGATCATGACAGCCAAAATGCTTAGCATAAAATATACTATATGAATGTTAACTGCTTTATTAGATATAATTGCTTCATAGTTGATAACTTTATGAGTTATTTTAGATGTGACTAACTGATAAATGATTTCTAAAGTAATTTGGAAATTTGTCTGAGATAATAGTAAAAACAATTTTAAAAGAGTTCTAAATAAAGCCCACTAAAGGAATCTATTTGCACTGATAGCGTTAATAGAAGAATTTGGGATTACTTTTAAAACTCTAGTTATCTAGAATCATACTTCTGAGGGCCATTTCAGTAAAAACTGGCATCTTAACCTTTTTCCTGTCTCATAAAAAAGAAATGATTTGTATAAATTGGAAAATAACCAAATTGCAATTCAGTTTGTCCAGGACATTTAATCAGAATCTAGGGAATCTCATTAACTAAAGTTAAGTCAATTTTAATCTGTTCTATCTCAATTTTAAGGATTGTCTAATTTTCTTCCCAAAACAAAAGGGAAACTTATGTAAGGGGATAAAAACCATAGCTAATATTATTTGGCTATTATTTAGGAAAATTCTAAAATTGTTAAGCTTTATCAGTTCACTTCCAAGTATGAGGCGTGTAACACCTTTTCTCCCTTCACAGAGTGGGGAGAGGTATCAAATAGCATAACCCATGAAAACACAATATTTGGGGTAGGCAACAGCAAACTCAGCCCCTTCCCTGGGGTCTCTGTCAACTCCCCTTAATTTGTAAGCTTGCCAGTTTTCTTGAAACCATCAGGGTAAGCAAAGAGTTCATTTACTAAGACTCTCTAAGCTTGTTTAATGATTGATCCTTTGCACCATGGTTAAGTTTAAATATATAAAACATGTTAAACAAAATCTTCTATGTGTGTATATCCTGATAAACTTTTAAAATAATGTATCTAGCCCTAAGCCGATTGGCATAATTTGCTATTAGAGATAAAATCTCTTCGGACTGTAACTGATATTCTTTTGAGTTCTGAATTTGATTGCTTGCTCTTTAAGTCAATAGCCCAACATTCGAGAAAGAAATGCCATAAATTACTCAGAGAATACCTTCCTGAAATTTTTAGGTGGACGACTGATCTGGGAAAAAGCTGGGAGCACACAACCTTACTCTGCTTAAGATGGCATCTTTCTGACTCAGTTTCCCTATTCTGTTTCTTTGTTTCCCACCTGATTAGTCCCAGTCTGACTAATTATTACTGCATGATCAGCTGTCAAACGCCTTATCCTGTCATGTATGTGCTCTCAGGCTGAAGACTGAACAATCTGTTTTGATGCTATTACAATCATGTTCCTGATTTTTCCCCTTATGACAAATTTCTATAATCAGAGCAAATGGTCAGTAGAAGCCATGAGCCCAATACAAGTATCCCAGGGGATACAATAAAGCTTTTTTTATCTTAAAAATGCTTTCTTTTGCATCATTGCATAAAGATTTACAATTTCTTTTTTCCCTTGAAGAGGCAAATCCAGGGGAATGTAACCCCTCGCCAATGAACATGGCCAGTATTGATTAGATGATATCTTGATCCACAGGCTCACCTGAGAGGCTTCTCTGACTGCAGCCATACAAACCCCTAACTTCCAGCCCCCTCCATTCCCCAGTAGGGCTACAAAATGTTTTGTTTTGTTTTGTTTTTGTCTTTTGTCTAAAAGCCCACACAGTTTATTAAAACCTGGAAAGCTAAACTAATCTCTAGCCCAGGCCTTAGCCCTACCTAAAGCTGATAAAAGGTAGGGCCAGGCCCTAGGGGTCTTGACTCAGGCTCTTGAACCCTCTCCCAGACCCTCTGCTTACTTCTCTAAGAAACTTGTTTTGGGGGTGACCCTCTTGTCTTAGAGCTAGCTACCAAGTTCTTCTAATTGAGGAAGCTTCTAAACTCACCCTAGACCAACCATTGGAGGGTCTAATCCCCCTCACTGGGTTCAGAGCATTTTTGCCCTACAGAGTTTTAGAATTGGGGAAAGGAATGAGAGTGAACATCTATACTGACTCCAAATATGCTTTTCACATTTTGCACTTCATAGACATATGTGTAAAGAAAGGGGGCTTTTAACAGCAAAAATTCTCCTATTAAATATACAAGGGAAACAGGAATGCAGATTCAGCTGCCCAGGCTGCTACCTGTTTGCCCCTGGCTATGGCATCTTTACTTCCCCAGCTCCCCCCTCCTATACCCTTTCCTAGCTCCCAGGAAAAAACCTTTTGTTAAGGAAAGGAGACACCCCCTTTCTCCTTCTGGGTGATTTCAAACATCCTCAGGCCAGCTTCTAATCCCAGAGACCAGCCAGTGGGAACTTCTTTTGGCCTGCCCACTCTTTGCAGAGTGACAATGGCCCAGCATTCATTTCTCAAATAACTTAAAAGGTGGCTGAGACACTTAAGATTAGCTTTCTTTTTTTCTTGTTATTTTCTAATTTTTCCAGCTATACACCACATATGTGACCTGATGCATTATTTGCAAAGGCCTCATTCCCAAATGTCACCATCACCACCCTGGATGCCATCCAATTTGAACTAGCTACCCCTCTGGAGAATAACTTTAACCTGATTATCCCCTTGCCAAAAAGGATCTCTTACTCACATAATAATTGTAGGATATCCATTCCAAAATTATACTGGCAAATTTGTTCATGATGCTTCTATACCACCTTCCTTAAAGCCTTTTCATAACCTCCTGAGAACTAATATTCCCATTGATATAATGTAATGCAATTATAATCATCCATGGGAACAACTAACTAGGAAGCTACTACAAAACTTGACTTCATACCTTCAGTCCACCAAAGGGACATGCTTTTCTTTGTAAAATGGGCTTTCCATTCTACTTCATTCTACTTTACTGTTTTTTCTTCAACTTTCTTGTACTTGAATGTACTTTGTACATTGTACTTGTATGTATGTATGTTTGTATCAAGTATGAATGTACTTGAAGTACATTCTACTTCAATGTTTCTGTTATGATACTTGCACCCCAGGTCATTTGAGTGCTCCTTTCACTGTGTATAATGGCACTGCTTCAGACACTGTCCCACTCCTTCAAGGAGGCAAAAGCGGGGACTTTGGGGAAACCATTCTTTGGTATTTATCCTAGATAAGGCTGGATGGATGAGAGACATTCATGATAGCCTCATTTTCCCCCTCCCTCTCCCTCAGCCTTCTTCTGGCTATTGTCTCTACTAACTCCATTTTTAATTATTTTTGCTCATATTTGGCCCCTAGATTTTTAAACTATTTGTGAGATTTGTTTCCTCCAGGCTCCAAGTTATGAACGCTCACCTTTTTGTTCACCCTGAATATCATAGGCTAACTGATTCTGATACCCAGCATCCCTCTGAATGCTGCTGCTGCAATCTTCAAGTGTCCCCTTCTCAGTCTGTACCCCCTCTAAGTAGGAACAGCTCTACGCCTCTTAACAGCATGAAGCAGCTTCAGAAGAGGAAATTTCCATTCCTTTGTCCCAAATGAATTTGGGGTACAAACTGCTTGAGAGGGGAAAATGATGTAATATAGCAATGATGTTGTGATCCTCTAATTTTAGGGGGGCTTCTATTCTAACAATAAGTCAGTAATCTTAAATTATTGGCTTTTATTCTGGCTTTGGAGTTTGTCTCAGGAAACTCCCATGTCTGATTCTGAATAGATCAATCCTCCATTCATTGCTGACCGATAATCTGGTAAGTGATAATCTGGTCAGTGATAACCAAATTCTGGAGAACACTCCTCTGGGACATAGTATATCAATGATTAAAAGCTGAATAAATGTATCTCCTTCTGTTTCCTTGCTAAATTCTCTTGGAATTTAGTCTGCTTGTAATTAGCATTACAATTACAGTAAACTTTGCTTCTTGAGAAGGAAATGGGTTCTAGCCTGCAAATTCTTTTGAAACACACTTCAAACTTTTGGGGTCTTTTCCCTAACCTTAACAGTAAAATGTGGAAGTAATATTATCTTCCTCATAGAGACTAGACCAGTGGTCTTCAAACTTTTTAAATAGGGGGCCAGTTCACTGTCCTTCAGACTGTTGGAGGGCCGGACTATAGTGAAAACAAAAACTCACACTCTGTCTCCGCCCCCTCAGCCCATTTGCCATAACCCTTCGGGCCGCATATGGCCTGTGGGCCCTAGTTTGAGAACCCCTGGACTAGACTATGTTTTTTTCAGTAAAAGTTAATTATTTTTGTTGTTCAGTCATTTAAATCTTGTTTGACTTTTGATGATTTTATTTGGAGTTTTCTTTATAAGAACAGCAGGTGCCTCTCCCCATCTCAAATACCTCCCTTCATTATGTCATCCCCAGTGCCTCCCCCCATTAGGTCATCTTCATCCCAGGTATCTCTCCCATTATGTTATCGTTCTTGTTACCCTATAAAAGAATCTTTGTATCCAACATTTGTTGGTGGATTCTTGGAGACGATAGTCTCATTCAGCCCTGGGACCAAACCATGGATCCATTTGGTCCCAGTAAATCTCTCCCTTTCAAATAAAATATTAAAAACTCTCTAATATCTATCTTGCCTCAGTTTCTCCAGCATTACAATATTATGTTGTGATCCATGTTCAATCCTCATAATCCTGTGGTAGATCTCTCCATCACAAGTCTACTGGAATTGGCCTAAATTACTCTTAGAATTATTTAATATCTACTTTACATGTACTTAAATGCTGCTTCTCCACACTAGATTATAAGTGTCTTTGTGATCAAGGACTTTTTCATTTTTCATTTTTACATTTATTCCCTTGAGTGGGACCACAGCGACCCTAAAACAATGAGAAGTTTGAGAAAGTTTATTTCTTTCTTATGTGAAAGGGGGTGCAGTCTCTGACCTATAAAGCTGACACCCTGACAAAGAAAGGTCCATTGTTATATATATATATATATACATATATATATATATATGTGTGTATATATATATATATATGTATATATATATATATATATATTTTTTTTTTTAATTCCCAAATGCAAGCACTTCTCCCCAGTCCCTTGGTCTTTTCCCCATTGGCTAGAGTTTCTAAAGCACAGTTTCTAAGAAAGTCTGAGACTATAAATTGTTTAACAGGGCTAAGAGTTTCCCATTCAATCCAGTTCCTGCCCTCCAGTAGCTTCCATTCTAGAAAGGGAAGATAGCCTTAGAAATCTAGGGGCAAAGAACAAAAGATTCTTTCCAAATCTCAGACCACCACCCCTGATTACAAAACCCAGTACCTGCCCCTAAGGAACTTACATTCTAAAATTCTTTTGAGGGAGATAATCTCCACCCTAGACCACTCTCCAATATCCTTATGAGTTTCAATTTTCTAATTTACGTTTCATTTCTCCAATTTAATTTTTATTATTATAGAAACCAAATAAATGCCCAACCCTTTCTTATTTTTCACTAGAAGATTATTCAATTCTTGTTACCTGAGTGAAACTCCATGTCCAGGCCTTTTGAAAACTAGTCACACAATAGGGAGAAGTAGAGTATGTCTGATAGAGTCAAAACTTAAGTTTACTCCAGCCTATGTTTTGTATCCAATCCATCAGTTTTTCAAGTCCTACCTACTCAGCCTGAACATCTTGCTATATTGAGTCTTGAGTCTCCTTCAAGAAGTAACCTTTTTACCTGGATCTCTATGTCTGGGATAAACAAGTTGAGCAATAGCTAAAAGTTGCAGGTGTTCTATTGCTTTAAACTAAAATACCCTCTCCTGGCTACTTCTCCCATTTATGTGTTGAATTGCTTCAGTATTATATACAAAATACATTCTTGAAAGCAAGAATCATCTCAAATGTTGTAACTCTAGTCTAGTTAAATGATTAAAGAGACATCAAGGGATTCAGATTCCACCTCTGTTTTTCATTTAATCTCAATGGACCTAAGTCTCCTCATCTATGAAATAAGAAGTTGACTTAGATGATCTCTGATGTCCTTTTCAACAGTAGATATATAATCCTTTGATGGTAGTGAGGGAGGGAATTATTATAGGGTATACATAAAAATCAATCCATAAGACAAATGGCAAAGAAACATTATTCATGACTTTGCTCCTAAAAGCAAATACCAAAACAATAATAATAAAAATAATAATCACTCATCAGCAATGCTATAACAAGAAATAAAGGATCTGAATGTTTTCTTCTTGCAAGTCTGTATTCAAAATTTGAATGATAAGCATATTAGAAGCTGAATAAGTATTTCCATTTAAATGTAAGATTACTAAAAGGAAAAAAAAAGTGAGCACTACCATAAGTGCATCAATCTGAAAGTGATTTATTTTTCTCTAGCTCAGTATTAGAGTATTAGATTGATAGTCTTTTTATTTGTAGGATCTCAGAGGGGGGACTCAACAACATAAAAAAGCTTTCAATTTAAGAAGATAAATATTCAGTCAAGTGGATTATCATCAGATTAACAACTCCTTGAATTTCACTTTTTCATTAGGCCTTTTGGCAATCTGATAGATATAGCAGCATCAGATGTTCAAACTACAGGTGTCAAATAACTATATTCTTAATTAGGCATTAAATATAAATTATATGATCCCAATTTGATCTTTCATATATATGTACTATATATACATATATGCACACAAACACATATATACATATTGAAAGGACTGTTTATTAATCACCAATGTTTTGAGGAGATCCAGAGTTCTCCCTTTTTCTAAAGTTTTCACTTTAAGGATCAGTCTCTGAAAGAACTGATGAGAAATAGACAGAAACATTTTCCTCAATCTAAGTACTCCTACCCCATCTAAATTTACAAGGAATTTAATTTAAAATGAACCTGTGTTCTACTTAGACTTGGGTGGAGGATTTAGGTCCTTAGTTTAGATTTCTCACATGGTAGTTAGGAAAAGCAATACAAGGACACTTTCAAGGTTTCTCTTAAGAACTTGAGACTTGACTGTATGACAAGGAGATACTGGCACAGGATCACCCAGAATGGCAGTGCCCTGGTCAGAGAAGGTGCTGTGCTCTATGAGCAAAGCAGAATTGAATTAGCTCAAAAGAAACACAAGATGCGCAAAGTTAGAGTCCACCCCAAACTTTAATAGGGACTATGTGTATCTATGGCAGAGAATTCCAAGATCTAATTGGTTTAATCAGCCACAGTCAGACACATTATAACTGAACTCTAACAAAATGATTTCATTTAGGTCCACTTTGAGAACAAAGGACAACATCCAAAAAGACTCACACAGAATACATCCACCTCTCATCATAATATTCACTTTCTCATTAATTTTTAACCAATCAGAGGTAATTGCTATCTTCAGGAACACTCACTCTTTCAAGGGTATATACATTGCAAGCCAACTGCCATGATTTGTCTTTGGTTCCAATGGGACAATCAAATGACCATTTATTTTATTGATAAAATACTAGCATTTTTTTTTTTCTTTTTCTGAGGCTGGGGTTTAGTGACTTGCCCAGAGTCACACAGTTAGGAAGTGTTAAGTGTCTGAGACCAGATTTGAACTTGGGTCCTCCTGAATTCAAGGCTGGTGCTCTATCCACTGCGTCACCTAGCTGCCCCAAATGCTAGCATTATTAATACAATAATTATCCAGAAACTTTAAAATTCACAATATACATCTACACATGCATATATAACATGCCAACACATTAAAACCCAATCAACCAATGATTTTATAGATATGGTAATTCTTTCCATCAATATAGATGAAATAATAATAATAATAATAACAGCTGCCTAAATTTATATAGAACTTTAAAGACTGCAAAACACTTTGCAATTATTATCTCATTTGATCCTCAGGACACCTCTAGGAGGTTGGTTTTTTTTATTATCTCAATTTTAGAGAGAAGTTCAACTTTCTTTGCCAAGATCATAGTGATAACCATAGTTAGTGTGGGAGGCCATATTTAAACTTGGATCTTCCTAAAGCTAGGTCTAACACAAACTTGCTGCCACTTGCTATATAAATGATTATGTTGTAATTTTATTTTAGAGCCTTGTGTGGGGATTATAGAGATTAAATGCCTTGCTCATGGTCACAGGTAACATTTGCATCCAGGTCTATATGCAAATTATGTGAGGAAACTTCTAAAATCTTCATATCACTTGGAATTGTTTCTTCACAATCATATTTCTATTTTTTTAAATAGAAGATCTTTCTCTACTTCCTTCTAACTTTTAAAATGTTAAACCGTTCCCACGCAAGTAAGGCATCATTCCACATCGCTCACAAAAATTTTCAAATCCTCAGTCACACAACAGATTTTCTCTCTAAAACTACCAAATCCCATTCAAAAATTGTTTCCTTATGCACATATTTTAGCAGTTTATATTAAAACAAAGTTTGTTCCTTACTCCTATTAAATATTACAATGTTCATTCATAACAGGGGCAATTTTCCATATTCTGACAATTAATATAAATCTCTTTCATTATACATAAATATTTTTTCTACCCTTTTCATCTTTAACTCTTCCATAACGAAAAAGATCTTTAAAGAGAAAATGCATTACATAAAAGTAAATATAATGCAATTGAATGGGGCACATTGGCATTCAGTAGCATTGGAAAAGGAACAGCATTTGAACCCAACTTTTAAGGGAGCTTGAAGAGATGGCAGCAAAAAGAGAATGTATTTCAAAGATGAAAAACTATTTAAAAACAAGGAGATAAGATATAGAATGTGCTCAAGGAAGCCTATTCTTTTACTTTGATTAAACAATAAATTTCCCTATGTCTGCAAGAGATAAAAATTTAAAAAGACTTGTTGAAGAATCAAACTGTATCTTATACAGAAAAAATTTTCCTCCCTTTTATCTTCTCCTTGAGAGCAAGTAATACGATATAGGTTAAATGCATGTAATTATTCTAAATTTATTTCAGAATTTGTCATACTGCCCAAGAAAAATCAGATCCAAAAAATGAGAAAAAAAAATTAAAAAAAACAACAATAAAGGTGAAAATATTATGCTTTTATCCATATTCAGTCTCCATAGTTCTCTCTAGATGTGGATGGCTCTTTCCATCACTACTCTACTGGTATTGCCTTGAATTACCTCATTGTTGAAAAGAGGCAAGTCCATAACAGTTAATTATCACATAATTTTATTGCTATTGTTGCTCTTGGAGCATTTTTTTTTCTCCCTACATGATTATTGGTACACTGTATTTCTACATTTGGGAACTGCTGCTTCATACATAGTGACTATTTTCCTCCTGAAATAGTTCTTGTTCTTTTATCTTCAAATCATTTCCTTTCATAAGTTTGAGGAGAAACATTTTTTTTCAAAATAAAGAAAACTTGCTTAGAAGATGGATCTACCCAAATTTAGAGAAACTTGCTCTATTCAGAATATATGGCTAGTAGTACACTTACTGTTTATGAAGCATTGTGCTGGTCACCAAAGATACAAAGATTAAAAACAAAAGTTTCTGAACTTAATTTGTCTATCCTCCATTGCATACATTATCTTACTTAGTTCTGGATTGTTTTGTGGAGTTTTCATGGAATTACCCAAGATGAGTTAGCATTATTTGAGTGTTTCTATTGCCAAATTTATCTGTGAATATCCCTTAAACTTATAGATTACATTTTTTAGTAACTCTTACTAAAGTAAGATTTTTAATATCTTCTCTTTTTCAAATCAGGACTATTTGGAAGCCCCAAAATATTAGGCAACCTTAGAATGTATCAGTAAAATGAGCATATATCACTTTTCTCCTTAATTTATTTTTCTACTCCCCACAGATGGATTTCAGAGATTAAAATAACATCGAAAAAGTTCATGAAAAGAATGTGGAAATAATAAGACAGCCACTATGAATATAACAGAAATTTTAGTTATAATGAAAATACAGTATGACACCAAATAACAAATCAGTTAATTACAAATTTGTTATCAAGGGATGATCAGCAAAATGGGAGCACACAAAAACTGATTTTTGAAACTATTATTCCTATAGAATCTACTATGGAACAATGAAAATACTATGTGTGTTTTTGAGAAGAGTTTGTTAGAGAACTTTGTAAGATCTGCACCATTTTAAAACCCATTGCCATCTCCTCCATCTGTCCTCCTCCCACAATCCAAAAAAATCCTGAAAGAATTGATAATGACATGTTTTGGAAGGAACAATAATTTAGTTTATCTATGTGTTATATAAAAAGAGAGAGAAAAACTGTGCAAGAATCAAAGAATTTTTATTCTTTGCATTCACCTCTGCAAAGTATCATCATAATTAAGATGTGAAAATAAAAGCACCAGAAGTGATAATATGAAATGGATTTGGGAGAGCATAACTGTAAAAGAATATTATAAAAATAGTATAATGGTTCAATTCACAACATGAAACAATCAAGACAGAGGCATCCATCACAGATAATAGAGATTTGCCATTTATTTATATGAACTAGTTCACAGGCTCAAACAAATATGATTAGGCAAGGCAGAGTCATACTAATTGAGCAACTTGCTTTTGGGAGGATGCAAATTATTATAGCTCAGAGGGAAGAGAGGATAATAAAGGCAAGATCTAGGGAATGACAAGGATATGTACAAAGAGGCTGAGACTCTTAAAGACAGTTTGGGAAACAATTACCAGCAAGGTTGTCTAAAATGTGTTAACAAAATAGTCTTGGAAAACTGACCTTATTCATAGTAAGAATAGCTCATTTAGCAATTCCTGAGAATAAGCTGGTTTAGGGTTCACATGTTTTATAATATCACAACATTATAATATAATAGAAAATCACTTTAAGATTTGTAAAGTATTTTACACATATTATCCCATTTGATCCTAACAACAGCCCCAGGCAGTAGATATTATTAGCCCTATTTTACAGAAGAGGAAAGGCAGAATGAGCTTAAGTGATTTACTCAGAGTCACACAGCTAGTAAGTAAAAAGGCTAGTTTTTGAATTCAGATCTTCTTGAAGCTAGGTCCTGGATTCTATCCATTATATTATCTCCCTTCTCCATATATTTTAATGGAGATCCTTTTAAAATATAGCCAGTGTATGAAAGAATTAATACATCTGCTTCATATATTAAACATGTTCTATCAGGTTATAATGATAACTATAATAATGATAAATTATTTATCATTTATCTAGAATTTATATCACTCCTAAAGTTTGCAAAGTGCTTCCTGAATATTGCCTCACTTAATCTCCACAACAATCCTGGAAAATAGAGGCAATTATTATGACTTTTTTTGACAAGGAAACGAGGCAAGCAGAGGTCAAGTAATCACACAGCTATTATTTATTGTGTCTAAGGCTGCATTTGAAGTTAGATCTTTCCTGACTTTAAGTTAATTTCTCTATCCATTGTACTACCTGGCTTCCTCCAAGTTTAAAGTAATAATAATAATAACATAATTATCATTCAAATGATCTAAATTAACCTGTAAGACAACCATCTTGATTTAAAGTTAATATAAATATTTGTTTGAATATAACTAAGATTTTATTGCAATTGGGAACTGTTTCAACCAATATAGTTTTTTACTTTTATTGTTTGCTTGTTTTTAAATTTGTCTTAGAAAGTTGTTTGGGCCCCTGAAACCTTAAATTACTTTTTACAGGGTCACACATTTATGTACTATCAGAACTTGCAGTTGAGGTCAAGGCTACCTTCCTAAGAGGTTGTTTAGCTATTCCCTACGTCATATTGCCTCTCAATACCATGACATTACATTATTATTTTTTTAATAAGACTTCATTTGAATAATTTACAAAAAATATAACTTGATCCTAGAAGGAAGAAAAGATCTTTAAATTTACCTATGTGTTTTCAAAAACAAAATAAATCAGAAAAATCCACAAAGTTTTGTTTTGCTTTGCTCTTTTTCTCCTGACTAAGCAGAAAGAATTTTCATAAGGTTTTGAAATGTCATTTACCATATATGGACCTTTATTTAAATAACCCATTTCCAAACAGACCTAAAATTAGCTTCTGAATTAAGATCATTTCCTAAGATTCATATATCACTATTAAGCTGCATCCCTCTGAAGTTCAAAGTTCAATTTTCTAGCTATATTCTTGCTTTTTGGGAGGAGATTGGTATAGGCACCAAATGTTGGGGTTCAGTCAAGTAACAAATGTTGGGGTTCAGTCAAGTAACGAATTGACAGTGGCCTTTCTCTTTGCCATTAATTTTATTTATGAGGAAAGTTCCACATGAAATGAAGTAAAATAGACGCCAAAAAAGGTAAATATGAAATTGAATTGGGAGAACATATACTTAGCAAAGGAAAGGGTTAAAACCCTTTTTAAACAATTACAAGGGAAAAAAGAAGGTCCCCAACATAACTCACAATTAACTATGAAGTGGGACTAATGATGTGGGAGGTGTAGACATCAGGTGATGGAATCCAGTCATGTGAAGAATTTACAATGGGCAGTCTCTTTGGCAAAAGGTAGATTTTTTTAGGAAAGAGGTTTCAGAAAAAAAAAAAAAAAAAGAAGAAGAGAAGATATGGTAGACACCAGGAATGATAAATATGAAATAAAGTTGAGATGCCATAGAAAGGGTTTTTAGTAATTTATGATGGAAAGGGCAAGTTCCCTATTGGAACTTGCCATTTACCAGGAGCAAGGAAACACTCCATGAGATTTGGAGAAAGGAAGTACAAGCAAAAGAGTTAGCTAGCTATAAGGAAGAAAAGTGGGATCGGGAAGCATAATAAAGTTTGGCGAGATAGAATATGGCATGGGAGGGGGGAAAGGGAAAGACATGAGACAGAATGCTCTGGCAGACTGACTCAAAGGAAGGCAGCAGCCATGGAATAACCCATAAGTAGATTTTACAGGGAAAATTTAACCTCAGGGACATGACCAAGATTTCTAATAGATCATAGCAAGGTGAACTTGCTGGAGACCTCTACAGAGAGTGGGTCTCAGGGGTTTGACATAACTTACATCGACTGGAAGATCTTCCCAGAGGGTGGGACCATGAACTTCGGTTCTAAAAACTTACTATGAGGCAAGAAAGACATCACAGACTGTGGCGGGCTAATGCAAAAGGATTTGGTAAAGATGGCATGGGCCATGGACAGATTTATAGAGGAAACTTAACACAGGACTTTGATATCATATCTTAGCTTTCTGAACAGGTACAATAAAGTAGGTTTACCTAAGACTTCCACAGGGGTGGGACTATAAGGTTAAGCTGTTCTCCACCAGTGCCCTTCCCTGCTTGCCTCAGAGAATAATTTTATCAGTGCTTCAGGCTTTCTCTTCCAATTCCACACAGTTATCCAAGATATCATTTATAATTTTATAATTTATATCAAAATCATCTCTTCGATTCTTTTGGTGGATGGGAGACAGCAATTACCATGACAAGCTTTGCCAGAAGCTACAAAAGTGGGGTTTGGAAAGAAACTCTAATAGCAAAACAAGATGATAAAAAGGTTTGTCAAATAAAGATAGTTTGCATCATTGTAGTAAGGAAACAAGAAATAGACACTGGGTAAAAGTAGACAACAATTTGACTAAGAGATGTTCATGCTTTTAAACTCAGTCAATATTTTCTAGAGGCTGGGAAAACTAAGCACCTGTAACAATCAGGCTTTTGAATAATTAGATCCTCAGAGAAAAAATGTCCTAACAACAGTTTTTTAACAATGCAATGGCTCTCTTGCTTCCCCTTTTTAGTTCTCTTTTTTTCTAACCCATTAAATGATGCATTTTTGGCAAGGTAAGGCATAAATCAGTGTTTTCAACAAAAGGAAGTTCCAAATTACTTGATTCTACAAGTGTAATTTTTAGACTGGTCTAATAATGTATACTAAATTTGTAATAGAGACATAACCTGATGTATTATCCTTCTTAATGGAAACTATATTTTCATTCTTTTCTAGATTACAAATTCCTTGAAAGCAGGGACTAAAGATTACTTTCATCTCTTATCATCCTGAACTAGGAGGGCACAATTGATTATATAAAGTAGATGTAAATATATAAATAATATAAAGTGCATATATAAAGGCTTGTTGATTCTGGAAAACTCAGTGGGAAGACCCAATTATATCCCACATTTTTATCAACTATTTAATTGTGTGAAGGAATAGACAGAAATTGTGGCTCATTAGATAGAATAGGGAAAGTATAAGGAAAGAATTTGGTAACTCAGGTGGAGAGATCTAGGAGGAGCCAGATAGAATCCACCTACCAGATCAGGTCTTACACACATGCTAATAAATATTTCAGATGTTGTTTAAAGATGCCCAGACATTATAGGGATAAACAAAAAGAGTTTCTTCCTTACAATCACTCTATACAAACAGAATGGTCCAGGACCTGGTTTTGCCTGATTATAGCTGGCTATAGCAGGATGGCCTCCTTCCTGATATGGAAAGGAAATAAGCTCCAAGTCCACATCAAAATATAATTGGGGGGCAGCTAGGTGGCGCAGTGGATAGAGCACCAGCCTTGAATTCAGGAGGACCCGAGTTCAAATCTGGTCTCAGCCACTTAACACTTCCTAGCTGTGTGACCCTGGGCAAGTCACTTAACCCAGCCTCAAAAAAAAAAAGAAAAAATATATATATATTGGGATATATTTTTAAAATAAACAAAAACTGCAATAAAACATGGATAATATTACATTTTAAAATTAAAAGGACATGTAGTTTACAGAGATCCTTATGCATAGATTGGTAATCTCCAGTTCTTTCTGAGTTTGATACCATTGGCTTAGAGGCGTCATTATCCCTCACTGAGACAATCTGACTACAAGATGAGAAATTAGTATTTCTTTATAGTATGTATCAAAATGAGGACTGAAGCATTATTTAGTTAGAAAGATAGCTTGATGCCTAGATACTAGTAAAATAAATACCTCTGTGAACTGCTAAAATAGAAGAAAAGCCAGTTTCAAAAGGGAAAACACTCAAGGAGTCAGAATCTAATCAGCTTGCTACAGAAGCTTGCAAGCTGGAGCAGTGAGAGATAAAAGTTCTCAGTCTCTCAAAGGAGAAAAAGAAAAGGGTGAGGTCATTTTACATATCTGAGGAATTTGTGACTATTTGAGTTATCTGTAGATATGTGAGGCTTAAGGAAAAAATATAATAAGACAGAAAATCAAGAAAGTGGGGGGTCTAGAGAGAAGACATCTGCAAATATCCCTAATCAAAAAGCCAGATGTTTGTGACTCTTTACAAAAGTCAGAAATCAAGATGCCAGAAGCTCTTTAGATTAGTAAGGAAACAAGATGATTGGTGCCTTCTCTGAGCTGATCAAGATCGATTTCAGCAGTAGCAGGGATCTCCAAGTTAAGGGAATGTTCACTTGCAAAAGATCACTGGTATCTGTCATCCCCTGGGCTTCAGAAGTCCACTGATTAGTTAATTGTTGTGCTACTCCTTTGGTTCCCTAGTGAAAAAGGGAAGCTCTGGCATATGTAATTGCCTGATGTGAGTTTGACAGAACTCCTGTCCACGATACATAGAGCATCTATTATTTACTAATTTCTAGGAACCACAGTTCCTAAGTCCTGGAGGTTACAATTCTAAGCAAGCAAGATAGTTTTTGCCCTAAGAAATTCTAATAGGAAAATACAACATACAAAAGAGAATAAGATAGTAGAAGAGAGATTATATTTCTCAGAGTAGACAATTCTATAACTTCAGTTACTTAAGTATAAAACGAGAATAATCATTACTTCCAAATTTATTTTACTGAGTGACTGAGTTATTTTAGAGAATCTAATGAAATTATTAATGTAAAGGGCTTTATGCAAAGGTGCCAAATAATCTTTACTTCCAAAAGTTGATGGTCTGTGATACCTTACTTTTATAGGTAGAGTGACATCAATCAACTTATCACTCGATAAGCATTTAATAAGAATACACGGTACCAAAATAATAAATGAGATAATTCCTGGTTTGGATTAGCTAATACTTCAGTTCTCATTTTGATGCATGCTATAAAGAAATACTATTGTCTCACCTTGTTGCAAGATTGTCTCAGTGAAAGATATTTGGCTCCCAGTTTCCAGTTTCATAACTTATGTAACCATAAAACATGGTTACAAATTATTTTTAGGAAAAGAAGGGAATCAAAGATTGTGGGGGAAAGCTGGCATGTAGAGGATTAAATATCTCAACCATGTCCCTTTTCCCAGTTTACCACATTAAAGACACTCCAGAGAATTTTCCTTTAGGACTCTCTCTTGGTTGGGCATCTTCCCTATAAAAAGGCCTTATTTACTCTGTGTATTGACTGGCTTGTTCTCGTCTGTACAAGTCCCACTGGCATTTGACAAAAGGAGAGCCAAATTTTAGATATTCAGCTTGGGGCTCTCTTTTGCCATTTGATGACTATGATTTGGAGCACACTTTAAATCTAAAAAAAATTTCCCCTAGATTAACAATATTTAGAAGCAGAACAGATAGATATAATTCTAGCTCAGTAATCTCTCTGTTCGAGGGGAGTATCTAATCCTTCCTCGTGGGTCTACACTCTAGGTCCTTTTCTGAAAGAAATCAAAATTGTCCTTTAAGAATGGTAGGTAAAAAAAATAAATAAATAAAATCAGTTCTGGAAAAAGTGGCCTGGGAGACTATGTCATCAGGAAAGTACCAAGTTTCAGTGAAAGCTAAAGAATAAGTAGTGTAGAAAAGGAAAAGATTTAAAAGGGAAGAAAGTTTTTGTTGATGTGGGACACATATACACATACATATGCATATATGTGTATAATATACATATATATACAAACACACACACATATATATATATTTACTGTATTAGAAATAAAAATGGATAAATTAAAAATTGTTAATTCACTTAAAAATAAATCCATTATATTAATATAAATGACATAATTTCATTAAAATTAATTTTTAAAGTTAAATATAAAAAAGAATAGTAGGTAAAAGAGAGTTTATTTAATTCCCCCTTCCATAACTAGACTGTAATTAGATAGACTGCTAGTCAGGGAGTCAGGAAGACTCATCTTCCTGATCTAGTCTCATAAACTTACTGGCATCTACTTGGGCAAGCTATTTAACCCTTTTTGTTTCAGTATAAGATGGGCTGGAGAGGAAACAGAAAATCACTCCACTATCTTTGCCAAGAAAACCCCAAAAAGAGTCATAAAAGAGTTGGACACAACTGAAAAATGACTCAATAACTGGAAATGTGGATACCTATAATCTACATGGATAACACATGCACACATACATATGTATATATGTTTTATGAGAGAATTTATTCATTTTGGACCTCTACTCTATTACAATTAGTATTAATCACTTTCATAAAATCATATCAAAGGCAGCAAAGCTTCGAGCAGCAAGTTCCAAGTTTACTCGTTTAACTAAATTAAGTTAACTAGGAAGTTACCTAAAGGCTTTCCACCTTTGTTTTGCCTTGTCATTGTTACAGAGATCACAACTGTGTGGAAAGTTTTCGAACCAGTTCTGGAATAATCACTTGTTCAATAGGAACAGATGACCATCTTATGACCACTGACTACCTCATAATGACTTAAGTTACTGATTGATTTTTTTTTTCCTTAGGCAATTGGGGTTAAGTGACTTGCCCAGATCACACAGCTAGGAAGTGTTAAGATTTGAACTCAGGTCCTCCTGACTTCAGACCTGGTGCTCTATCCACTGCCCCACCTAGCTGTCCCACTGACTGGCAGTCTCAACCAATTTGTGACCTTACTGATATTCATATTTTAATCTATATATTATATTTTAACCAATGAAATCACTGTTCTATATTTAGCATAATTGTAACACTATAAAAGTACAGTCTTAGATAGTGAGAAGATGTGAGGTCCACTTAATTGAAGGGGACCATAGACTCTTTAACAATATTGGTTCAGACCTCTGTCTTAGTTTTTCTTATTCTATGTGGGACAATTTTAATTCCCATAAGTGTATGCAAGTGTATATATACATGTATGCATATGTGTGTGTCAGTATACATACTCATATAGTCTTTAACATTCTAAATGGGCAGGGGGAAAGGGCAACAAGAGCATGCACATATAAAACAATGCAGAATAAGTATTAAAAATAATTTAGTGAAATTCAAGGTATTTGGGGATGAATGAAACTAATACTAGGACATATAAAAAGTTGCACTTACACTCCATCTTGAAGAAGGAGAAGGATCTGGTGTATTTGAGGTGTAAGGAACAACCCATATTAAGTAAGGCACAGAAATGTGAGATAGAATGTGAGAAACAAAGAATAGTTTTGCTGAACTGTGGAATGTTGAAGGGGAAGACATACCATCAAAAGCATCTGTTTCTTTCCTCCTAAGTTTTCATTTGTTAATTTCATGACCTCTTCTCCCTGCCCCACACATCCCCCTGAGCTTTAGGTAATAGACCTCAGGTAGAAGCACTAAATTAAGCTGATTCCAAAGAGGAGTCAATGAAGTCAGTCTTGATGCCAGAAGACAATGAGATCAAACACAGAAAGTAGAATGAATCACATCAAGCCCTTTTGAACATTGAAGCAAGAGAGCACAGTTTATATGCCTATGGATTTCTTTTTTGTTTTCCACATAGAATAGAATAAGAGCTCTCAAGTGAAAAATAAAAATGTCTTCTATTCCAACATTTGAATATGTAAGGGATAAGCTGCCAGAATTAATTAGAATCAATTAACAAATTGAATTAATTAGCAAAGCATAGCTAATGTAAATCTTCTAAAAACATTCACAACTGGAACTAGGCTGAATACCATGATTTTTTTTTTTTTATTACTTCCCAATCAAATTACCTAAAATTAGCAAGAGACAAGATAAAGATAAATACATCCTCAGTTCTGAGTCTTTCCCAGAAAAAAAAAATTCACAATCTAGTAACATAAAAAGCCCATGAATATTTAACAGTCTTTATTAATTGAAGCTTTCATCTAATGATCTTATTGAATCTTTCAAACAAAGCTTTTAATTGCATTTTCTATACTATCAAAGAACTTCACTCAAAGGAACAACTCCTTTATTGGAGAAAGCACACCTTTGTGTGAAGACCTAAATATTCAAATTTTATATTCAGAATATCATCTATGTTAATCACCTCTCAGTCCAAACAAATAAATTAAACTGAGTAGGTTACTGAAAACTTTGTTCAATGTTTAAATACATTCACATTAAGTTTTAGAAAGAAAGGCAAATACTCTTACCTTTAAAATGTTCCCTTAGGTGAAAATATTCAGGAAGATCCAAGTTCAAATTTTGCCTTGGACACATACTATGATGTGACTAAATTTTCCAATGACCCTAGGCAACTCTAAACCTATTCTGTGAGCCTGTGAGTCCAGCTCATCAGTAAAAAGTCTGGAAGCTATACACACACGAAGAGTATATATGTCTGAATGTATATATATACACACATATTTATATATACACACATATTTATATATACACACACGTGTTTATATACACACATGTATACACACGTGTGTGTATATATATATACATGTACACACATATACTGATAAACTGATAAAGTTCAGTTAACAAGCACAAAGCCAAGTAATCTGCTGGATATCTCCTATTTGTTATGCAGGAAGAAAAACAAACAAAGCAAAATAACTCTAACAAAATAAAATAATTACTATCCTTCCTCTTCCTTGGAAATTTTACAATTCTTCAACTACTCAGTTCCAAAACCCCTATTAGAAACTAGACATTATTTTAGATGTATTTTCCTCCCTTCTTGAATTACAAATGTCACCATACTCAGGATAACACTGGTCCCAAACAATTCTATTTTAAAAGTTATGATTAATAAATTATAGTATAACTATGACAGCAAACTATGTTCTAATGTCATTCAGCCAACTGCCTAAAGTCAGCAGTGATCCAGGCATATCTATAATTCCCAGTAGTAACTTCCTTAAGCACCAATTGGTTTAATGTCCCTGTATTGTTTATTGTGTATATATAAATAAATCATCTTATACCAGTTTTATAGCTGGGATGGATCTTAGCAGTCCCCTAGTCCAACTGTATCATTTTACTGACAAGGAGACTGACGATTTTCTTATAGAAGCAAATGTTTTCATTTATTTCCCCTCCTCCTATAATACAGACAAACTGATTTCTCGGTTCATAAAATACATTTCTGTATCTCCCTGACTCCCTCTGTATCTAACTCTATTTTCATCCCACAGACACAAAATGTCCTCCCTCCAAATGTTAGCTTTATAGAATCCTCACTTTTTAAAAGAGATAACTCAAATAATTTTTCGTAGTAGTAATGGAAATACTTGACCTAGTGGATTTTTGCAGGAAGCCCATTCTGCAAAATTTCCAAGATTATATACATATAAACAGTGTTGAACTTATACAATACAAATGTAGGAAAACATATTTCAAAGTATCCTGACAATGAATAGGATCCAATGGCCTAAAATCTCTGAGATGGGCTTAATAAGGTATGTAATTTACCCAAAATAAAATTCTGAAACATGAGCAGGTAAAAATCCTATATGTTAAGAAAGTAAATTCACAGTAAGCTTTAATCAACCAATCATTAATAGGCAGGTAAGGAAGATTTGAAAGCAAAATAAGGAATAAAAGAATATAGTAGATAGCCCCCAATATATTTCAGTAACCAAATCTAGTATGAATTCTACCTCAAAAGTAATAAAAGAACTTGCTTAGCTCCTGTCAGTGTTCTTTAGATGCCTTCAATTTTTACATTGGGAAAAATACGCAAATTCTTAATATCAGCCTGTGATTTTAACTTTGATTGCTGGAAACAAATTATTGAAGTATTATGATTAAGTAATAACGTGTAAGCATTTAGAATGGAAAGTTGTGATTTCCAAGGGACAATTTGCTTTCATTATAACTGGATCACATTGGAATAAATTATTTTTTTATTTGACATGATCATTGGCCAAAAAGATTGGGGATTTTCATATCCATAGTGTACTTAGACTTCAGAAAACATTTGACAGTCTCTTATATAATCCTTGGTAGATAAGAAGATGAAATGTGAACATGGATTTGGAAGCTTGAATAAATCAGACCTCAAAGGTAGCTATGATTTTTAGATTATGAGAGCTGGAAGGAATATTAGTGTTAAATAAATTGATCAATAAATATTAATTAAGCACCCCCATGTAAAAACAAAAAGAAAAAATGAAATCAGCCTGTAAAGAAATTATATTCCAACTCTACTGCAGAGAGCACAACTCTGTGGGACTGGCCACAATGTTCAAATGCCAAATATATATTTGCCAAAAAAAATATTTTTTTTTTTTTAATTTATTTTTATTTTATTTTATAATTATAACATTTTTTGACAGTACATATGCATGGGTAATTTTTTACAACATTATCCCTTGCACTTACTTCTATTCAGATTTTTTCCCTTCCTCCCCCAAACCCCTCCCCCAGATGGCAAGCAGTCTTATATATGTTAAATATATTACAGTATAATTTAGATACAATATATGTGTGTAGAACCGAATTTTTTGTTGCACAGGAAGAATTGGATTCAGAAGGTAAAAATAACAGTTTACATTCATTTCCCATTGTTCCTTTTCTGGATGTAGCTGGTTCTTTCCATCATTAATCAATTGGAATTGGATTAGCTCTTCTCTATGTTGAAGAAATCCACTTCCATCAGCATACATCCTCGCACAGTATCATTGTTGAAGTGTATAATGATCTTCTGGTTCTGCTCGTTTCACTCAGCATCAGTTGATGTAAGTCTCTCCAAGCCTCTCTATATTTCTCCTGTTGGTCATTTCTTATAGAACAATAATATTCCATAACATTCATATACCATAGTTTACCCAACCATTCTCCAATTGATGGACATCCATTCATCTTCCAGCTTCTAGCCACTATGAAAAGGGCTGCCACAAACATTTTGGCACATACAGGACCCTTTCCCTTCTCTAGTAGTTCCTTGGGGTATAAGCCCAGTAGTAGTATGGCTGGGTCAAAGGGTATGCACATTTTGATAACTTTTTGGGCATAATTCCAGATTGCTCTCCAGAATGGTTGGATTCTTTCACAACTCCACCAACAATGCATCAGTGTCCCAGTTTTCCCACAGCCCCTCCAACATTCATCGTTATTTGTTCCTGTCATCTTAGCCAATCTGACAGGTGTGTAATGATACCTCAGAGTTGTCTTAATTTGCATTTCTCTGATCAATAGTGATTTGGAACACTCTTTCATATGAGTGGAAATAGTTTTAATTTCATCATCTGAAAATTGTCTGTTCATATCCTTTGACCATTTATCAATTGGAGAATGGCTTGATTTCTTATAGATTAAAGTCAATTCTCTGTATATTTTGGAGATGAGGCCTTTATCAGAACCTTTAACTGTAAAAATTTTTTCCCAATTTGTTACTTCCCTTCTAATCTTGTTTGCATTAGTTTTGTTTGTGCAGAAACTTTTTAATTTGGTGTAATCAAAATGTTCTATTTTGTGATCAATAATGGTCTCTAGTTCTCCCTTGGACACAAACTCCTTCCTCCTCCACAAGTCTGAGAGGTAAACCATCCCATGTTCCTCCAATTTATTTATGATTTCGTTCTTTATGCCTAAATCTTGGACCCATTTTGATCTAATCTTAGTATGTGGTGTTAAATGTGGGTCCATGCCTAGTTTCTGCCATACTAATTTCCAGTTTTCCCAGCAGTTTTTGTCAAATAATGAATTCTTATCCCAAAATTTGGGATCTTTGGGTTTGTCAAAGATTAGATTGCTATTTTTATTCACTATCTTGTCCTGTGAACCTAACCTATGCCACTGATCAACTAGTCTATTTCTTAGCCAATACCAAATGGTTTTGGTGACTGTTGCTTTATAATATAGCTTTAAATCAGGTACACTTAGACCACCTTCCTCTGACTTTTTTTTCATTAGTTCCCTTGCAATTCTCGACCTTTTATTCTTCCATATGAATTTTGTTGTTATTTTTTCTAGGTCATTAAAATAGTTTCTTGGGAGTCTGATTGGTATAGCACTAAATAAATAGATTAGTTTGGGGAGTATTGTCATCTTTATTATATTCGCTCGGCCTATCCAAGAACATTGAATGTCTTTCCAATTATTTAAATCTGACTTTATTTTTGTGGCAAGTGTTTTGTAATTTTGCTCATATAATTCCTGACTCTCCTTTGGTAGATATATTCCCAAATATTTGATACTATCGACTGTTATTTTGAATGGAATTTCTCTTTGTATCTCTTGCTGTTGGATTGTGTTGGTAATGTATAAAAATCCTGAGGATTTATGTGGATTTATTTTGTATCCTGCGACTTTGCTAAAATTCTGAATTATTTCTAATAGCTTTTTAGCAGAGTCTTTGGGGTTCTCTAAGTATACCATCATGTCA
Source organism: Sminthopsis crassicaudata (assembly GCF_048593235.1). NCBI lineage: Eukaryota > Metazoa > Chordata > Mammalia > Dasyuromorphia > Dasyuridae > Sminthopsis > Sminthopsis crassicaudata. The sequence goes on from NC_133621.1 coordinate 257,172,136, forward strand.
TCTGCGAAAAGTGACAATTTGATTTCTTCATTTCCTACTCTAATTCCTTGGATCTCTTTCTCGGCTCTTATTGCCAAGGCTAGAGTTTCTAGTACTATATTGAATAGTAATGGTGATAGTGGGCAACCTTGTTTCACTCCTGATCTAACAGGGAAAGGTTCTAGTTTATCACCATTACATATGATGTTTACTGAAGGTTTTAAATATATGCTCCTTATTATTTTAAGGAATAGTCCATTTATTCCTATACTCTCAAGCGTTTTTAGTAGGAATGGATGTTGGATTTTATCAAATGCCTTTTCTGCATCTATTGAGATGATCATATGGTTTTTATTAATTTGATTATTAATATGGTCAATTATACTAATAGTTTTCCTAATATTAAACCAGCCCTGCATTCCTGGTATAAATCCCACTTGGTCATAGTGTATTATTCTGGGGATGATTTTCTGAAGTCTATTTGCTAATATCTTATTTAAGATTTTAGCATCAATATTCATTAAGGAAATTGGTCTATAGTTTTCTTTCTCAGTTTTCGATCTACCTGGTTTAAGTATCAGTACCATGTCTGTGTCATAGAAGGAATTTGGTAGGACTCCTTCAATCCCTATTTTTTCAAATAGTTTACATAGCATTGGAGTTAGTTGTTCTTTAAATGTTTGGTAGAATTCACCTGTAAATCCATCTGGTCCTGGGGACTTTTTCTTAGGAAGTTGGTTAATAGCTTGGTCTATTTCTTTTTCTGAGATGGGACTATTTAGACTACTTACTTCTTCCTCTGTTAATCTGGGCAAGCTATATTTTTGAAGGTATTCTTCCATTTCATTTAAGTTATCAAATTTATCGGCATAAAGTTGAGCAAAGTAGCTCCTAACTATTGTTCTAATTTCCTCTTCATTAGTGGTGAGTTCACCCTTTTCATTTTCAAGACTATCAATTTGCTTTTTCTCTTTCCTTTTTTTAATCAGGTTTACTAAGGGTTTGTCTATTTTGTTGGTTTTTTCATAAAACCAACTCTTAGTTTTATTAATTAATTCAATAGTTTTTTTACTTTCAATTTTATTAATCTCACCTTTTATTTTTTGAATTTCAAGTTTTGTGTTTGTCTGGGGGTTTTTAATTTGTTCCTTTTCTAGCAATTTTAGTTGTAAACCCAATTCGTTGGCCCTCTCTTTCTCTATTTTATGCAAGTAGGCCTGTAGAGATCAAAAAAAATATTTTATGGAGAATTCACACAGGGCAAGTGCTCACAAGATAATAAGAAAAAGCAAAACAAGGACACTCTCAAGGTATCTCTTAAGAACTTTACAATCAATTGCATGACATGGGAGATACTGGCAGTGGACTGCCAAGCATGGTATGCCCTTATCAGAGAAGGTGCTGTGCTCTATGAGCAAAGTAGAATTGAATTAGCCCAAAAGAAATTAGAGAAGTTACCCCAAATGTTCATATGAACTGTGGCGGAACACTCTGAGCTCATATAGGTCTGATCAGCTACAGTCAGACATACTGTAATTCAACTCTTACATAATGATATAATTTTGGTCCTCTTCAAAAATGAAGAACAAACAATCAACTGTTATTAAAGGAGACAATATAAACAGAAAAGAAATATATACATATATATATATATATACACACATACATGCATACACATATACACAAATTAAAATAAATATGCACAACAATATATAAGCAAAATAAATATATACAAATAATAAATAAATATAAAATGTGATTTTTTTTTGAGGAAACTATTAGCTGGGGGATGTTAAGGAATGTTTATTTAAATAGTGGTTCATGAACTAAGACTTGAGAGAAACTAGAATTACTAAGAAGCAGAATAATGAGTAATGACTGAATCATCTTTATCTAATCAAAGGATTCTTAAAATGGGATCCACTTATTGTTTAACAAAATATTGTGATGATGGTATTTTAACATAATTACTTTTCTTTCTTTTTCATTTTTGTATTTTATTTTACAAATTAAATACATTATTCTGAGAAAGGTTCCAGGGTTCTACCAGACTGCCAAAGAGATTCATGTCATTAAAAAAAAAATTAAGGAAACTAGTTTAAATTAAGACTTAGAAAATGACAAAGCTGAGGTCTAGAATGGTAAAGTAATTTTAGATAATAGCTCTAGAGGTCAGCATCAAACAGGTAGTGCCCAACACTTCCTGATTTGTATTAAAATTTAATTGGGGAATATTTTACAAAACAAATAAAACAACTACATGTTGCTGTTGAGTCATTTTAGTCATGCCTGATTCTTTATGATCTCATTTGGAGTTTTCTTGGCAAAGATCCTGGAGTGGTTTGACTTTCCCTTTTCTAACTCTTTTACAAATGAGGACATGAGGTAAACAAGGTCATACAGGTATTAAATGTGTGAGGTTGGATTTGAATTCACAAAAATTAATTTTCCTAATTTCAATCCCAATGTTCTAACTGCTGTACCAACTGGCTGCCACAATACTACATAGAACATGTTAATTTGTGATTTTCTAAGTCAAACTATAGCCTTAAGAAGTATTTTTTTCTATTTGAGTTTGACAATAATGCTTAGAATAAGAAGGAATCTCAAAGGTTGTCTTTTAACTCTCTTACTTTGTTGACAAGGAAAACAAGGGTCAAAGACCTGATTTGTTCAAGGTCACACAGAGGACTACATCCTTATATCACAAAGAAAAGCAAATGTGATCCTCAAAATCAAGTCAGATCAACACACACACACACACACACACACACACACACACACACACACACACACACACACTGTAGTTATGAGACTTTCTGTATTTATATATGAGTGTATATATATTTGTCATTACTATCATGCATATTTTAATAATTGAAGGAGCTGTGATTGAGGTGTAGATGCTCCCTCCAGTGACACAAAGCACACCTTTACACTAAACAGATGGTCATCTTGAGTTGCTATGGCTGAGAAAATTACCATCAATCTGGGGCCAGCCTCCTGGTGGCCAGTCTTTCCAAATTTAGATAGGCTGGTCCTCAAATGACAGACATACAAAGTATCATTGGGCCCATATTCTAAGCCTCTTCATTTTGCCAAAGTCTCTGTTCTCTTGGCACAGTCTTCCACTTGCCCAAGGTCACCTCCATGGCCAATAAGGCTTAAGAGCAAGGCCTGAATCAATGTTTTATGGATATATCCATTTTTTAAAAATGCAAAATATTTTCATATACTAAGGAGCACTTGTACTTTAGCACTCTTAAGTCACAAACAGGAGTTTCTAAGTTTAAAATAAAAAAGCTATCCAGAAACACAAAAGGAGGTTTTTTTTTCCCTTTTATTATACAATATTTGGATTTATTCTCTGGTATATAGATTGATTTTAAAAAGGCAGAATATGTAAAAGCATTTGCTATGTGCCAAGTACTATCCTACAAATAAAAGTAAACAAATAAATTCTTGTGAATACGGAATTTACTATTTAAGAAGGAAGACAACACTGGAAAGGGGTTGGGGGTGGAGGAAAATATTTCATAGAGCTTTAAGCACCAGGCTAGAATAAGGTAAGAAGTCACCTTATCTGGACTAGGGAACCCAGAGGCAGAATATGAGATGGGAAGGATAAAATGAACCTTAGAGAATTTTAATATCACAAATCAAAGTTTTTCATCAATCACTTAGCAATTCTAATAAAATATTATATACCTATTATCAATGATAATAATGGCACTATTGTTATTGCTGAGTCACTTCTCAGTTATGTCTGACCCTTTAGAACCCTATCAAGAGTTTTCTTGTTAAAGATAATGGAATGGTCTGCCACTTCTTTTTCCAAAAATATTTACAGGTGAGGAATCTGTCTGTCTGTCTGTCTATCTATCTATCTACTTATCTATCTATCATCTATTTATCTATATCTCAAGTTACATGCTTCTACATTTAGATTTTTAGCAAATTTGGTACCAACAGTACCAAATTTTACAGTGGTCCTCAAACTTTTTAAATAGGGGCCAGTTCACTGTCCCTCAGACTGTGGAAGGGCCGGACTATAGAAAAAACAAAAGCTCACACTCGGTCTCTGCCCCTCAGCCCATTTACCATAATCATCCTCAGCAGACCACATCTGGCCCGAAGGCCATAGTTTGAGAACCCCTAAACTAAAATCTGTTTAATCAAGTTTAATGATTTAGAAGTCATTACCTCAAGTGGCAATTTCATTCTTTTTCAGATAGTTTACTCTCACAGACACCCTTTTATACTTATGTATAGAACACTTTCTTCAAATCATTGGGGAATATGCAAATGCAAAATCAGGATTAATCCTAATCTCTTTTAGAGTTTTGGGAGCTTTGTCCCAGAACAGTGACATATAGAAAAGCATTGAGAGCACTCTGAGCTCAAATTTATGAAAAGAACTGAATTTAGCAAGCAATTAGAAATAGTAACTACAATAAAAATAGTTGTAATCCCTCCTCTCCCCAAATTAGTCATGCCCAATGAGTTCCTCATTTATTTTCATGTTTCAATAGCAAAGTAGACCCTTTGTGCCAGCTTAGAAGAGTGCTTGCCACATAGTAGGTGCTTGATTTATCTTAGATTTTTCATTTTCTATCCAAATGAATTGATTGCATATTTATAATGCTTATCATTATAAGTAAGATGGATTTCAAAGCTCATCTAATGCAATCTCTTATTTTTAGGGATGATGAAATTTAAATCTAGAAAGGTTTTTTCTTTGGTTGTTCAATATCACCAAAACTAAATTACAAAGTTTGGATGAAGCCACAGCCTCTGACCCCAAATCTGATGAGAATTAGGTAATTCTCAATTATTCAATTATTAAGTATCAATTATTCAATTATTAACCCTTTTGGTTTGGCACAAGGATACATAGTCAAGTGCAGTCTAGTGACGGCACAGAGTACCCTGTAAAGGAATTTACAGGCCCAATAACATAAATTGATGAAAAAAAGGTTTATTGCAGAGGTTTGGAAGTAAAAGTAAAGGTAGAAAGATGCCAGGGCCAGAGCTGGTCACCAGGAGGACAGGAATCCTTATATGGCCAGAAGGATACTATGTTTGGGGCTCCTACAAAGAGTGGACTCCAGGGTTCCCCTTTTTATAATGGGGGCTCTTGGCGATCTTGAAGGTGGGTAGAGTCCCAGAATTGAATAGTATTCAATGGGTTTTTAAATAAAGAGGAAGCTGTTTGTGGGGGTTGGGGAAATCTGAGCAGATAGTGGGGGGTTGGAAAAGCTCAAGTTAACTCAGATCCAGTGGGGGCTGGAAATCCTGGATATCATTGGAATACAAAAAGGTGCTTTTGATCAGGATTTGTGAATCAAAGATCCTAGCTTCTTCAGCCATGGGGGGGTGGGAATCAGAAAGGAATCTTAAAGGGACCTCAACCCACATCAAATCCAGCACCCTGGACAATGCTGTTTCTTTCTTATGAGCTACTTAGCCATTATCTATTTCTATTCAACTATCATCTTATGTATGAAGAATGCAAGAATGGTAGAAGTTATATGAATTTACATGTCTATCATCAGTCCTGCTACTGATCTCTTGAACAATACAAAATAATTTAAAAATTAAAATAATAACAACAAGCATTTTGCAGATATTATCTCATTCAAATATCACGAGAGTAAGTGCCATGAAATGTGTGAAATTCTGAGATGAAAGAACCAGGTCCAGTCTTTTCAGTACCACTAACAGTGTGATCTAGCTTCAGTCACTGATGCTCTCTAAGCCTTAGTTCTCCCAACTAAAAATAAAGGGTTTGAACTAGAAGTCTTTTCCATCTTTAGATGACAATAAAACAATTGTATCTGATAATCTATAATTTTATCAGGACCTCAGCTTCTTCAATTGTTACATAAGACTAGTAGGTGTCTGAGGACCACCTAGTTATAGATTTAGGAATCTATGAATGCACCCTCAATTGCCAAAATGGCACAATTGTGCTGAAAAAAATTAATATTACTTAACAAATCTTGGTCCTAATTTTCGCTGACAGCAGTGTCTTTATATGGATAGCAAAGTTCACTAAATTCCATAATATTTATGAGATCTGGGACTAGAACACTAATCTAATCTTAGACTAGAATGAAATGAGATATTTGTAAAGCATTAGAACAGTGCCTGGCACATAGTAGGTGTTGTGAAAAAGTTTATTTCTTTCCCTTACATCAATTTTCATCATATATTTTGCTACAGGAGGAGAAAAAATAAAAGTTCAACAATATTTTACATATGAACAAAGTAGAGGTCAGAAGAAATTACATGACTTAATATAGCCAGTATTATAATTATAATAACATGTCTATATATATATGTGTGTGTGTGTGTGTGTGTGTGTGTGTGTGTGTGTGTGTGTGTGTGTGTATGTATGTATGTATAAAGTAATATGGCCAGTTAGGTGCTCTGGCTCCACTGTAAATACGATTCCCTTCTCATTTGTTATGGCTTCTTTCCACTTAATGATTTTTAAACATCTCTGTCACAAATTGACTTTTCCCTGCAGGAATAAAGACAGATGTGGACATTTCCTGTGTGTGTGCTCATTTCACTCATTTGTGTTGCTCTTTATAGGAGTTGACAAAATCCTAGTGAGCCAGCAAGGCTCTGGTTCTCGTAATTGCTATTGTCCTCCCCAGAGCTGAGAGAGTTAGCACGTTGTGATTGCTCCCTTCTCAAGCCTGCCATCATGCTGGCATCGAGAGCTATGGCAGATGCTAAGGGTGGGTGTGTTGGATAGGAACTGAAAGAACACGATTTGCCAGTGCCTCAGCTTTGACGTTGGCAATAAAGTCACAAAGGACTTTTTCAAGCTACATCCATTTTGGGAAATTGCACTCAAATGGAATCAATGTGATTAATTATTACTATATGCAAATGTTTGAGTTGGGGTATTTTTTCTGCATTAATATTTCACAATGATAACAAGATCATGCTATTCTCATGGAAAACTCCTCTATCTCCATTCAACTTCTCAAGTTTTAAAACAATTTTCTGAAATGTTTCCTTCATGGTCACTCTCTGCTAATATGCCAACTGTCATTTAGATAGCTTAACAACCTAACTAATTAAATAAGTAACAAAGCAGAACCTCTGGAGAAAGAAAAAGGATTGATGGTTCAAGCTCAGAAACACTATTAAAGGCAACTCTTCCCTTCACTAAAATATGGAAGAGCTTGGATACATCTTCTTTATTCTCATTTTGGAACAGGATTTCATTACTTAGAGTCCACAGAGATCCCCAAAGAGTCCATAGAATCCAGATTTGTGATCTTGAATACAAAAAAAATACAACTATTTTTATTAACCTCCATGCACTATTTAGCATTTCTTTCAATTATTTGAAAACATTATTCACAGCAGCACATAGGTTTCACAAAGCTGCAAACGGGATACATGATTCCTCCTCAAAAGGGTTAAGAATTCCAAGGGTTCAGAATTCCTTCATTTAGTATGATTTCAGAAAGGCCTGGAGAGACTTACATGAACTGATGCTGAGTGAAATGAGCAGGACCAGGAGATCTTTGTGTACTTCAACAACAATACTATGTGATGATCAATTCTGATGGACGTGGCCCTCTCCAACAATGAGATGAACCAAATCAGTTCCAATGGAGCAGTAATGACTGAACCAGCTACACTCAGCGAAAGAACTCTGGAAGATGATTATGAGCCACTACATAGAATTCCCAATACCCCTATTTTTTTTTCCCGCCTGCATTTTTGATTTCCTTCACAGTTTAATTGTACACTGTTTCAAAGCCCAATTCTTTTTGTATAGCAAAATAGCTGTATGGACATGTATACATATATTGTATTTAATTTGTACTTTAACATATTTAACATGTATTGGTCAACCTGCCATCTGGGGGAGGGGGTGAGGGGAAGGAAGGGAAAAGTTGGAAAAAAAGGTTTTGTAAGCATCAATGCTGAAAAATTACCCCTCTATATATCTTGTAAATAAAAAGCTATATAAAAAAAGAATTCCTGCATTTGAGAAAATTAAGCTTTTCTTGAGCAAAGGAGAGTCAAATCCTCAAGTCTCCTTCAGAGGAAAACAAAACATGGAAAAGGACATCATGAAATTAATATGAAAAAATGCCTCCCTTTGCTGTCAAAGTAACCAATATGTCCTTGCTTATACCTTGCAAGGAACATTTCACTGATTATTATAAAATGATTATTATAGAAGAGAGAAGCTGTCCTCTTGCTATTTCTGCCATGGTGGCAGAAAATGCTAATGCATAGGAATATGTGGGCTTCAAAGGAGAAATAATGTAGTATAAAGTGATAAAATATACAGAGCAATATTGTTTTAAGAATTTCTTTAATGATATGAACAATTTTCAGATAAAGAAATTAAAATAATTTCTAATAATATGAAAAGGTGCTCTAAGTCACTACTGATCAGAGAAATTCAAATTAAGACAACTCTGAGATACCACTACACACCTCTCAGATTGGCAAAGATGATAGGAAAAGATCATGATGAATGTTGGAGGAAATGTGGGAAAAGTGGGACACTGATGCATTGTTGGTGGAACTGTGAACGGATCCAGCCATTCTGGAGAGCAATATGGAATTATGCCCAAAAAGTTATCAAACTGCATACACTTTGATCCAGCAGTGCTATTACTGGGTTTATATCCCAAAGAGATATTAAAGAAGGGAAAGGGACCCTGTGTGCAAAACTGTTTGTCGCAGCCCTTTTTGTAGTGGCCATAAACTGGAAACTACATGGATGCCCATCAGTTGGAGAATGGCTAAATAAGTTATGGTATATGAATGTTATAGAATATAAGAAACAATCAACAGGATGATTTCAGAAAGGCCTGGAGAGACTTCCATGAATTGATGTTAATCGAGGTGAGCAGAACCAGGAGATCATTGTGCACAGCAACAACAAGACTATATGATGATCAACTCTGATGGACATGACTCTTTCTAACAATGAAATGATTGAGGCCAGTTCCAAAGCCATTTGTACCCAGAGAGAGGACTGTGGGAACTGAGTGTGTATCACAACATAGCATTGTCATTTTTTTTTGTTGTTGTTGTTTGCTTGCATTTTGTTTTCTTTCTCCTTTTTTTCCCTTTTTGATATAATTTTTCATGTGCAGCAAGATAATTGTATAAACATGTATATACATGTTGGATTTGACATAAATTTTAATATGTTTAACATATATTGGATTACTTATCATCTAGGGGACGGGTTGGGGGGAAGGAGAGAAAAATTTGAAACAAAAGGTTTTGCAAAAAAAAAATAATGCTCATATTTTGAAAATAAAAAGCTTTAATAAAAAGAATGAGTGAATAAATTATTTTGACTATTATAAATACTCAAATTCACTTCAAAGAACATATGAAGAAAATGCTATGTGCATTCAGAGAAAAACTTATAAAAGAAGTACATATACAATAATTTTATATTTATATGTGTGTGACATGTAAATGGAATGTGCATACACAAGTGCATTTACATATATTTACACATAAATGTGTAATTATGTGTATATATACGTGTGCAACACATAAATTTACATATATAAAATATGCACACACATGGATATATATATGCATGTGTTGTCATGTGTAAAATATGTATATATTGTGTTGCATATGCATATATATATCCATTTGTGTCTAATGATGACCATTTACAGGGTGGGGGAAGAAGAAAAAATGGGGGAAAATAAATTTGCATTATAATTTTGTTATATATTTAAAGGCAATAGCAAGTTTTTCATAGTACTTTGGCAATTTTACTTGCAATCATCTTTTTATTATACTGTTTTGGAAATGCAATTTTATTCTACAAATTTAAAATAAAATAAAATTTTAAAAATAAAATAATTCACTAAAAATTCAACAAAAATCTGAGAGTAAGCAACAATAAGACTATCCTTGTCAAAATCACTGATACATGTGGTTGAGGATTACTGTTACTCTTCCTCTTTTTATCCCCAAATAATGGCAATTCTTTATTTAGTCTTTAAAGAATTCCAATGATAAAAATATGGGAAAAATTATTCAGAATGAATGAATTAATACAGCTAAGGAAGCCAGAAAGAATACTTTTTCGAAAAACCCAAACAAGGTTTAAGAAAAGACTACAGTTGAGGCATGGTAGTGGATCTAGAATGGGAGAAACAAAGCAATGTGAGAGATATCACAGAAAAGGAGTAAATGGGACTTGACAATTAATTATGGTATAAAGTGAGTGAGAGCAAAGAATTCAGAAATATTCTGAGGTTTGGAGACATTTGGAGTGGAAAATTTGGAAGAAAGAGAATTCCTGGCTCTTACTTTATATACCAATTACCTGATTCTACAAAAGCCTTTGCCTTTCTACATTTCTTATTTCCCACATAGGGATTTGGATGTGGAGATGTCTAGTATGGAGATCTTAAGAAAAATATTATTTGTCATATCTAGTTAACCAATAAGGTATATGTGTTATGTTTACTAAGGCCCATCTTTCCTAAGGGAGAACTGGACAGGTCAATATAGTACATAGACAACTAGGGGGACACAGTTTAAGTACTATCTCTGAAAGATATCATTTTTCTGACATTTTGATAAGTAACAGGATCACAGATTTAGAAGTGGAAGTGATCTAAGAAGTCATGTGTCTAACTCTCTCATTTTACAAATAAGAAAAGTCAAATGACTTTCCATGGTCTCAGATAATAAATGTAAGAGAGAGGATGTGAACTTGTGTCTTCCCATGTCTAAGTCAACTTACCTTCTATGTCACTTAGGTATCTCTAGGAATTCTCTATGACTATATGTTGCAGAAAAAGTGATGACTAAAATTGGGAAAGGGATAAAGAGTCCACAGGTCCAGTTCTTATCTTCTTTATAAGAAATGCCTATTGTACCATTTTGTATTGCCAATATACATTGTATGACCAAAGCATAAGGACCATGAAGAGTATTTTATATATCCATTTTATTAACATATTCTCCCAAATGAGTTATTACTTTTAAATTTTTTAATCTGCACTGATGATTTGACCAGTGTTGGAACTCCCAGGGTGGAAACTCTTATCTACCAATGCAGATTAACAATTCTGTCTTTTTTTTTTTTTTTTTTTTTTTTTTTTTTTTTTTTTTTTTTTAATTTTTTTTTTTTTTATTTTATAATTATAACATTTTTTGACAGTACATATGCATGGGTAATTTTTTACAACATTATCCCTTGCATTTACTTCTATTCAGATTTTTTCCCTTCCTCCCCCAACCCCCTCTCCCAGATGGCAAGCAGTCCTATATATGTTAAATATATTACAGTATAATTTAGATACAATATATGTGTGTAGAACCGAATTTTTTGTTGCACAGGAAGAATTGGATTCAGAAGGTAAAAATAACAGTTTACACTCATTTCCCAGTGTTCCTTTTCTGGATGTAGCTGTTTCTGTCCATCATTAATCAATTGGAATTGGATTAGCTCTTCTCTATGTTGAAGAAATCCACTTCCATCAGCATACATCCTCGTACAGTATCATTGTTGAAGTGTATAATGATCTTCTGGTTCTGCTCGTTTCACTCAGCATCAGTTGATGTAAGTCTCTCCAAGCCTCTCTGTATTTCTCCTGTTGGTCATTTCTTATAGAACAATAATATTCCATAACATTCATATACCATAGTTTACCCAACCATTCTCCAATTGATGGACATCCATTCATCTTCCAGCTTCTAGCCACTATGAAAAGGGCTGCCACAAACATTTTGGCACATACAGGACCCTTTCCCTTCTCTAGTAGTTCCTTGGGGTATAAGCCCAGTAGTAGTATGGCTGGGTCAAAGGGTATGCACATTTTGATAACTTTTTGGGCATAATTCCAGATTGCTCTCCAGAATGGTTGGATTCTTTCACAACTCCACCAACAATGCATCAGTGTCCCAGTTTTCCCACAGCCCCTCCAACATTCATCGTTATTTGTTCCTGTCATCTTAGCCAATCTGACAGGTGTATAATGATACCTCAGAGTTGTCTTAATTTGCATTTCTCTGATCAATAGTGATTTGGAACACTCTTTCATATGAGTGGAAATAGTTTTAATTTCATCATCTGAAAATTGTCTGTTCATATCCTTTGACCATTTATCAATTGGAGAATGGCTTGATTTCTTATAAATTAAAGTCAATTCTCTGTATATTTTGGAGATGAGGCCTTTATCAGAACCTTTAACTGTAAAAATTTTTTCCCAATTTGTTACTTCCCTTCTAATCTTGTTTGCATTAGTTTTGTTTGTGCAGAAACTTTTTAATTTGGTGTAATCAAAATGTTCTATTTTGTGATCAATAATGGTCTCTAGTTCTCCCTTGGACACAAACTCCTTCCTCCTCCACAAGTCTGAGAGGTAAACCATCCCATGTTCCTCCAATTTATTTATGATTTCGTTCTTTATGCCTAAATCTTGGACCCATTTTGATCTAATCTTAGTATGTGGTGTTAAATGTGGGTCCATGCCTAGTTTCTGCCATACTAATTTCCAGTTTTCCCAGCAGTTTTTGTCAAATAATGAATTCTTATCCCAAAATTTGGGATCTTTGGGTTTGTCAAAGATTAGATTGCTATTTTTATTCACTATCTTGTCCTTTGTATCTAATCTGTTCCACTGATCTACCGGTCTATTTCTTATCCAATACCAAATGGTTTTGGTGACTGTTGCTTTATAATATAGCTTTAAATCAGGTACACTTAGACCACCTTCCTCTGACTTTTTTTTCATTAGTTCCCTTGCAATTCTCGACCTTTTATTCTTCCATATGAATTTTGTTGTTATTTTTTCTAGGTCATTAAAATAGTTTCTTGGGAGTCTGATTGGTATAGCACTAAATAAATAGATTAGTTTGGGGAGTATTGTCATCTTTATTATATTTGCTCGGCCTATCCAAGAACACTGAATGTCTTTCCAATTATTTAAATCTGATTTTATTTTTGTGGCAAGTGTTTTGTAATTTTGCTCATATAATTCCTGACTCTCCTTTGGTAGATATATTCCCAAATATTTGATACTATCGACTGTTATTTTGAATGGAATTTCTCTTTGTATCTCTTGCTGTTGGATTGTGTTGGTAATGTATAAAAATCCTGAGGATTTATGTGGATTTATTTTGTATCCTGCGACTTTGCTAAAATTCTGAATTATTTCTAATAGCTTTTTAGCAGAGTCTTTGGGGTTCTCTAAGTATACCATCATGTCATCTGCGAAAAGTGACAATTTGATTTCTTCATTTCCTACTCTAATTCCTTGGATCTCTTTCTCGGCTCTTATTGCCAAGGCTAGAGTTTCTAGTACTATATTGAATAGTAATGGTGATAGTGGGCAACCTTGTTTCACTCCTGATCTTACAGGGAAAGGTTCTAGTTTATCACCATTACATATGATGTTTACTGAAGGTTTTAAATATATACTCCTTATTATTTTAAGGAATAGTCCATTTATTCCTATACTCTCAAGCGTTTTTAGTAGGAATGGATGTTGGATTTTATCAAATGCCTTTTCTGCATCTATTGAGATGATCATATGGTTTTTATTAATTTGATTATTAATATGGTCAATTATACTAATAGTTTTCCTAATATTAAACCAGCCCTGCATTCCTGGTATAAATCCCACTTGGTCATAGTGTATTATCCTGGGGATGATTTTCTGAAGTCTATTTGCTAATATCTTATTTAAGATTTTAGCATCAATATTCATTAAGGAAATTGGTCTATAGTTTTCTTTCTCAGTTTTCGATCTACCTGGTTTAGGTATCAGTACCATGTCTGTGTCATAGAAGGAATTTGGTAGGACTCCTTCAATCCCTATTTTTCCAAATAGTTTACATAGCATTGGAGTTAGTTGTTCTTTAAATGTTTGGTAGGATTCACCTGTAAATCCATCTGGTCCTGGGGACTTTTTCTTAGGAAGTTGGTTAATAGCTTGGTCTATTTCTTTTTCTGAGATGGGACTATTTAGACTACTTACTTCTTCCTCTGTTAATCTGGGCAAGCTATATTTTTGAAGGTATTCTTCCATTTCATTTAAGTTATCGAATTTATCGGCATAAAGTTGAGCAAAGTAGCTCCTAACTATTGTTCTAATTTCCTCTTCATTAGTGGTGAGTTCACCCTTTTCATTTTCAAGACTATCAATTTGCTTTTTCTCTTTCCTTTTTTTAATCAGGTTTACTAAGGGTTTGTCTATTTTGTTGGTTTTTTCATAAAACCAACTCTTAGTTTTATTAATTAATTCAATAGTTTTTTTACTTTCAATTTTATTAATCTCACCTTTTATTTTTTGAATTTCAAGTTTTGTGTTTGTCTGGGGGTTTTTAATTTGTTCCTTTTCTAGCAATTTTAGTTGTAAACCTAATTCGTTGGCCCTCTCTTTCTCTATTTTATGCAGGTAGGCCTGTAGAGATATAAAACTTCCCCTAATTACTGCTTTGGCTGTATCCCACACATTTTGGTATGATGTCTCATTATTGTCATTTTCTTGGGTGAAGTTATTAATTATGTCTATGATTTGCTGTTTTACCCAATCATTCTTTAGTATAAGATTATTTAGTTTCCAATTATTTTTTGGTCTATTTTCCCCTGGCTTTTTATTAAATGTTATTTTGATTGCATTATGGTCTGAAAAGGATGCATTTACTATTTCTGCCTTACTGCATTTGATTTTGAGGTTTTTATGCCCTAGTATATGATCAATTTTTGTATAGGTTCCATGAACTGCTGAGAAGAAAGTATATTCCTTTCTGTCTCCATTTAGCTTTCGCCAAAGATCTATCATATCAAACTTTTCTAGTATTCTATTTACCTCTTTGACTTCTTTCTTATTTATTTTGTGGTTTGATTTATCTAATTCTGATAGTGCAAGGTTGAGATCTCCCGCTATTATAGTTTTGCTATCTATTTCCTCTTGCAGTTCTCTTAATTCCTCTTTTAAGAATTTAGATGCTGCACCACTTGGTGCATACATGTTTAATATTGATACTGCTTCACTATTGATGCTTCCCTTTAGCAGGATATAATGCCCTTCCTTATCTCTTTTAATTAGATCAATTTTTGTTTTTGCTTGATCTGAGATGAGGATGGCTACTCCTGCTTTTTTGGTTTTGCCTGAAGCATAATAGATTCTGCTCCACCCTTTTACTTTTAGTTTGAATGTCTCATCCTGTTTCAGGTGTGTTTCCTGTAAACAACATATAGTAGGATTCTGACTTTTAATCCAGTCTGCTAACTGCTTCCTCTTTATGAGGCAGTTTGCCCCATTCACATTTATGGTTAGAAGGACTAATTCTATATTGCTTGCCATCCTATTAACCCCTGCTTATGCTTTTCCCCTTTCCTTCCCTTTTACCCTCCTATCCAGTATTAAACTGGTAAACACCACTTGCTTTTCACAGCCCTCCGTTTTTAGGATCCCTCCCCCACCTTAAAGATCCTCCCCTTATTTTACCCCTTTTCCTCGAAATTACTGTATTCCCTTCCCCTTAGCTTACTCCTTCCCTTTCACTTTTCAATGAAGTGGAAGAAGTTTCACCATAAATCGAATATGTCTATTGATACACACTATGTTCATCTCCCTCCTTTCTTTCTCTCAGATATAATAGGTTACCTTTGCCTCTTCATGAGATGTAGTACCACCACTTTATACTTTTTAATGATATAATCTCCTTTCCACCTCTAGTTTCTAAGACAAATTGTACATATGTTCTTTACATATTTTTTTGACAGAAGTATAGTTCTCAAGATTTCTTTTTACCTTTTTTAGAAGTCACTTGAGTTCTGTATTTGAAGATCAAACCTCTTATGTAGGTCTGGTTTTTTCATCAAAAATAGATGGAATTCATTTATTTCATTAAATGTCCATCTTCTTCCCTGGAAAACGATGCTCATTCTTGCTGGGTAAGTTATTCTTGGCTGCATACCAAGTTCCTTAGCCTTTCGGAATATCATGTTCCAGGCCCTGCGTTCTTTTAATGTGGATGCTGCTAGATCCTGTGTTATCCTTATTGTGGATCCTCCATATCTGAATTGTTTTTTTCTAGCAGCTTCCAATATCTTTTCCTTTGTCTGATGGTTCTTGAACTTGGCCACTATATTTCTTGGCGTTTTGATTTTAGGGTCCCTTTCAGTAGGTGATCGATGAATTTTCTCAATGTCTATTTTACCCTCTGTTTCCAAAACGTCTGGGCAGTTCTCTTTGATAATTTCCTCGAAAATGGTGTCCAAGCTCTTTTTTTCCTCCCATTTTTCAGGGAGTCCAATTATTCTCAAATTGTCTCTCCTGGATCTGTTTTCCAGGTCTGTTGTCTTTCTGGTAAGGTACTTGACAGTCTTTTCAATTGTTTCATTTCTCTGGTTTTGCTTGACTCCCTCTTGGTTTCTCCTTGAGTCATTCATTTCTACTTGTTCCAGTCTAATTTTCAATGATGTATTTTCTTCACTCACTTTTTTTATATCTCTTTGTAATTGTCCAATTGAGTTTTTATCTTCTATGGAATTTTTTTCCATTTTATCCATTTTATTTTTTAGAGAGCTGATTTCTTTTTCCAGCTCTCTAATCCTGTTTTCCTTGGAGTTGTTTACCTTTTCCAGCTCACTAATCCTGTTTTCCTTGGAGTTGTTTACCTTTTCCAGCTCACTAATCTTGTTTCTCAATGATTTGATTTCTTTATCCATTCTGTCTTTGAATGCATGGGATGACTTCTCCAGGCTCTCTTGCCAAGCTTCCCTTTCCTTTTCCCATTTCTCTTCCAGCTCTCCTGTGAGAGCCTTTTTGATTTCCTCTATGAGGTTCTTTTGTATTGAGGAGCAGCTTATATCCCTCCCAGGGGATACATCTGGGGACATTCTGTTCCTAGTCTCCTCAGCATTTGAAGTCTGCTCCCTCTCCACACAGAAGCTGTCAATGGTTAGAGCCCTTTTGAATTTTTTGTTCATTTTGTCAGAGTAGGAATCAAAGAAAACAAACTGACAAGAGAAACAATTGGTCTGTTTTGCGGGGGATAGGGCTGGATGTTATTAATGGGCTTCCTCTACAGACTGGGGGTAGGGCAGCAGAGAGCCACTAACAGAACAGCAATGACTGTACTGAGTCTGCGCTCTGAGGCTCTGAGAACGCACCGAGTCAGTCCAGGTGGGGGTTGGGGGTGGCCGGGCTCTGAGAGATACTGGCTTTCTGGGGTTTTAATCTTCACCTCCGGTGTTTACACCCTCTCCACCGCTCCTGGCTTGCTGCCAAGACGGAGCATCCACACTGGGGCAAAAGCCCTTTCACAGAAACGGCAGAGATCACACCCCTCCCCCTCGGGTCTGAGCTGTGTGAGCTGCCTGTCTTGCTCTGGCTGCCTGCCCTCAGTCTGCGCCCAGTCTGACTGACCCTCCCCCGAGCAAACACAGACCTTTTCTGGCGACTTTCAAGGATGTCTTCTCTTGGTGATAATTTGTGGATTTCTTTCTGGGTCAAGCATTAAGTCAGAGGCTTGTCATGAAGCAAGTTCTGAGAGAAAACGAGGAGCTCAAGCAGCTGTCTGCCTCCACGCTGCCATCTTGGCCGGAAGTCCAATTCTGTCTTCAATTAAATGCTTTAGAGTTCTCTAGAGAACTGAGAGGGGAAATAACTACTACATAATCATATGTTTGTTAAAAGCAGAAATTAAATCCAATTGAGTAAAAAATAAGTAAGCATTTATTAACTACCTTTTATGTTTGAGAAACAACTTCTTTATTTCAAGGCTGGTCCTCTATTACCGCAGACATATGTTGTGGTGTTCTTCAAATGAGTTATTCTAAGCATTATTAAGGAACAATTCAATCAACCTTGCTTTGTACTTATTCATTTAATACTTTTTAAAAAGTAGATTATGCCATACCATAGAGGATGATATGATTCCGCTAGAAGAGTCTACATTTATTTATAAAGCATATATTTGTTTATAGTTACAAAATCTATTCATTGAATAAGATTCATAAGCTTTTCTTAATAAAAAGACAAGGAAGTTTTATTTCCCTCAAGGGAAACAAATTGCATAAATGAATACACTTGGGCCATAGCATGCCTCCACAAAGCTGGTAAATCATACCCACTCTTCCATCTGTCCAGACCCAAATGTATCCTTTAGAGAAATAGACTTTTCTGGAGAATAACTAGAACAAAATATTTCCTACTTAGGTATACAATTCTAATTTTGTCTTGATATTCCTAAAACTTTCATTTTTTTTTTTCAAAGGAAGATTGATTTGCTTACTGGCAAAGGTACTATAAATTATCATTTATAATTACAAGTAATTATTTTGAGTTCATTGGTAAGTCAATCACATGATGTCAGGCCCAATTATATGAAATATATGAAAATATGTAAAGGGCTAGAACTGAGCAAATGCACTTGGATAATGGAGCACGTGAGACTAATTGCCAATTGGACAATTCTCTATTAACATGTTTGAAGGATGACCCTCCCCAACTATTCTGCACTGGCTCGATTGGTGGGACAAAGAAGGGGAAGTGCTGTGTGTGGGTGGAGTAGGAGGAGGAAATTGAGGATTCTCCTGGTGGTGGAGAGAGAGGAAGGTGGTAAGGAGATTGCTAGATCTAATCCCCTGACAGCGACCTCAAGAGACCAAGAATAAAGACTTTTGATTAGCCTGACTCTGGCTGATTTCTGGGAAGACAAGAGTTTCAGCAAAAATATTATAAGTTGTTGACAATGTGGAAAACAATGGCATCTTCCTGTTCCATTGACAAAATAACAAGTTAAAATTGAATTTTCACATGTAATGATATATTATAAATCTTAAAGGGGTGGATGGATAAGAAAGTAAAAGGGTAAAAGTCATATTTACAGAATTATTCATAAGTCTATATAGTTTATTTCAGATGAAAGTGTGTATGTGTGGGAAAAGTCCATTTAATATTTGAAACTTATATGGATTTTGAAACAAGAACCAATTACATTTATAAGAATGGTACTATATTCCAATATCTAAGATAATCTCTCCATTGTTAGAGATCTTAATTCATCCATGCTTCTTCAACCTATGTGATTCTTTTTTTTTTTTTTTCCCTATATACTTTCCATAAATGTTTTGTTAAACAGGTGTTCTTAACCATTAGGGTATGCCATAAATCTGTTTGTCAATGTGCTGAAGTCAATGAGTGCCTTCATAGAAAAAATAAATAAGCTTATCACTGAAGGAAATGTTAAATTTCTCCACTGTCCCACCTAGCTTTCATTTTTTGCTTAGAAAATAATTTGCCAAGGAATTTTATTTGAAGCCCCCATGCTTCTTTCCATTTTCTTTTCAGTTACTTGTAATTTTAATCCTTTGTATTCCAACTGATGTTATACTGATTGTATCAACTCCTGAAAAACTCATTCACAAAAAGTCACAGACTTTACTCTCTTAAAAACTTAGTTTGCTTCTCATCCCTGGTTTTTCCCACATTGCTCCCTTCCCATTGCTAATGCTTTCCCTTTAAGAATATTAAGAACTTAAGCTATACTTTATTTTTATGGATTTTAATATAAATTTATATAAATTTATAAATAATATATAAATATAAAACACAAATTAATATAAAGTTATATAATGTAATATAAATTTATGTAAATTATATTATGAAAATATATGCACACATATAAATATATATTTTGTGCATAGTTCTTTGCATGTTGTCTTCCTCATTAGAGACAGAAAAGACAGTGCTCTAGAATGGCCCTCTATCCAATGTGTCACTAAGTCACCTCATTGAGAGATTCAAATTCTCCCTTCAACATTTACTAACCTTGTGATTCTGGGACAGTTCACTGACTCTGTCCTTATC
The DNA here is from genome assembly GCF_048593235.1 of Sminthopsis crassicaudata. Classification (NCBI taxonomy): domain Eukaryota; kingdom Metazoa; phylum Chordata; class Mammalia; order Dasyuromorphia; family Dasyuridae; genus Sminthopsis; species Sminthopsis crassicaudata. The sequence goes on from NC_133621.1 coordinate 257,191,977, forward strand.
TGTAAAATGGGGATAAGAGCAGCATATATCTTCTAAAATTGTTGCACCAAAGGAAACAATCTGAAAAGCACTTTGGAAACCTTAAAACACTGGATAAATGCTGCTTGTTAGTAGTTGTTATTAGTATATAAACATTATGAGTTCTTTACTCATTGCACTGTCTTTTGAATTTCTTTATTTCACCTGTACTTAGTTCAGTGCAAGATGCATAGTAGGCACTTAACAAATGCTTGAAGCTGCTGCTGAAAATGCATCATTGTCCAAGATTATGACATACAGCCAGCTAGGAAAACAAAATATAAACAAACAACAACAAAAAAGTGAACTATATTGTCATCCACACTCAGAACCCATAGTCTTCTCTCTGGGTGCACATGGCTCTATTCATCACAAGACCATTGGAACTGGCCTGAATCATCTCACTGTTGAAAAGAGCCATGTGATAGATTACCTTTGCAAGGCAGAGGGCCACACCTTACTCTAAAGTAAGAGACTTTGAGATATGGGCAGAGAGACACTGCCAAGGACTAGAGGAAAGTCTGGATGGTTTTTGTTATAAAATAATTTGGAGTCATGGAGATGTGGTAGAAACAGCCTATTATTATCTGGAGGAATAAATCTTGATTTTGAGTCCCAGCTCTGCTAGTAACTAGATGCGCATCTCTGGGAGACAGTTTCCTCATTTATTAGTATACTCACTGCCGAAGCAAGCACTTCCTCATTTATTAAATTAAATCCAATTAAATTAATTAACTAATTATAAGATTATAGTGATTTAAAATAATTACAGTTCTTTTTTCCCTTTCTCCATTGGAATGTAGATGCAATTAGATTGAAAGTTTAAATATGGAAGTTCAAGAGCTACAGATCTGAGATTTAAAACTTCAGAAAAGAGATAGAATATGTTAAAAATCAAGATAAAAAAATCCTCATTTATTAAATTAAGGTGTTAAACTAAATGATTTCAAGTTTATTTTAATTTTACAGATCTTTTATAGAAGGTTACATTATATGTATAAGGTTAGTTTAATCTATAAATCACTTAATAAAGGATTTGCTACATGCTAGTTTTTGTTAAATGTTAAAAATACAAACAAAAAACCCCAAAGTCATCTTTGATCTGAAGGAATTTATATTCTAATGGGTCAGCTACCACACAGAGACACACATACACACATTCACACACACACACACACACACACACACAAAACATACAAGACAGAAATAGGATGGCCTTCTTTTGCCCCCCCTTTATTTTATTTTTAAATATTATTTTATTTTTTCAAATATATGCAAAGATAGTTTTCAACGTTCACCTTTGCAAAACTTTGTTTCTTCTTCCTTCTTCCCCTCCCTCCCCCAAAAAGCAAACAATTTGATATAGGTTAAACATGTACAATTCTTTTAAAGATATATCCATACCTATCATTCTGCATAAGAAAAATCAAATCAAAAGGGAAAATACAAGAGAAAAAAAGACAAACAATAACAACAAAATGATGAAAATACTATGCTTTGATACACATTCAGTCTCCATAATTCTCTCTGTGGATGTGGATGGCACTTTCCTGGAGGATATTATTAAAGGACAAATCACCATTAAGGAGAATCAGAATTAAGGGACACATTGCAAAAAGTGGCATTTCTAGAAGCCGGAGATTCCAAAAGAATTTGGTGAGGAAGGCAAGAAGTGTTAAGACACAAATATGTCAACATTAGAAGAACAGCAAGAAGGACATGATGGCTGATCTGTAGAGTGTGTAGGAAGGAGGAATGTGTCAGAAAATCAGACAGACAGGAAGAGGCCAGACTGTGAAGAGTTTTAAATAGCAAACTAAATTTATGTTTGATATTATTGATATCTGGGGTGGAGATGGTTGGAGGTAGAGTCTAATATGGCCAATTCTTCAATTTAGGAAAATTAGTTTGGAAGATCTTATGAAGATTAATAATATGCACAGGTGGAATTTAAAGAGACTAGAAGAGGTTTTCAATAACTTTGAGAGGTCATTTTTTTTTCCTTTTTTGGTCTAATTTTTTTTTATATAACATGACAAATACAAAAATACTTTTAAAGGAATTGCATAAATTTAACCTCTATCAGATTGCTTGCTGTCTTGGGAGGGAGGGAGAAAAATTTAGTTTTCTAGAAATAATGTTGAAAACAATCTTTACATGTATTTGGAAAAATAAAATACTTTAGGAAAAAATAAATAAAATTAAAAGTCATGGGATAGGGCAAGAATCCTTAATTTATTGTGTGTTATAAACCCCACTAGTAGTTGATAAAATCCTATTAGTTTACTTTGTAACCCAAGGATTGTGTGCATCTAACAACTTTATTCTGAAAAGGGGTCCATAGAGATCAGAGATGGAAAATTGTTAAATTCATATAATTCATAAGATTACAAAGTAAACCAATTATATAGAATTATAGTGGTTAAAATAAATTTGAAAACAAGTTTATAGATCCCAGATTAAGAATCCCTGGGATAGGCTATCAATGCTTTAAGAATCTAGAATTCCTTGGTGAGTATGTTTCTTCAAAGGATGAAAATCAAAACTCTTCTGTTTCTTAGCAAATTGTTTTTATAAGTTGTTGTGGCTGAAAATTAACCAACTGGTGTTAACCCTTTATTGAATAAAATCTCTGAACATAACTAAAATGATCTTTGGATAAAAGACATCTAGTCTTTCCTTGAGCCCACTTGTGACATCTTTTCAATTTGACAGGTAATACATTGCAGAGTTTTTGCAACACTGGTACAGTCTCTAAAATAATACAGAATCTTTTCTATACTATCAAATTAAGACTTATAAGAATCAATTATTTTCAACTGACTATTTTTTTAAAGCATTGAGTAACCAGCTAGTTAGACAACATGAATTTTTAGTATTTTAATAAACACAAAATAATGAAATATTGGGTGGGAGATAAAAGTCAGAAATGAAATAATCAAAATAATTACAAATTATAATGTGAAATAGTCACTAAACTAAAAAGATATATACAATATATAAAATATATTGTATAAATTATTATATTATATATGTAATATATAATAAAAAAGTAAACATATATAAATATAAATATATAAAACTATAAGTATATATAAAAAAGAAATATAATTACTGAATATCAGTAAGCTCTCAAAATACTGTATTTGAGAATTTGAGGATTTTTATTCTATATTCAAAAACTAATAGAATATAGGTTCCCAAATGAGTTGTATCTATCAAAAAGTATCTTTAACATCAGAAAAAAAATTGTTGTTCAAATAAATGTATCATATATAATTTGCTTTTCCCACTAAATGTGAATTATCATCTGCAATTACTTTGACATTTTCTTGAGAATCATTTTGCACAACTAATTATAAGATTATAGTGATTTAAAATAATTAAAGTTCTTTTTTTTTTCCTTTTCTCCATTGGAATGTAGATGCAATTAGATTGAAAGTATAAGTATGGAAGTTCAAGAGCTACAAATCTGAGATTTAAGACTTCAGCATAGAGGTAGAATATGTTAAAAATCAAGATTAAAAAAAAGCAATTTACAGTATTTTCAAATGGAATCTTAGTCAAATACATATTCATTTTCTGAAAATGAAACCTGGAATTTTTATAACACTGAGGTTCTTATACATGCATAATAAATAAATGTTTAGAAAAATTATTTTCAAAAATTCTACAATTTCTTGGATCTCTAGACTTAGAAAACCTGCCAGCAATCAAATGAGGTGATTTCAAAGAGTATGATGAGAACTAATGTGCCTCATCTGTACAACTCTTCAAGAACCACTTCTCTAAGTGGTTGTGGTTCTCAGTGGATATGGAAGAGTTATGAGTCCTCATCAACTGTGCTCCACCCCTTCCCCATTACCCATGAGCCAATCATTCTTCAACCAGCTTTAAGAAAAGACTTACTAATAAATATTATCAAGAATAGTTATTTTTAAAATGCCTTTTATTAAAAACAAAACAAAAGAACAAGACAAAAAATAAAAAGTAGAGGTATACTTTCCCCCAGCATGGACAATATTCCTGAAGTGAGTAGGTTAAAGCTTTGCATACAATGGTAGTATCAAGATATTAGGAGATCCTGATGTCCTGAACTTGATATAATAACAATCCTTTGCATTTACCCCCAATCTCTGTCACAGAAAAATCTCAGAATCATATAAGCACTGCACATTGTTGTTGTTATCCCTCATTGTCAGGGCTATAGCTCACTGAATAGACAAAGCAGTCTATACTAAAATGGGTCCTCTACCACTGTTAGCAGGACTCTGGCATATATGTTCCTTGCTTGCAAGCTATTTTCCTCACTTTAAAATTAAACTTCTGCTTGATTCCTGATACTCCAGTCTGTAGCCTGCTCAGTTTGGCTCTAGCTGCCCACATAAATCTCTGCTGGAACATGAAGGGTACATGCCTGAATCTGCAACATGATTCTAAGCTACGAGTGATCTCAGTCACTAAAACTACTCTTCCTTTGGTGATTGGTTTTCCATATCCGAATGGAGACACTTCTTTTGTCAATAGCTGGTATTACTAGAGCAGTCATTCTGGGAGTGGAGGTAACAGGTGGAGGACAGAAGCAGACAGAGAGGAAGGGAAGAGAGAGAAGGAAAAAGGAGGAGAAAAAAGAGAGCTCATATTCCTACACGCATTTCCCATTCAGGGGCTTAAATGGAACATCTGACCACTAAATTAGTCAGTCATTGTACTATGAGATTTTGAATTAATTTGTCATTTTATACATAGGTCTAAAGGTATGTCTGAATCTTATAGTCTCTTACAAGATATTTCCTTGATGGTTTCATCTCTTTTTGTTTAAATATCAAAGTTCTCAAATTAAGGGCTTGTTGGTGCCTACTTTGGATTGATTGATTTAAATCTGTGTCTTCTGAAAATATAGCAATCAAAGTGTGGGTGGAAAACCTCACCTTTTCAATTTCCATGTTGTTTTCCATTTGTGTTTTCTTTTAAAATGAGCAATGAAATGAAATAGAAGAAAGCAATACAACAGAAAAATAAAAGATCTCATCAACAAAATTTGTTCATGATCAAAGACAAAAATATTAAGGACTTTAAAGTGGCGGTGATGAACCTTTGCATCTGTTGTCATTTTTCATCTCATACTGATCCCATATAGTTTCTATTTTTCTTCTGAATTCCTGCCTTGGAGATTGTATGGCTCAATGAATATGGATTATGCCATACAGGGTTACTAAAGATGAGCATAGTGGAGAGTTATGACAAAAGGTGATCCACTGGAGAAGGCACCGGCAAATCACTATAATATCTTTGCCAAAAGAAAAAAAAAATCCATGGTCAGTATTAAAATGATAAGATATAGAACATGGAAGATAAGCCCCACAAACCTAAAGGTATCCCAAACACTACCACAGAGGACTATTATAACTACAGAAAGGATGAACTGGCTGGACCAAGGCCAGAAAGAAGCTCAGCGACAGATGTGTCAGGTGATGAAAGCAAAGTCCAAACTTGTAAAGGTCAAATTAGATAGTAACATGGGATGTGGTCAAAAAGGAAATAGATTAAATACTGACATTTTGTGTGTTAGTGAATTTAAATGGACTGGAATGGGTAGATTTAATTCAGGTGATCATTATATAAATATTACTGTGGATAAAAATCCTTTAAAATGGAATATATTTCATTGTAAATAAAAGGAGGAGGAAAGCAACTACTGAGGTATAATTAAAAATATCTGTTTGAATCCAAGGTCAACCATTCAACATCACAGTAATACAAGTCTATGTTCAAACTACTAATACTAAGCAAGCCAAAGTTGAGCAGTTCTATGAAGATCTTCTAAGAACATCTCCTGAAAGAACATCCAAAAAATGTCATTCATCCAAGGAGTTTAAAATCATAAAGTACGAAATAAAAAGATAATTGGAACAACAGGCAAGATTGGCCTATAACATGAAGAATGGCAAAGACTAATAAAGTTCTGTCATCATAACTTACTAGTCATAGTGATATTCTTTTTCAATAATGTAAAAGGCAACATGGACATCACTAGTTTGTCACAATGGAAATTAGGCTGATTACATACTTTTTATCCATAGGTACAGCTATAACAAGATCTGGAGTTTATTATGGTTCACATTATTGGCTTTTTATTGCAACACTCAGAACCAAATTTTAAAAAATGGAAAAAAACACCAAACAGTACAAGTAGGACCTAAGTAATATCCTTTATGAATATAAAGCAGAAGTGATGAATAGATATTAGGGATTAGATTTGACAGATAGGGTGCCTGAGGAACTATAGAAAGAGGTAAATAAGAAGACAGCAACAGAAAAGAAGAAGAAAAGAAGTAGGAGGAGGAGGAGGAAGAAGAAGAGGAGGAGGAAGAGGAAGAGGAAGAAAATGACAATGACAAAGAGGAGGAAGAGGAAGAAAAGAAAAGGAAAGAAGGAAGGAAGGAAGGAAAGAAGGAAGGAAGGAAAGAAGAAAAAGAGGGAAGGGGGAAGAAGGAAGGGAGGAAAGAAAGAGGAGAAAAAGGAGGAGGAGAAGGAGAACAACAACAAGAGCCAGAACAAGAAAAAGAAGTGCTACAAAACTGAATGGCTTTTTGTTGAGGTTTTTCAAATATCTGAGGAAAGAAGGAAAGTGAAAATGAAAGAAGGAAGGGAGAAATATCCAACTGAATGCAGAATTCTGGATAATTAGCAAGAGGAGGTAAGAAGAATTTTTTGTTTTGTGTTCTCTTAAAATGAGCGATGAAATGAAATAGAAGAAAGCAATACAATAGAAAAATAAAAGATCACTTCAACAAAATTTGTTCATGATCAAAGACAAAAATAGTCAGGACTTTAAAGTAAATAAAGAGATTAAGAAGAGGCGGCAAAAGAAATTTAAATGATGAAACTTTCAAATCATATTCCTCATAAGTTAGTAGTTTTTATAGTCTGTTATTAAAGCTAAAATGCACTAAAATAAACAAAGAGTGGCAAGAATAGATAGAAGAACTATAAAAGAAAGGTCTCATCATCACTGATCTAAAGCCACACATCGTGGAGAATAAAGTCAGGGTCTTAGAAAGCAATCACAATGATAAGATAGAATTCCAGGTGAGCTATTTAAAATCTTAAAAATGATGCTGTTAAAGTGTTCCATTCAATATTCCAACAAATGTGTAACTCAATAACGATCCAATCCTAAAAAAGGAGATACCAAAGAATGTTCAAATTACAAAATTATTTCACTCTTTTCACATGTCAGCAAGATAACAGGATTGTGCAAGCTAGGGCTTAGCAATGTTTGACCTGAGAATTAACAGAAGTGCAGGCTGGTTTTCAGAGGCAGTAGAAGTAGCAACAAAATTCCCAACATTTGCTGGATTATGGAAAAAGTTAAAGAATTCCAGAAAAAATAAATCTACTCCTGCTTCATTGACAACATTAAAGCCTCTGACTGGGTGGATCACAAACAAAATGCAGAAAATCATCAAAGGGGTAACAGTATCAAATCATCTTATTTGTCTCCCGAAGAACCGATATGTAAGAAAAAATCAACAGAACAGAACATACAGAAAGGAGTATGACAAAGCTGTATATTGTCACTTTATTTAACATGTATGCAGAGTATATCATGCAAAATACCAGGCTGGAAGAATCAAAAGTTGGAAGTAAGGCTGCCAGAAGAAGTATAAACAATCTCAGATATGCAGATGATATCACAGAGAGAGAAGAAAAATGAAGAAGTCTCTTGATCAGGATGAAAGAGGCAATTATAAAAGCATCATGAAGCTTCACTTTAAAAAAACAAAGGTCAGGGAAAGTGGCCCCATCACTTCCTGGCAAATAGAGGGAAAAGAAATGGAACCAGTGTTAGATTTTTTTTATTTTGGGAGTAAAAGATTACTGAAGATTGTGGCTGCAGACACGAATTTAAAAGATGCTTGCTCCTCGCAAAAAAAAAAAAAAAAAAAAAAAGCTATGGCAAATCTGGATAGTAGACTAAAAAGCAGAGACTTCACCTTGCTAACAAAGATCCTTGTGCTTTCACCAGTGGCAATGTACAGACAGCTATGGGGATTAGATTGTAAGGAAGGCTACATGCTATAGAAATGATGCTTTCAAATTGTGGTCCTTGAAAGTTTTTTGTACAAGGAGATCAAATCAGTCTTTATGTAAAAGAAATTGTTTTGATTATTTATTGGAAGGTCAAATACTGACTGAAGCTGAAGTTTAAATACTTTGGCTATATAATGAGAAAACAGGACTCAGAAAAAGATCCAAAGGATCACAGAGAGTCAAAAATGACATATCATATGAACAACAACAAGGTCTATATTAGAGTTATTAGGGGATTGAAATAGATACTGACCGTGTGGTTTCACTGCTATAAAAAACTAATTCCCAGCACAATATAGGTTTCTCCTCTTCTCTACAAATTACGATTTGAGAAAGTTGCTCAGATCAATGAAAAATTAAATTGGTTGCCCAGGATCACACAGTCCATATGTGGTAGGTGCTAATTTCCAAACCACTTCTTGCTGGCTTTGAAACTACCTCATCCTCTCTCACTATACCTAATATTGTTGCCAACTGAAAGGCGAGGAAAAGGCTAAGTATCAGAGGTGGTATAGAATTTGAATTGCTCCTGAATCTAAGTCCAGCCCAACGCCTACTAGGAGTCCTCTTTTATATTTTACATTTAGAGCTTCTTTTTTGCTTTGCACTAGATTTTATAGTAACCAAAGCTAAATACTTCATCCAGTCTGGTTCACTCCAGGACACAACCTGTGGTTCTCTCAGGGTTTAATTTAGAGCAGTTCTAGTAATTACAATGCCATATTATGTGGTTTTCCAATATAATCTGATTTGGATAAACCCATGCAGTTAAATTAATCATCTAAATTTAAACTCTGTTCACATTTGAGAGAAAGTCATGATATATTGTTGTAAAAGGAAATTAGAGAAATATCAACAATATTCAGTACAAAGGACAACAAAGCAAAAATGTTGCTTAAATCTCTTTAAACGTTCCTTGTGTCTTTTCATAGATAAATCAGCTTTAGAAAAAAATTATTCTTGTAAACTGTTTTCCATAATTTTAGTCAACCTTAAAGTCAAGTCAAGCCAGACTAAGTCAATAAGCATTAATTAAATGGCTAGTATGTTCTAGATACTATGCTAATTGTTGAGGATACAAAAAAAAAAAAAAAAAAAAAAAGACAAAGGGAAGCTTGTCCTTAAGAACTTCACAGTCTAATGAGAGAAACAATTTACAAATAACTATGAAGAAATAACTGAATATACAAGAAAAATTGAAATAATTAATAGGGGGAAACAGTAGTATGAAGGGGACTGAGAAAGATTTCCTACAGAAGTACAATTTTAGATGGGACTTGAAGAAATTCAGGGAGACTAGAAGAGGAAGAAGAAGGCATGAGGGATGACCAAGAAAACAATATCTGGAATTAGGAGGTAGAGTGTATGAGGAAGACCAAGGGAAAAATGAACAGCATTGTTTCCAAATATCCCATTCTAGAATGGTATATTTGCAGTTTCCCTTACAATATATTACATATTAACAAGTAATTTTATCTAATTTAATTGTATACTATATTTTTCTAAGTCCTCAAGTTTTTGTTTTTGGTTTGTTTTGTTTTAGAAAGTAGTGTTCTATCATGTTACACTTTTTGGGAGAGCAATGAGGCAGTTAAGATGATATAGAAGTTTTGATTTCTAGAGCATATACATGCAAACAGATGCATTTTCAATGGATATCATCGGTCTTCATAAAATGTCAAGTCTTTAATGTGGAGAACAAATTAGAAGGCATAAGAGATCAGTATATTCTGGTACTGCAGAATTTGAAGGGAATGTGGACATAACTTAGTAGCTGACAGTGAGCAGGCAAGAGTGTAATCCTCTGGGCAGATTCTGATCAGATCAATAAAGGGAATTGAAGAGACATTTAATCAGAGGATCTGAGGTTAACTCTCAGCTCCCATGACTCTTAAGCCACTGAGGATTATGGTAAAACCAGTTCTGTTTGCTATCTATGTGACCTTGGATAAGTCAATTGCCCTGACAGAGCCTCAGATTCCTATAGGATGGGAATGGGAAGAAAGAGCACTGGATTTGATGAACTCTACAATCTATGTACTATGAGAATGGAAAAACAAAGGAAAATACCTATTGTATTTGGATGAAATTGTAGCTTATAACACTATATAGATTCACTTCTAAACAAAGAGAAAGTGCTACATGGTCTAGTAAGAACCACAAGTGGGAAGTTATGTCCATGGTGTGGATGATTCAAGGATTCCTGAGACTCTGCCATCCATCTCATCTCTGAATCCTTGAGATTCCTATTCCTTCTTCATTTCTGTCTCTGAGGTTCTCTAAATTCTTCAAGACCCAAATGATATACCAGTTTCTGCATAAGTTTTCTTAATTCCTCCAAAAACTATTTTATATTTATTTTATTATCATTATTACTGTTAATATATTCATTATTATATTGTCTGGAGGAAAACAATCTTTCCCCAGCTAGATTTCTAAATTTCTTGAAGCCAGGGATTGGTTAATTTTTGTCTTTCTTTTTATCTTTTGGATCACAGTGAATGCATAATAAATGTGTGCTATTTTTAAAACAAATTTAAAAGAACTATTTAAGGTAAGAGAGTGATATTATTTTGTTTTCATTCAAGCGCATGAATCTAAAAAAGTAATATCCCTTGTCATAAAGACTAATAATAGATGGAAAATCTGTTAATCACCATTCTTTTAATATTATTGTTCAATAAGATGACCCTAGGTGACTATACTGTCATTCAGGTCGGATTTGCTTCAGAATATAGTGACTTATAACTCCAATTTTGTAATTTCTTCTTATGTATATTCTCTTCATCTACGCAAATTTTGATCTCACTATATTCAATACTTGTTTCATGTTTTTTCCCCTAAATCTTCCATAGTGGATGACTCTTTTTTTTTTTTTTTCTGAAAGTACTTCATCTACACTAAATGTACTACTGAGTTGATTTGTTGTCTTTAATTTATGCCATGATAATGGTCTGACTTCTTTTCATGTCATGGATAAATTAATCTGAGTTCATGGATCTTAGAGTGGGAAATGCCATTAAGAAATCCCCTAGTTGGCATTGACCTACACTTAACACCATATACAAAAATAAGGTTCATGATCTAGGCACAAAAAATGAGATTATAAATAAACTAGAAGAACATAGGATAGTTTACATCTCAGACCTGTGGAAGAGGAAAGAATTTGTGACCAAAGAAGAACTAGAAATCACTATTGATCACAAAATAAAAAATTTTGATTATATCAAGTTAAAAAGTTTTTGTATAAACAAAACTAATCCAATAAACTGGAAAATATTTTTATAGTCAAAGGTTCTGATAAAGGCCTCATTTCCAAAATATATAGAGAATTGATTTGAATTTATAAGAAATTAAGCCATTCTCCAAATGATAAATGACCAAAGGATAGGAACAGACAATTTTTGATGAAGAAATTGAAACTATTTTTGGTCATTTGAAAAGGTGCTCCAAATCATTATTGATCAGAGAAATGCAAATTAAGACAACTCTGAGACACACCTCTCAGATTGGCTAGGATGACAGGAAAAGATAATAAGGAATGTTGGAGGAGATGCAGGAAAACTGGGACACTGATGCATTGTTGGCGGAATTGTGAACAAATCCAACCATTCTGGAGAACAATTTGGAACTATGCTCAAAAAGTTGTCAAACTGTGCATAAAACTTTGATCCAGCAGTGTACTACTGTGTTTGTATCTCAAAGAGATCTTAATGAATGGAAAAGGGCACGTATGTGCAAAAATGTTTGTGGCAGCCCTTTTTAGAGTGACTAGAAACTAGAAATTGAATGGATGCCCATCATTTGGAGAATGGCTGAATAAATTATGGTATATGAATGCTATGGAATATTATTGTTTTGTAAGAAATGACCAGCAAGATGATTTCAAAAAGGCCTGGAGAGACTTACATGAACTGATGCTGAGTGAAATGAGCAGAACCAGATCATTATACACTTCAATAACAATACTATATGGATGATCAATTCTGATGGACATAGATCTCTTCAATAATGAGATGATCCAAATCAGTTCCAAATGTTCAGTAAATGAAAAGAACCAGGTACATCCAGCAAAAGATCTATGGGAAATGAGTGTGGACCACAACATAGCATTTCCACTCTTTCTGTTATTGTCTGCTTGCATTTTTGCATTTACTCTATAAATGTGTATTAACATACACTTTAACATATTTAACATGTATTAGACTACCTGCCATCTAGGGGAGAAGTAGAGGGAAGGAGGGGAAAAATTAGAACAGAAGGTTGTGCAAGGGTCAGTGTTGAAAAATTACCCATACATATATTAAATAAAAAAAAAACTTAATAAAAAGTTTCTATGCTATCTTTACACCAAAAAAATTAAAAAGAAATCCCCTAGTCAATGGAAAATGAAGCTCAGACGTACAAAAGTAGCTTGTACAAGTTCATAAAAATAGGACATGGCAGAAGTGAAATTCAAGCCCAGGTAGGCCTCATTTCAAATCCCATGATATCTCCATCATAACCATGCTGACTGTTGCTGGGAGCATACTGTTGCCTACTTACACCCACCATACATCTTTTCATTGCCCTTTGGGCTATTTGTAATTTCAACTTTCCCAAGATCGTGATGTTCTATGATTCATTCTCATATAAGTTCTACCAGAAGAATATTGCTATTTAAAAAAAAATGTTGGGTTACCAAACATTCTGGAATTACTGAAAGGATCATGTAATTTTTAAATTTTTCATAATGGAATCTAAGTTTATTTCCTTACATTTTTTTTTCAATTCTCACCCTAAGTCATTGTTTGGCAGATTTTTTGTTTGTTTGTTTGTTTTTTAATTAAGGCAAAGGTTCTCAAACTGTAGGTCATGACTACATATGGGATCTCATAACTGAATATGGGGCTCAAAATTATGATTTATTATCAGTAAATGTTTGATTTGTATACCTCATATATATCCCTATATATTCAAAGTGGCATAAAACTTTTTCAGGTGAAAAGGAATTGTGAATTTAAGAAGTATTCATCCAAGGTACACATATGTATACTGTCTTTGTCACTTACTATCTGTCAAACCTTGGATAATCATTTGTTCTCCCTGGACCTTCACTGTGTGTGTGTATACACATGTATATATGCACACAGGTATATATGCACACATGCATACTGGCATCTGTATGTACATATAGGTTTGTGTTCTATGCATATATTGTATTTATGTACATGTAATATACATGTATGGCATATATGTAATAAATACATGGGGGTATACATAAATGCAAACATACAAAGATTTTATGAAGGTTTACTGATTTGGAGGAGAAATTTTTTGAGAATATCTTTTTCTGGATGTTATAAGCCCAGGACATCTATTGAAATGATAATTGAAAATCATACAGTAGGAGCAACTAGATGGAGCAGTGGATAAGCACCGGCCCTGGAATTAGGGGGACCTGAGTTGAAATCTGGCCTCAAACACCTCACAATTATTAGCCACATGACCCTTGGCCAGTCATTTAACATTCAGAAATGAGCCAGAGAATGTCCTCTTTTACTAAGTTAAAAAAAACAAAAAAACAAAAACAAAAAAAAAAAAACAACAACAATCTGAGAGGGGAACACCCCCAAGATTTCTGGCCAAAACAGAAACAAGTGTTATTTATATTCACTCTGAACTAACGAGGGCCCAAACAGAGACCAAGTGGGGCTTGTCCTGGGACCCCAAAATATTCGGTAAAACATTACTAATAAAGCAAATGTAGACATATGACAGCAATTGGGATATATCACAGTCAAAGTATACCTCTCCAAAGTAACTATAACCAATAAAAGTCTATTATAGTAGAGTTAACAGTATGCTCCCAGTGACAGTCAGCATGGTTATGATGGAGATATCATGGGATTTGAAAGATTATAGATCAGAAATTGAAAGGGTCCATCAGAAGTCAAAGCCTTGATTCTACAGAAAACTAAGAAAGCTGAAGTCTAGCAAATGTCAGTGACTCACTGTCATGGCAAAGTCAGGTTCCCTACTGAGGACCCCTCTCTTCATATCCAGTCCCTCCCTCATTTAACTATAGGTGGTAATTCTTCCCTTTCTTACACCACAATGAGGGATCTAGCAGTGATTTCCTGAAAGTCCAATTTTTCAGATGACTGTATAGATTTTTTTTTTTTTTTTTTACAAGATTCAGTGTTGAATCAGAGCTGGAGCAGATTATGATAGATGCTCTTAGAAAGAGGGTCTTGAGTGATGGTTAACATTTTAAATACTGTATTAATTTAGATGAACCAAAAATGTGGCAATTGAACTTAAAGATGGCAAGAAATTAGGAAGATAACTTTGGGAATAGAATAAGAATTCAGAATAAATTTGCTTATTTTGGTAGTATAGTTGAAGAGTAAAGGTGGAAAGGGACATTTTAACCAGGAAAATTTCCAGTTAATATACTAAGGGAAGGAAAGCAAACTGCATAGAATCACAATTGGAAATAAATTGATACATACTTGGGTAAGGGAAAAATAATAGGCAAAAATATTTAATATGATGACAAAAATATTGTTTTTCTATTTAAATCTACCTAAAAACAAGAGAATAAATGACCTAGATGATTTCCAGACATTATCAACTCAAACAATTTCAAAATAGAATAGTTGCTACAAAAATAACATTTAATTTTTCCCAAATGTTATGAACAGTCTTACTGAAGCTTCATAATAAGCTAGTAGGGTACATAATATAAGAATTTTATAGACAATGAAACTGAGCTCCAAAGAGTTAAGCTAACCATAATCATAGCAAACAAACTTTTAATAAGGACTTATGGCCTTGCTATATACCAGGTATTGAATTAAGCACTGGTGTTATAAAGTTAGTCAACAACACAATCTCTGCTATCCAGAAGCTCACATTCTAGTGGTAGAGATAAGCTTGAAACAACTTTTAACAAAAAATATCTATCTATTTATCAAACTATCTATCAACCCAACAAAAGGTCCTAAGTAAAGCAAGCCCTACTTAGTCTCTGTTTGGGCCCTGGCTGATTTAGAGTGAATATAAATAACACTTGTTTCTCTTCTGGTCAGAAATCTTGAGGGTATCCCCTTTTCAGAGTGTGTGTGTGTGTGTGTGTGTGTGTGTGTGTGTGTGTGTGTGTGTGTGTGTGTGTTTTGTTTTTTGTTTTTTTATTGGTAAAAGAGGACATTTTCTGGCTCATTTCTTACCTCGTGTAAATCACTAAATGGGTGTTGTCTCAGTTAAACTGAGACCTATTAAGGAATAGCCTAAATAGGACAAGGTTTCTTTCTCATTGCCTCCAGCACTGTTTCAAGTCACCTTGATCTATATCTTGCCACTAGACCCTCTTGGTTCTGAAGGAGAAAGGGAAGCTGATGGCCTAGCACAACACTCTCTCTTATCTAAATCCAATCCACTTCCCATGGGATCACCTCTTAGATATCATGGTTCTCTTTGAGAATGAAAAACTTACAACAAAAACATTTATCTTCTATCTATACATCTATCTATCTATCTATCTATCTATCTATCTATCTATCTATCTATCTATCTATCTGTCTGTCTGTCTGTCTGTCGGTCTGTCTATCTATCTATCTATCTATCTATCTATCTATCTATCTATCTATCTATCTATCTATCTATCACCATCATTTCCAAGCCTCAGAATACTTGCTAAAGTTAATCTAAGTTAAAGCTAAAATTTTACTACAACTTTCAGGACACACACAGGGCAATCTCAAAGGAAAGATAATTTTAGTTATCATATATTAAGCCTGAAATTAGCCTGTCTGCATAGAATAAATTCATCACCACAGAACTTTGCAATTAATTTAATTAATTTGCTGAAATTATAACACGTTTATGTGTGAGAAAGAGAGGGCTGTGTGGGGATGTATATGTGTGAGTTAGAGAGAGAGAAAAAAAAAAGAGAAGGAAAGAAGAAAAGAGGAAGGGAGGGAGGGAGGAGGAAGGGAGGGAAAAAGGAAAGGAGGGAGGGAGAGAAAGAAAGATCAGTAAGAACTACAGGCAAGTCTTGGACTAAGACCTTTGTGACTCCAAATCCAGTGCTCCACCTATGATACTACAGTACATCATTCATCATATTAAACCAACCAAATTGAGACATATTAGTCATGTGCTACTTATCACAATATTATGGCTGGAATTCTTATAAAATTAGTTGAAGAGCAAGATTCTACAAACATCATATGAGGATATCAGATGATTTTCCTTACAAGATACTATGCAAACAGATAAAATTAGCTTCTAACATTTTAAACTACCTAATGCTCTGAGTTCATTAATGGATATTTTACCACACACTCCAATGAATTTCACAAAATTTTCAGGCTTGTTAGAAAGAATGAGAAACAATGTTCATAGGACATAGGAGACCAGATTTTGTGAAATCTTTTCTCTGCCACATACTGGCCAAATGATCTTGGGCAAATCATATAATCACTCTGTGCCTCAGATAGTCTCCTAAAATTATAAATTAAAGACTAAATGACACATTCTGATCTGATTTGAAAGAGGTCTCTCTGAAAGTTCCCTGTATCAATGAAGTTAGAGCTATATATAATTAACCAATACCTAAGTATTGTCAAGCATCTGAGAGTATGGCCACTATAATATGTTTAATATTAATAAAAGTTTAATTTAGTATTAAAATAATCATAAATTCATTATAATTTGATTACTTTTTCTGGTGAGTCTTAAGAACAATGAGGTTGCAAGAAAAGGAAAAGGAGGGAAATGAGTATGGCACAGAAGGAATATCCAGAATTGACATTTACCAGCTGTTACACTTGGGTTACACAATGTGGAATTCATGGTGGAGTCATGAATAACTAAAACCATAAAGATAATAACTGATGAGCTTTCATAATATTTAGTCATGTGGCCATTTCATTTCTTGGCCTTTTCAAAGCCATGTCACCTGTACTCCAATCTACTGCTCTGTCAATCATCTACTCTTCTTACCTTTCCCCTCCATTCAAACTCTTGCTCCCCTATAGGTATTGTCTTTCACTCCTAGAATCTAAGCTGCTTAACATCAGACAAAATTACAGATAGGGAAAAAAGGAGAGGAGGGATTAGATGAAAAATACATATGTCAACTTTTAAATAACTTATTTGCATGGGAAATTTTATAACTCATAAAATTCTAACCATCCATTCATTCACACTTGCATATAAAAATACTGAAAGAAATTATGCCTCCACACATTCACCAATGAACTATTTCTAGAACCCAAAAAAGGAAATCCTTGGTAACGCAGAAAACATTAAAAGAGTATTTCACAGGGAGGTGGGGATGAGGGGGTCTGGAAAGCACTCCACATCCCCTAAAGCTTTTGCTTCAAAAGGAATGGCAAATGAGGTCACTTTGCTGTAGAATTTCATTTTTCCCACATATTTCTCACCTAGAAAATAATCCTGACCTTTGGCACACTAGAGCTCAGGTATCTTCCTTTCCTTTTTTCTCTCTAACCCCATGTCTACCAATATATGTCACATCCTAACATTCTATGTTGACAACTCAGGGGATGGAGAAGATAGAAAATAGATCCATATTTTTTAGCATCATTCTACCTCTTTCCTTAACAGCTGTTGTGCCTTTAGCAAATACTGTTCTTAAAAAGATTTCCATTATTTTTACAGCTTCACATATTCTATGTTTAATTGACATAATTATTTTCTTTGACATATTCAGAAATGGAAAATTTTGGTGATTTTTAAAGGAATATGTCTCAAGATGTTTGGAGACAGTTGTGCTTTTATTTGGTATTTCACATACTAACTGTACTGAACATGTATTTCCTGTTTTATTTGTCTACTAGATGACATGAATAATTCCAACACTTCTATGTTTAAAAATTGTGAAGACCTTCCTACCAAAAACCTAGAACATTTGGAAACACATCTTTGTTATTGTTGTTGCTGCTACTGCTGTTGTTTATTTGTTTTATTTTCTGGTGAGACAATTGGGGTTAAGTGACTAGCTCAGGGTCATACAGTGTCTGAGACTAAATTTGCACTCAGATCCTCCTGACTTCAGGACCAGTGCTTTATCCACCACTCTCAGGTCACATTTTTGAAATGGATAAGTCCGATATTTTCTTATACTGCTTGTAGGCAGGAACTCTGTAATGACTGTAATAGGTTAGAACCTTGGTTCTTCACAGGGAAGCAGGACAATGGAGTTTCACACTAACAGGTCATCAGAAGAATTTCTGCTTGACGTACCAGTGATCCTTCCTGAGTGAACTCTAGCTGAATTTGGAGATATCAGTAGTGTCTGAGATCACTTGATCAGCTCAGGGGCAACCCTGAGCAGAAACTGCAGACTCAAGATTTTGCTTGGCACTTTCTAAGCATCCTGCTTATGATGCTTGTACTCCAGCAATGGTACTTTGTACCATTGTGTTTATATCTATGTATTGAAAACTCAGAGCCCCTGTTCCTGGAACTCTCCACCACTTCATGCCTCAGTTTACATCCATAACATCCCTCTCCCTTTCCCTGGATTAGCCCATCTCCCACCTTCTTTTGTCTGAAAATAATACAAACCCCTTCTTGCTTTCCCCAAATTGAATTTTTTTCGGCATTAGGCTGACTTCTCCATATAATCATGCTTATTCCTGCTTAAAGATCATTCTTGACTTTTATAAATATTATTATTAATATTATAGTCATTATTATATATATTATAATAAACAAATAATATAAATAATAAAAAAGTGATTTTATACATTAATTATCCTCAATGTTTTGGTGCCTGGAAGCTACAGAAGTCCAAAATAAGTTTATTTTTGTTTATCTGAAAGATGAAGACAAATGTTTCTTAGAGTAACTTTGTCAGCTTTTTAGAGTGACATGTCTAATGGAAGAAACACTTTCTATTGATGAAGATATGTAAACAATAGCGATAACCTCTGGGTGATTTATATAAGGTCAAAGTCAATGTCAAAGACGTTATAGGATCATAAATTCAGAACTGGAAAGGTCTATCTTCATTTTTTCGGATAAGTGAACTGAAGCTGAGGTCACAGAGTTAGTTAATGTTAGGGGAAGATTTGAACCCTAGACACCCTGACTTTAAAACCAGCTCTACCCATAATTTCATCCTGCTTCTTATCCCTTAGATATGATTGCCATTGCTATAAGATCATTTATTCAAAGCAATATTTATTTTAGGAGTGATAATAAACTTATTAGCAAAAAGCATTATTAAAATGGGATAAAAGAATATTTATCTTTATGTCAGAGAGCTCTCAAATTATCTTTCAGCTTATAATGAATATGCATGAATGAATCATAGGTAATTAGGAGTTAGAGAATTGGATCTAGAGTTCAGAGGACCAAAGTTCAAATGTAGCCTCAGAGATTTATTAGTTGTGTTATCCTGGACAGGTCCCAACATTTGCCCAATTCAGTTTCCTTATCTATAAAAAAGGAATGATGATAATAGTACTTACCTCTCCTAGTTACTATAAGGATTAAAGGAGATAATATTGAAGAGGAAACCCCAAAACTCTGAAAAATCCTTAAAGGAGAAAACCTCCTTGAACTCTGCCTCAGGGAGGGGACTCCACCCTAAGCACAAATAGTTTGTTTTGTTTATCTTTGTTATCTGGCTCAGTCCCAAAACCTATTGAATTCAATTCAAATTCTAACCCTGGCTGAAAACCAGCCATGAGCCAATCTAGGATTCTACCTACAAGCCTCAAACCCAACCAAAAATCCAGCCAGAGCCCCTTATTATAAAAAAGCCAAGCTGGAATTCTATCTTTGCAGAGGTCCCAAACATGGCAGCCTTACACCTGGCACCAAGGATCTCTGCCCACTGGAATCCTGATTCCGGTGCCCTCTTCTTTTTAACTAACACCTTTTAACCTTACTTCCAAACCCCATAATAAACCTCCTTTGTCAATCTAGGTTTTCGGGTCTGTAAATTCCTTTACAAGGACTCTTGCGCTGCTACTAGACCTCATTTAACTCTGTATCCTTGCTCCAAATCCAGAGGGATTGCAGGGGAGCTCTATTTGACTCCCTGTACCCTAAACCTGCCACTAGACCTCAATTAAACCTAATTTCACTTAGATACCCCAATTAATATATGTAAATATATTTACAATTTATAATTGTAAAGAATTTACAATTCTTTAGCATTATTTAAATAATAGCACTTATATTTATATATACATTTACATGCATATTTAAATAACACCACATATATGCATATAATTCATATTTAGGTAAAGTAAAAAGTTTTTATAAATATGTATCAATGTGCCCCCCAAAATGAAAAATGTGTCTAAAAAGGCCAAAGTTTCTTCTGCATTTCATAATCATGAAACTTACAGCTTCTTAGATTATAAGACATTATTTTGATAAGTATCTTTCTTTTAAATGCATTACAGAGCTAACAACTTTAAAAATCAAAGCATTTTTCTATCTCCTGAGATTTGTTGTGCCAAAGTTCCCTTTTATTGTCTTGCCTCAGTTTCCCTGGGTGTAACCCTCCTTTTCTGCCCATTAGAACTTCATGTGTTGTAACATAAAGGGTTAATGGAGGTTGTCTGGTTGATGAAAAATTATTTTAGCTACCATAGTTATTTTTATGTTCTTCAACTGTATTTATGCTGTGATTCATTTAATTAATTAATAAGCTTCAAATTGTTAAAATAAATTGCATGATTCACTCAGTAAACAACAATGGCATATATGCTCATTGTTCCTTGAACAGCTAAAAGTCAAACATAAGTTTAAGGTAGGAAAACTGCAAAACAAGACAGATAAAGTTTGAAGAGAACAGTACAAAGAATTCCAAATTTAATTTGTTCAGTTAATTCTTGTTTTTAATCTGATGCCCTAAATTTAAAAAGGATGCATGTATCTTAGAAAAGGAAAAGTAGAATGTAGAAAGTAGAAGCCCCCACCATCACTAACAAGAACCCTCAAGTACTATTTTGGAGAAAGTATTTAAAAGCCAAGATTAATTTTATGGGGAAAATGATGATGGTATGGAAGAGTTACTATGATAGAGTCCTCAAAAAGATAGCTGTTGATTCCAGAGTGTGAAAAAGAGAACTATTTTATTTGGGGAAACTAAGACAAAAATTAAGTGCTTTGCTTAGAGTCACATAATCACGTATCTGAGACATTATTCAACCTCAGTGGTTCATCCATTGAGTCACCTAGCAAAAGTTTGAAAGTCTTCAGAAGTATCTAAGATTCATTTTGACTATTATCTATATTTATTTGTTAAGATAATTTTTTTCTTCTTACGTTTTTAATTGGAAGTGAAAAGGTAATAATTGTCGGGGCCATTAAAACATTTTTTAAGCATAACAAAAAACAGATGTATTCAAGTATGAAAGAAGATTCAACTATTATAGAAGATTCAGAAGGAAGCACCAACCAATAGGATAGTTTTGAAAACCAAATATGAAGTTGACCTTTAAATAGGACAATGGAGATTCATGGTTTCTCATACAATCCTCTTTTGTATCCTGCTGTGTATATGAAAAAGCTTATTTTTTGGTGTTTAAGTTTAGAATAAAAAATTGATTTTTAAAATTTTACTTTTTGCAGTTTAAAGTCAAAAAACAACAACACAAAGACATTTAGAAACTAATGTTTATGAAATCTCTGCAGAATTAAAAAAAAAAATCCTAAATCAGCCTAAATCTCCCTGTGCATCAGTTTCCTCATGTGTGAAATGAAGACATTGTATAGAGGGTCACAGTAAGTGGGAAAACTTTGGTTAAAGTATAAGACCCTTCAGCCAAGAGGGAACCTGCTAGCAATGTCTGGTTCAGTTTCTCATCTCTCCTAAGGACTCTCGGCCTTCCTGAGAAGTCAGGCAGTGGTGACAACCTGTGTTGAGATTGAAGCACAGTGATACCAGCAGGAAGAGTGATACTAGGTGGTAAATTACGAACAATATCAAGTTGTTCATGTGGTCCCAAGTGCACAGTGCTGTTTTTATTACATTATATAAAGGGCAAAGTCCTTGAAATAAACAGACTCCACTTTTCCACCATCCTCTGGAGTCCCGCCTCATCACTTCTCTACTAGGAAGGTATATCTTAATGACCCCTCTGTGGGGGCTCTAGAAAGCAATAGTATATTTTGTCATCCCAACTTGGGGGTTTTAAAAAGCAGGACACAAGATTGGATATCTAAGGTCTCTTACAGTATCTATTTTTGGTTCTGTCATTCCTGTTCTGAAATGTTTCAAAAACGAAAACAGAATGGAATTTGACATATACAGTATTTCAAAAGCTTAATGCCAATAAGTCTTGCACCCAGTGCTACAAGAAGCAATGGAAAATCATGATATTGCCACTATACAAAAATACTTAAATGTTATCTCCTGGAAACAAGTAAAAAAGATTAAAATTCTGGAAGGAAATGTACATGTAGATATAAAAAGTGTGTTATCTGAAAAATGCATTAACATTTTTGTTTAAAAAAATCAAGAAAATATATAATCTTTGTTCTGAAAAATCTTCCAAAGATACTAATCCAAGAATATTATGTATTTAATAATCTGAATTCTTCAAAATCTTATAAATATATGAAATTTCAGAGGAAATTTTAGGGAGAAAAGGGAATTAAAAGAAAAAGCAAAATAAATTTGATATTTCAAAATGAAACCAAACAATCCTATTCTTTCCTATAAATTCAAACTATATTCACCATTTTGAAACTGATGGATTTTGTATTTTTTTGGCTTGGGTATTTGATATCATGGAATATGAAGAAATTAAAAAGGAACTCAGATTGCAGAGTCAGAGACAAGAGTTTTAGAGCTAAAAGAGATCTTAGAAACCCTTGAATGTAACTTCAGATAAAAACTGAGATATAGAGAAATTTTGATTTGCCAAAGTCTCACCAGCAGTAAATGTTTGAGGGGGTATGTACCTTAATAGGAATTCCCTCTCTAGTAACACTGAGAAATATTTCATAAAACTCTGCATAAAGAGCACAAAAGGCATACTACTCAAATCAATACATTCTGCTCTTGGTTGACTAGTTAGGAAGTTAATTTTTTTTCCTCCTTTACACCAACTTCAATCATTAATCTCTGCATTCAAACATAAAAATTACAATATTTTTGTCATTTAAAATATCACATAATATCATATGACACCAAAGGTATCATAAAGGTAAATTATCTCAGGGAGAATATTTACTGAGGTAAATTAACAATGACATGTCTACATAGTAAATGTTTGGCTCTAGTTAGAAATGGAAATGACTACAAATGAGCAATATCATATATATATATATAATAGCAATTGAAATTAGAAACATACTCATGTATGACTATGACATTTCTACTTAGCAGCTCCTTCAGTTCAATTCATTTAACAAGCATCAACTAAGGCTTGGAGCAAGAAAGACTCAAATCTAGCCTCAGACCCTTACTAGCTGTGTGAGTCTGGTCAAGTCACTTAACCCCTATTTGCCTCTATTTCTTCATCTAATAAGTGAACTGGAGAAGAAAACAGGAAACTACTCCAGTGTCTTTGTCAAGAAATCTCCACATGGGGTCATGAAGAGTAAGAATCAACTGAAAAATGACAAAAAAACCCAAGTTTAATGGATATACAAAATAAGAAATGACAAAAGTCCCTGCTCTTAATAAACTTACACTATTCTAAGGCTCAGAAAACCAACATGTAAAAAGGTAAAGCAATAGGTTATAACTTTCTAATTCTAGCTTTCTGTTGAAATTTGCTGAGCTCCAATCCTCAGTTTCTCCTTCTGTTAAATAGGATAATACAAGATTTGCTTCATATCACACTTTACAAATAAGCAAATGATGAATTTCAAGGTTGACTTTTATTATTATAATAGAAAAGATATTTATATTTCATTAATTTCCCCATTGACCATACATGAGACATTCTTGTTATCTAAAATATTAGGAAGACATGTGATTAAAAATTTTGAAAAGATTTTTCTTAAAGGAGAAAGACTTTAATTGTTAATTATCTAGACCAAAGGTAAATTGAGAAATTTCATATGCTACAGAGGTAAAAATATCAACTGCATTTCCAGACATAAAGATTCTAATTTATTGTATTGTCAATGTAAGTTGAATTAAACTAATTAAACTTTCTTTAAGAAGAAAGGCATTTATGTAACAAAGTAATTTGAACCAGTGTTGTATGAGCTCATAATTATTAATAAAAAATAGGATTTCAATTCTATCTTTGTGCAAATCATTTCAAATTTATTTAAAGTTATCTAAGCATGTATATGTCCATGCTTTCAGTTTACACAGACATCAACCAATGTTATAAAATGTAGGAATCACTTCGGTATTCCCTTCATTGTACAGATAAGGAAACAATCCTGCAGAGATTAAATGGCTTCTGAATATTATACAGACCGGAAATAGCAAAGACACTCTCTAAGATAATAAAGTACAAGAGAGGAAGATACTTTGCATTGACAAAGGAAATTCCTCACCAAGAGTTACCTATAACAGATGAAAGCATAGGTCCAGCACTCCAGCCAAAAAATGTGACAGAGATAGGATTGAAATCTAGGACTTCAGATTTCAAATCTAATGCTCTTTGTAATACAACAAGCTGACTCAAATCATAATTGTCAACGTTCTACATTACATAAATCCTAGACAAGTTGCACTTTCATGTTCCTAGTAAAAGTGCAAATAAAAAAAATCTACATAACTTAATAGATAATTATTATATGATTGCTTTGTACATTGCATAGAACTAAACTAGAACTAGTTAACATTAAGCATAGTCTCCTATTGTCAGAGAGTTTCTTATCTAAAAAAGAAGAAATGTACACAAACCAGCTCAAAACAAACTGGAATGTGATTTCAGTATAGGAGAAATTCAAAGTATCAGCAGAGCTATAAGTGAGAGAGAAAATTTCTAGCTGGAATCAAAGAATATGCTACTTTAGTTGGGCTGTGAAGACAAGGAAGTATAAATTAGTGATAGATTTCATTTTACACACGGAAGATGATGTGAGGATAGAAAGGTGGTAAAGGACAAGATGAGGTTGGGCAATAGTGAATGATTCCGATACTGCTATGTGGAAGACATGAAAAAGAAGAAAAATAGAATCTAAGAGATATACAGATGAAAAATACTTAGAAACTTAATACAAAGGGGATTTATTTTCCCAGGAACATCAACATTTTAAAACAAATGTCATTCTGAATATTATTTTCTTGATTACTCTTTTAAAATCACATAAATTCTCCCTGTAACCCTTTTTTCTTCCGATTCCAAAATGTCACCTCTTATCATAAAGAATTAGAAAGGGAAAAAGGAAAAGAAAAAAGAAGAAAAAAAAAAGTTAGCAATATCAATTAATACATTTTTTAAAAACCTTTCATATAAAGTTCCAAATCTAGATTACTTCAAACATCTCCATAAAAGAGCATCTTTTCATATCTCTTATATGGAACCAAGTTTGTTTTTTATCATTTTTCAACTATGAGCATCATCATTATTTATTATCATTATTTTGTCATGGTTGTTCTTTGTTTATCAAGTTGTCATCATTGTATGTGAAAGTGGCTCCAAAGTTGTAATATACTTTTCAATTTTAATTTTGTTGTTCAGTTTTCCAAGAGTTCATCTCTGCATGACCCCATTTGTATTTTTTTTTTTTGGGGGCAAAGATACTGAAGTGGTCTACGATTTCCTTCTATAGCTCATTTTAGATACAAGGAAATTGAGGCAAACAGAGTTTACATGACTTGCAGAGGATCATACAACTAGCAAGGATTTGACACTGTATTTAGGTTCAGCTTTTCTTGATTCCAGGCTAAGTTCTCTATCTGATGAACCACCTTTCTATCTCAGACCTCTCAAATTTTATTAAATAACTTTAATCAATAATTTTATTAAAGTTTTAAACTTAGATGGCTTAAAAGTACACTAAAATTTTAGGGGCACTAAGTAAAGAAGAGTGTTTTATTGAGGCAAGGTATATTAGATGATCTGCAACCTCCCTTCTAATTTAAATTTTTTTTTAATATTTTCCCTACATTGAGCTAAAATCTATTCTTATAAGAAGATATCTATTTGAGGGTGTCTCTGGTCAATATTTTTAATGACACACCCAATAATGTTATCATCTAAACTCTGAAGACTTATAATTATGGGAAAATAACCACCTCCTGAGGAAGCCCATTCTACTTTAATGGATCTCTTAAGGACTTTGGAGTATATAGGAAAGCATTTAGGAACCAGATTAAGAAAAGGGATGCTAGTTAAAATTCTATTTTGTTTGGTAGGCTATGCTATGAAAGATTCATTTATGGAAGATGGACCATATGCCCAGAGTTATATAATAGAATTATTACTCTGGGAGTATGGAGGATGGATTAAAGCAAGAAGAAAAAAGGAATCCTATAAATCAGATAGGAGCTAATTAAAATATTGGTAAAAGAGCAAGTGGTAGAAATGAAATTTAAAAGGAAATAAATGCATGTGATACTATGGAGGAGAAATAAACAGTATTTAACAATTGGTGCAATTAGGTGGCCAGTTGAATAAATGTCAGGTGTGCAGTTAGAAAGACTCATTTTTCTGAGGTTAAATCCCACACTACCTACCTGTGTGACCCTGGGCAAGTCACTTAACCATATTGACCTCAGCCTCCTCATCTGCCAAATTAGCTGGAGAAGAAAGTTATCTTTTCCTAGAAAATCCTAAAGAAAGAGTCAGACATGATTGAAAAATGACTCAACAACAAAAATTTAACAGCTCACTAAAAGAATGGAAAATGAAGCAAAGGGGTGATTCAAAGATGTTTCTTGAGCCTGAGTGAATGGTTGAAATAATATTCAGGAAGTTTGAAGGAAAGGAAAAGTTAGGGGGGGGGGCAGAAGTTCAGATTTGGACATTTTAGCTTAAAGATACTGTCAGGATATCTAGGCAGCAAACAGGAACATGGGCCAGAACTAGAGAAAGTTTCTAGCTGAAAACACAGATCTCAGGATCACTTGCATAGAAATGATAATGACTTAAAAATGGGAAATGCAGAAAGGTGGAGAAAAATAAGGGGTTTGCTACATAAATATTTATTGGTTAAAATATACATTTCATGTTATTTGAGTTCTTAATAATTTTAAAATCAGTATTTAAAAGAGGAAATGGTAATATTTTTTTTTTCAAATATAAAGAACATTAGAGATTTAGTTTACAGAGTACATATTATCATCTAAAAGAGAATATTTGTTGGGAAAATTAATAGTGGAATATGTATATATAACCAGTATATAGGAGAAATTAAGATTAATGGTAACCTATTTTGCATATGCAAATCAGTATAGCCTTTATTATAAGCATGCAAAACAGAAGGCCAAGAGAGAGAGGATTATTACCCAGTGGGATTGTGAGGTGCAATTAGGAAAGGTTTAATGGAGAAAGTGGCATTTTAAGCAGGCTTCCAAGGACAGGGAGAATTTTAACAGGTCCTAGAAAGTTAGGGCTAAAGGAGACCAAAGAGATGATCTAGTTTAATTCTGTCACTTCACAGGTGAATTAGTGGATATCTACAGAAAGTAAATACTTTGCCCAACCATCAAGAGCTAGGAAGTATCTAGTTAAATGGCCACTGAATTGAAATCCATCTCTTCTAACTCCAGATCTTAAATGGCTCTTAATGGTTATATAAGTCAAGTTGTTATTGAGTTTTTGAATGGTATCTGACTCTTGTAGTAACTTCACCAGGGGCACACACAGTTGTGTAAGACCTGATTTGAATGCAGGTCTTCCTGGCTGCAAGTCCAGTGTTCTATCCACTCTATCTACCTTGCTTGCCTACTTATAAAAGGCCTTAAATGTCCCTACAGAGTCTGAACTTTACCTATTAGGTAATAGGGGATCATTAATAATTCTAGCACAGGATTGATATGAAAATAAATGTAACAGTCATATGAAGGATGGATGGCAGTTGGGAAAATGGAGGTGAGAAAGCCTTTTAGTAGATTTGAACAGTGATCTAAATTCATTAGACCTCATGTCTACCTTGTTTTCATGCCAGTGGGAATAATGACAGAATGAATCTGAGAGATTCTGAAGAATTAGAATTGACAGGATCTGTTAAGTAAATTTAAAATGAAAAGAGAATCAATCTAGTGAATCAAATGAAAATTGAATCAATCAATGAAAGAAAAGACAATACTCTAATACAACATACAAGATTTTCTGATATGGAAGACTGAATGAAAAACAGAGGAACTGAATGAAATAATCACTACAGAAGAGTGAGAAGGGTGAGGGAGAATAACTATAAGCACAGTTTGGGCTAGGTTGAGTTTTAAGATGCTACAGGAATAGCTGGGTGGAGATGTCCCACAGACACTTGAGGTGTAGGTTTGGAGCTAGCACAGAAAAATGCTCACAGTTGAAAACAATCAAGTTGGGGTTTGTCAAATAATATGTGATAATTAAAGTTGTGAGATGGAGTGTCACACACACACACACACATATATATATATATATATGAAATGTATATGTGCATATATGTATAGATATGTATGTGTGAGAGAGATAGAGGCAGAGACAGGAAGGGAGGAGAGAGGGAGGGAGGGACAGAGGGAAGGAAGAAGATAAAAAGAGAGAACTTTGGTTTCTGGTTTACACAGTCCTTAGGAAGAGGGAAAAAAAGCCAATATACTAGATAAAGAAGTACTTTGAGTTGCAGATACATATTTATGAGAGCATAGAACCTAGGAAGTCAAGGAAGGAAATAATATCCACATGGAAGATGTGATCTACACTATTTACATCTGTAAAATGGTGATAAAATCAGTATGTTATCCTACCCTACTGAACTATTATAAGGGGAATACTTTGTACATGCCATATACTACTAAAAACATGAATTTTCATTTTTATTTTTGTTATGGTGATCCAGTGTCCTAGATGCCTACTTCATGTACAAAGAAAAGACAATACTCTAATACAACACACAAGATTTTCTGATATGGAAGACTGAATGAAAAACAGAGGAACTGAATGAAATAATCACTACAGAAGAGTGAGAAGGGTGAGGGAGAATAACCATAAGCACAGTTTGGGCTAGGTTGAGTTTTAAGATGCTAAAGGAATAGCTGGGTGGAGATGTCCCACAGACACTTGGAGGTGTAGGTTTGGAGCTAGCACAGAAAAGTGCTCACAGTTGAAAACACACTGCAGAGATTTCCAAATGTAGGGCAGCAGTGACCATCATCTAAGAACCAGACCAAGTTTAAACAGACCTGTCATCAAATAGTTGTAAGGTGCTCAACTTTTGGCTACTTAGCTGCCTTCCTTCTTTCCTACTTCCTTTTTCCTCCCTCCCTTCCTTCCTTCCTCCCCCCAGATCCCTCTTTTTTCCCCATAGCAATCTAATAAGGACAACCTAATGAGTCATCAAGTGGTTACAATATAAAAACATACAATCAATTCAAAAGCATTTATTAAGCACCCACCCCATGTTAGGTGCTGGAAATACAAGTACACAACATGATACAATCTCTATTCTCAATGAACTCAGAAAGATGATGTACACTAATGAAACTACTGATATTCTATAGAAATAAATTACTCTTATTTAAAAATGAAAGCTTGTATGAGTTACATTTTTATTGTGTTCAGTAATTAGGAAGATATACACCATTATAGTTGACCCACATAAGAAGAAATTACACTGCCGAAAGGTATATGCTATAGAATAATCTCCTGACTTGAAGATTTCCATCTCAGGGATGTTCATGTTCCTACAGGGAATATTTTCATGCATGAAGATTATTTTTGCCCATTGGCAAAGGAACTGAATATTTAAAAGTGAAATATACTCTATTATTCAGATAAAATTTTTCTCCTATCTTTCCCATTATAATGGTGAATTTTTTGATTTGTTCTTTCCCCAGCCCCATTTTTCTCTTTCAAAGGAAAAGGTCTTCTTGCTTTCAAAGCTAATGCCTCACCTGGACTACTATCAATCTCTGCCAAGAACAAAACCAGAAAACTCAATCTCCAGTTCTCCCCAGCTTCTTCCCTTCAACATTCAAAGGTCTCATGAAATCCTTAGTAGATATGTGATAAATAAAGTTGGTAGCACTTAATTACCATTACATTTAACATCACAACATAGCTCCAATCTACCTTCTTTCTTTTTTTTTTTTAACATCACCTTCAAATACTCATTCTCCTTAAACTAAAATGGGCTCTTATTTATCCCTAAATCATCTCATGAGTTTCTTATCCCAGCTTTTTTGGTGATCCACATACTTAGGATCACAGAATTTCAGATCTGGAACTGAAAAAAAAATGTTGGTTGATATCCAATGTAATGTCTTTATTTTATAGTTGAGACACAGAGAGTTTAAGTGCTTCTCCTAAGCTTACACAAGTAGAAAATATTAATGCCCAATCCTCCAATTTCAAATCCAGTGTTTTCTCTGTACTGAGCTGCCTCTCCCAATATAAAATATGAGTCAATGATTACCCTCCACCCAGTCCCTTCTCAAGTTGACATCCTCTCTTGCCATTTTCCAGGGAAGGCAGAGGGTTTTTGTTTGTTCGTAATTTTATTTTTATTATAATATTTTATTTTTCCAAATATATGCAAAGATAGCTTTCACCATTCACCTTTGCAAAATCTTGCATTCCAATTTTTTTTTCCCTTTCTCTCCCTCTGCCCCCTCCTGAAGACAGCAAACAATCTGATAATGTTCAAATTTTCTAAACATATTTCCTTATTTGTCATGTTGCACAAGAAAAGTCAGATTAAAAAGTGGAAAAAAGAACATGAGAAAGTTAAAAAAAAAAACAAGCAAACACACAATAACAACAAAAAGGTGAAAATACTATGCTTTGATCCACAGTCTTCACAGTTCTATCCCTGGATGCTGATAGAATTTTCCATTACAGGACTACTGGAATGCAGGCGGAGGTTTTAATGTTATTCTACTGGAATCTATATGAAGGAATGTTAATGAACTCAAAATAACTTGAGGAGAAAAAATAATGATTTTTTAAAGGAACTGGATTCCAATGAATGCTCTGATTCTTAATGATTGGGAAAGTTAATTAACCTCCATAGATCTCATTTTTTGTTTGTTTTGTTTGTTTTTAATGAGGATCTAGGAGTTTTAGGTTCCTTTTACATCTAGATCTATGATTCCAAGGATATTGAGTCAAATACTTGTTACAGAAGACAGAAAACAATCTCATTATTTTTACCTACATGGCCATGGGCAAAACTAGCAATTCGGTATTTTAAAAATAAATAATTAAATTCTATATAAATTCTATAGCTAAGGTGGTTCAGTAGATAGAGTACCGGTTTGAAGACAGAAGCTTCATATAAGAGAGTTTCAAATCTGGCTTCACATACTTACCAGTTCTGTAAACCTGGCAAGTTTCAGTTTCCTCATTTATCAAATGAGCTGGAAATGAAAATGGCAAACAACTCCAATATCTTTGCAAAGAAAACCCCAAATGGAGTCATGAAGAGTGAAATACAATTGAACAAGCTTTACGATTACTTCTTGTGATAGTCAGGAAGCAAATTTACTTTCTTTTCATTCAAGTATATTAAAACCAATAGCAATTACTTTGACATATTAAATAAACAAAATATTTTTATCTATTTTATTTGTATTCTGGACTGTAGAGTATATAAATTAGATAAAGACCTTCTCCAGTCATATTTCATTAAAACGAAAGATTTAAGATGAAAATCAACCACCATTGTGGAGGATAAACTTGATAAAAACTTGATTTTACTTGGGTAAAATGACATACATATTTCAGGGAGTAGACACTGGATTGGGTCACTCAGAATGGTACTTGAAATCATACAATCATATTTCTAGACCTAATCTTGACCACTGTAATGTGAAGTACCTAAGATAATATAACCAATGAAGCCTGCTAGGTATTTCAGTGGATAGAACACTGGAGTTAGGAAGACCTGAGTTTAAATCTGACCTCAGACATTTACTAGATGTGTGACCCTTGGCAAGTTATTACATCCTGTATCTCTCAGCTTCCTCATCTGTAAAGAGACTTCAGAGGTCATAAAGCAAAACTTCATAATTTTATAAATGAAGAAACTGATTTTGTTTAAACATGATATGAAGATAATCAAAGAAATTTTTAGATCTGTATCTTAGAAAACTTATAATGTAACTTAACCAAAATTATAAAATTGGGCTATTCCCAAACCAGATCTCTTGATACTGTATATTATTTTTCAATTCTAGTATAATAAACATATTTTAGAAAAAAAAATCTTCATGCTGAGCTGTGTCTACTTTCTAAAGCAGATAAGATACTAAATATAAATAGTGGATTAAAGCAAAACATTTTATAACACACGTCTCTCTCTTCCCCTTCAAACAACTCTGATGAAGTTACTAACTCCAAAGTGGTGCTCTTATTAAATTTTATGGAATTCTCAAATGCATAATATTTAATAGAAATTGGGAGTTGCCTTAAGCAACTAAAATAATAAAACCAGATTCCCAATAACATTCCCTTTCCTCATCCACCCTCCCCACTGCAATCAGAAAAGAATGACAAGCTGTGGCTATAAAATCACATCATGGAAACTGTACAAATTATCTACCTCGTGTGCCAACTGAGCATTTTGATCTCCAGACACATTCCCAACTAGGAATGTATGTGCCTATGTTCTCTTGGATTCTGAATAAATAATTCATTTAGTTGGGAAAACACACATAAAAACACACACAATAGTGACCACATTAAAGAAAGAAATATCAGACACACTTTTATATAAATAAACATGTGCAAATCATTTGGGGGGCATTTTTATCAAAATTAGATTATTAAAATGTATACATATGACTATTGTTAAAATAAATTCCAATTAGTTGTACTATCTGGAATTTTTGATGGATAAACAAATATACAATATTAATGCTATCGTCTGAAAAGAGAATGGTCAAAGATATGCCTCAATTTAAGAAAAAATAATGTGAAACTAATAGGATATATCTTACTAACAAGATGAAATTTTAAAGCGATAAATTTTCAATTCTAAACTTGGGTTTCAAGTCTTCTTCAGAAATAGATCTGAAGACTTGGAATCAGAGAAATTTGACTTTGAATCCTACCTTAAATGTTTAAAAGCTGGGCAAGTTAGTTAATCTCTCTGAGGCTCAGTTTCCTCATCTCTATGCCCAATGGGAGATAATTATAGTACAGGGTTGTGACAATCAAATGAGATTACTAATGTTTCTTTTTGGATCTCTGATATAAAAATCAGATCAACAGATTGAACTCATCTGAAGGTAATACATGACAAAAGTCTTCTCTCTTCAGAAATGACAGATTAATGGCAAATAAGCTGGTTATATCTATATAAAAGCAACTAGAAAATTAAAAAAAAAACATATTCTTAAAAAAAAATCTCACTCTACTTTTCATATGCTGACCTCCTGTTTCAACTCCATAAAACAAGATGCATCACAATCCCTTAGGTTTTTCAGTCTCTGCTCTTCTGCCTCTTTTTTCATTTTGTCTTTCTCTTTAGACTATAGGCTTCTTGAAAATAGGAACTGTCTTTCTTTTTATTAATTGCATTCTTATCACAAGCATAATACTTGGCACATAGTTTATGTCTAATAAATGCTTATTGAATTGGTGATAACATATGTAAAGCATTTTGCAAACCTAACCTGTCTTGGTCATGGTTGTTGTTTTTACTATTAGTTGCCACTACTATAACTTCTACTATGACTACTACTATTTACTATTAACTTTCCATATCAGGAAAAAACCCAACCTGCTATTATTAGGTATAATTAAGTCTCAGATCATCCTGTTTAAATAGAGTGATTATGATTCTAAGAATGGAACTCTCTACCAGTCTCCATTGTGTCTCTCTCCAATCTCTTGGCATTTTTAAACAATCTTTGAGATATTGATTAGCATGTCTTTAGACAGGTTATGGATCTGGTTTGATAGGTTGGATACTATCTGACTTCTCCTTGATCCTTCCCTTTGAGCTACCAAATTCTTCCCCTCCTCTCCTGAGAAACTCCCAAGGTTATGTTTTCTCTATAAAAAAAAATGTGATCATGATGAAGATGTTTGCTAAGTCCTTTTTAGTATTAAGCCCATTATGAATTACTCTCTCACATCCTCCTCATAGTGTCTTCTCTTTGCAAACTCTTTTCCTTGATAACCCTATTGCTCTCCCAAATCTATTTCACATTCACCAATCCTGATTCCTATTTTATCTCTTCATTTTGTATTTAATCTCTTCTAAATAAATTTTCCTTTTGGAAAAGAGAAAGGCCACTATGAATTTGTCCCATGGTTATTTTAAACTAAGAATTGCTTCCCTGACCTCATCACCTATACAATAGGTTCTATGAAAAATATCTGGTAGGGTTAGTAGACTGGAATAAAGAACAAAAAAAGATAATGTTATCCTATTCTGTATAAAGAGAAACCTGGTATTCAGAATGGGAGAGATACAGCTGATCAATCATATTTTTAATGACTATACTCCATTTTAGCTCCCACATTTTACATACAGATCTATTTCTGAAGAAGACTTGAAACCCAAGTATAGAATTGAACATTTCCATCTTGTTAGTAAGATATATCCTATTAGTTTCACGTTATTTTTTCTTAAATTGAGGCATATCTTTGACCATTCTCTTTTCAGATGATAGCATTAATATTGTATATTTGTTTATCCATCAAAATTTTTACATCATTTGCTATGATGGGATTAATTGATAGATCCAGGGATATTAAGCATGAAGAAAAAAGCCAAAGAAACAAAAAAGTGTTGAAATAAAATTCATTTTAAAAAAAGAGATTAGATTTTTTTTTCATGCTTGACCTCAAGGAAAAGAAATCAGAACAAGAAGTAGAAGTACCAGAAAGGAAAGTTTACTCTAGAAATTAAGGAGGCCATGCTCTACATGTCACCTTGACTTTTAAAGACATAGTTTTCAGAGCATTCCTTAAGAATTCATGAATTGTATTAAACATGCCACCCAAAATTTTCAACTAATAAATTTCTCAATTTTTATCTTCCTGGTCAGCTGATATGATGAGGTTCTATGGCTTATTGTCTAAATAATCCTCACTTATAAGACATAAAATTCTGCTCCTTCTTTAGGAAGAGACGAAGGACCAGGAATATAAAACTGACCTGTAAAATATCTTCCTTTTCTTTCAAGTTTCAAGCTGGGTTCTAAGTTCCTCTGCTTTGAAGACAATATTTTGCAACTGTCAAGGGTAGAGCTAACGATCTGCTTCTGTATTTCAAAGTAGCAGAAAATTTTAGTGGTCTTTTTGGGTCACCTCTCTTTCTCCACTTAAGTCTCAAATAAACAAGTAAGGGTTCCTAGCCAAGGAAAAAGACTGAATTATTTAAACAGAGAATATGAATTCATAGGCAAAGGGAGGGGATGAAGAAAGACAAGGAGCATAGAGCTTATTTCAATGGATGCTAAATAAAACAACTCTCTTAAAATTTTCAAACTATTTACAAAACCAGACACTTACCAATTCTTTTCTCTGCTCTCTGAGTCCTATTTCTATTCATACATCCTCACTATCCATCATTTATTATTTATAAATTTGATCACTTTGATCTATACAAGGAGCATATTACTTATCAGACTTACGGCTAGGCAAACAATTTATGAATAAATATAAAATAAGTGATCAAATGATATGAACAGGCAATTTTCCAATGAAATTGAAACTTTATATTCATATGAAAAATGCTACAAATCATCGAGTAGAGAAATGCAAATTAAACAACCTGAGATATCAATTTACATCTATTAGATCAGCTTAAATTTCTGAAGTGCATAATTCCAGATTGCTCTCCAAAATGGTTGGTGTAACTGTGAACTGATCCGACCATTTTAGAGAGAAATTTGGAATTAGGCAAATCTTTCCACATTTTTTCTAAGATTACTGAGTTCATCATTTCTTGCTCCCAGTAGTATTCCAACACAATCATACATCCCAACTTGTTTTCAGTCATTCTCCAATTGATAGGCATCCCCTCAATTTCTAGTTCTTTGCCAAAACAAAGAGGATTGCTAAAATATTTTAGAACATAGATTTACATGAAATAATTAAAAGCAGAATCAAGAGAACATTGTTTTAGTAACATCTTTTATTATGAATGACTTTAAGCAAATAAGTTATTCTATTAAGGACATATTTAAAAAAAACACTGCATCCAGAGAAATAATTGATAAACAGAAGTGTGTATAGAATAATTTTAAACACATACAACACACAAACACACATAAATATATATATATATGTATATATATATATATATATATATATATATATGTATATATATATATATATATATATATATACATATATATATATTTAATGGTAGACATCTCTACAGCAAGGGATGTGAAAGGAGGAAAAAAGTAGAAACATTTATATGATAACTATTATATATTTTAAAAGAACAGCAAGTTGTTCATGATACATTTTCAGTTTCATGTGCAATCATATGTTTCTTATACTATGTTACAGAAATGCTTGTTTTGTTCCATAAATTAAAAAAAAATAAACTGGGGGAAATTATCATCTTGTTCATGCTATAAGTGTGCTTAAAAAATAATTAGTTCTGTGTTATAATGATAACTGTGTCATATTTATGACAGATATTTTTACTCCAGAAGAAAGAAAATCCTGTTGAAATGTCAAATTTTAAGCAGAAGAGCAATAAACTCAATGTCAATCATTCATTATTAGATTCACCAGGTAATGATAAAATCAAATAATATGAAAGTGGTACACTGTGACACAGATGCTGTAGAGAAAGAAAAAAGGAATGCAAGATGGCATCTCATAACTATGCAACAAACCATTTTTTTTAATCTCTCCCATCCCACATTCTGTGAAATTTTCATTCACCAGATTAAACTTTGATGCTTCTCTGATCCCACTGGTATTGGTGGTTCTTCCAACAAGGCAGGGCTCAAACTCTTCTGGAATTTTCATTCTATATAGTTCTTGTCTTTGTCTTTCTATATAAATGGCATTGTTTCTTGATGATATTGATTCTTTTCTGTATTCCTGTTCTTGTCATTGGACAGGACTAGATACAGGTCTTATGGCATACTGATATTGATATTATGATGTAGCACTGAGTGTCCCTAGTTGAAGAACAATGGAGACAAGCTTAAAAAAAGTCCTTTGCAGATAAGAGTTAGATGCAAAGCACAATAAAATAGACTAGGGACAAGGCTACAGCTTACAGAATTCTCAGGTTCAAGGATTTAGAGCTAGAAAGGACAATAACAATCTATATTTTCATTATACTTAAATATTATTATATTTATGCAATAATTATGTTATATAATTATACTTATAAACTATTATTTATGTAGTATTTTAAGGTTTGCAAAGCATTTAATACATTTTGTTTCATTTTATCTTCCCAACCCTGAGAGGTAGGTACAGTTATTATTCCCATTTTGCAGATGAGGAAACTGAGGCAGACAGATGTTTCCAGAGTAACAACACAGTTAAACAATCAAGACCATATTTGAACTTACAACTGCCCCGACTCAAGGATCAACATTTTATTCTCTGGGCCACCCAACTTCTTACACAAACTTGTAGATTTGGGGAAATTGGAAGTTATTTGATTTAGCTTGCTCATTTTTTAACAAATGATGAAACCAAGAACCTGAGATATTGCCTGGCTTACTTGTTCAAAGACAGAAAGGTAGTAATTGGCAGATCTATAGTTATACTTAATTCCCTTACCTTCAAGTCTTGAATGTGTTATATCAGGAAGCAGCATCAGAAGGATATAAAGAAATATATGAGATTAATACTGAGTCTGGATACAAAGTTTTAATATTGAGATAAATAGAAAGGAGATGAATTTGACAAAAAATCTTCCGAAGTTGTTTTACTTGTGTTCTGAAAGGAATGATTTTGTGGGTCTAGGAGTGGATACCTCCAAGCATTGCTTCCTCTAAATTTGCCACGAATGGATGTTTTTGGTACCTATCTTCTTTGCTCTTCATTACAATAATTGGTTTTAGGTTATAATAGATACCTACATGTTTCTTTCTCCAGTATTCTTCCTTCCTTTTATAAAATGCTTTTTTATAATTATACTAGCATTATGGTTTATAATGATAACTACATATTCATAGGCACAGGCCTATGTATTTCCCTATTTCTATTCATCATAGAGAATTGCAGAAATATCACATTTTAATGCCAGAAGATAATTTGCAAATTATCTCAATCAAAGATTAGTATGAGAATAATCATGAAAGAAAATATAATAGATTAATATAGTATATCTGTATCATATTATTATATTATAACTATATTATACTTATATTGTAATGGACATTATTTTAGTACATGACCTGCTAATTATCTATGTCTTCATTTCACTGATAAAGAATCTAAGTTCCAAGAATGATATCTGATACCAACTACTAAGATGGCTCTAGATTTACCCAACAAATCTTCAAATTATTCTTTTTTTTTAATCCCTTCAAAGTATGCATTCTATATCTGCAAAATGATAATTTTCTATTTATAAATTTTTTGTAGCTCACAAAAGTTTATGGCTAAAAGAAGACTCTTTAGTTCATCCAATTCAACACATGAATTTATTTTTTAGAAAAAGAAGGTAAAATCCTTAAGGGTAACTGAATCATAGAGGGTGCTAATGCATTAATGAAAAAGTAAGTCCAATAATTCCAAACCTTTCCAGAGTGAAATCTCATAAATGATCCTCTAGAGACCATTGTCAACTGTAGCAATATTGTCTGACCTAAAGAAGAGATTCTAAGCTTGAGAATTTTAGGTCATGAAGTAGGTCATGCATTCCATATAATAAGCTCAAGAGAGGATATATATTCATTAAATTATTTTTAATTAAAAAGTCACAGATAACTATTTTGAGGAAATGCAGAGGAATGGAAAAGTCTTATGGTTTTTTTAAGCCATGAAAGCTGAAAATTGCATTAAGACTTTTGGGACATCCTATATAAACATTTAGAGAATCCTACATAAACATCCTTTAAAAATCAGCTATATATTCAAAAATAACTGGCATTTATAGAGTCAGTTTTAAGGTTTTCAAAGCAATTTTCATTTAGTATCATCTGCGCTATTATTATTCCTAGTCTTGTAAATGTGGAAAAAAATGTTTTCTAAATGTAGAGGCAGGCAGAGAACACAGAACATAAACAACTGGGTCTGGAGTTCAGTTCAGAACCAGTTTCACTAGTTTTACTAGTTATATGACACGTTACCACCTATGCAAGTCAAACTGTTTGTCTCAGTTTCCTCAACTGTAAAATGGGGATAATACCTACCATCCAGAATTGTGTGGATAAAATGATAATAAGAATAATATTTATATACCACATGCTTACATAATAATGATCATGATGATCATGATGATAATGTTTATATAGCACTTACTGTGGAGCACTCATTATACTATTTCACAAGAATCTCAATTGATTCTTATGTACTTATGTACAACATACTTATGTATGTTCTCTCCCCCTCAAAAAATGTAAAGGCACTCAAAAGTTAAAGGATTTGATCAAAGTCACCAAGTCATAACACATAAGATGCAGTATTTTCATTCAGACCTTTCTCATTCTGAATCTAACACTCAGTTGCATTGCCTCTTACAAGCTATGCACACATTCCAAAGCTTTGTAAAGATAAATCGTTGGCAACTAAAAACCATGTAATTCCAAAAATCTTAGTGAATTTTAAGCTACATAGTCTTAAAAATGAACTACAACTTTATGAATATCCTGTATAAGAACTTGGAAAAGACTGTTTTCAGTTTAAACTTCAGATAGAATTCAAAACAGATCATATTTATTAATTCTAGCTCTTTCAGCATATTAGCTATAAGGCACCCTGCATGAAATAGTTCAGATTTATGTCACTTGTGTTTTTCACTTTAGAGTCTCTATTTTTCATTCATGTACTCGTTACAAGACTAAAAGTGCTCTCTAGTCACATAGGCACTTAGAAGAAGAATGCAATTGAACAGATCACAACATACTCTAAGAGCTATCTGAAAAGAGCAGAAGATACACTTTAATTTACTACACTGGATCTACAGATGCAATAAAAATTAAAAGTTTCAGAAAGAAACTCAGAGAATGCCACCACAATGCCACACAGGAAATTGGATTGGAATGGCTTGTATCACAATGAAATCCTGAATTTCAGAAATGAACCATCCAGAGGGGTGTGTTATGTATGTGTGTGTGTGCGTGTGTGTGTATAAAACAGACAGAAAGAGTAGAGGAGATGAGAGAGAGAGTGAGAGAGGAAGAGAGAGGAGAGAGTGAGAGAGGTAGAGAGAGAGAGCAGAGAGACAGAGAGACAAAGAGAGACAGAGAGGGAGAGACATACATACATACACAGACTTCCCCTAGAAGTTAATAGAAATCAATAGAAAATGAACATTAATACATTCTGAAATAATGACCCTGAAGTCCTGGCTCTTCGACAAAAGACTCACAGATAGATTCTTTCTTCTATTTTATTCTCAAGTATGAATAGTGAATATGAAAAAATTCAGACATGTATAATCATCATAACAACTTATTCCTATACACATGTAAGTTAGCTATGTCAGAAATATAAATAGTCATTTTGGTTACTGGGGCAAGCACCAAATATGCTTAAAAGTTTTCAAATAATTTGGGTAATAGGTCTCTCCAATTTCAAAATATAAGCCCTCCAACCTCACCCTATGAGCAAAAATTTTATGATATTTCAAGGGAAATTAATGGATAGGAGCAAATGGGAAGTTGACCTAGGATGCAACAAGGGATGGGAGAGGAAGAAATCAGCTATCTGTTAGGATCTATTTTGACTGTAGTCTATTCTGTAACGGTATTTGTTTTGAAAATGTCAATTTGTTCTGGTGAGATTGATATATTAGCTGATTATTTGAACATGATGTGAATTTCAAGTTCATGTTCAATTTCATTAATGGGAAACAGTGAGGATACAGAAAGCTGAACAACTTCACAACAAATGAGAAGTTGCAACCTTTAGATACCTAATTCCAGTAGCAAATTTCAGATCTTTTTCAAAGTAAATTACTGCATTGTATTTCTCCAAGATTAGTAGGAGCTCTTTGGGAATGGGGCTTGCAGGTGCTACCCTCTTCACTACTGATTTTGCTACTTCTGGGACTATGGACTAAGGCACAGGACTGGTAGTGCTTGAAGTCACACATGCCATCACTACTTATTGTAGTACTTATTAAGCATTAACGTGTATTTTAAAACTGCTTATTATTAGGCTCCTATTCTTTGCTTGTATCACCGATCAAATTTTTGAGTATTGTACCTTTAATCCCATTTCTCTCCACAAAC
Organism: Sminthopsis crassicaudata; assembly: GCF_048593235.1. Classification (NCBI taxonomy): domain Eukaryota; kingdom Metazoa; phylum Chordata; class Mammalia; order Dasyuromorphia; family Dasyuridae; genus Sminthopsis; species Sminthopsis crassicaudata. The sequence continues at coordinate 257,233,528 of NC_133621.1, forward strand.
CATGTATTTTTATTGTATGATATAGAAAGGTAAATTTCTAGCATAATTTAGCAAAAGTGACTATTTATTTTTACCATTTACATGCTAAATTTACTTATTTTTTGTTTTTATCCATTAGATTGTAATCTTCTTGAGGCCAGGGACAGTTTTTGCCTTTTTTTGTACTCCCCCTCCCTACGATAAACATGATGCCTATAATGTAATTAGTATTTAATAAATTCGTATTAACTTGATTTGAATTGATGAAGACCTATGAATATTAGTCAACTTTAAATGAGTAAACCTATCCTGATTATGCCTTTGAAGGAAAGTAAGCAACAAAAGTCAATGTTCTTTGAGAATTGTTTTGGACTGTATCCATAGAAACAGTAACTATAATAGATTAGTACAACACACAAAACTAGGTAACTCCAGAGGACACATAGAGGTAAACACAAGGAATGCATTAAAATATAAATATGCTATAGGATTCCAAATTATGTTTGTTAATATAATAAAGCTGAACTATAAATTATGAATAACAAATACAAAAAGCTTAAATCCAAGAAGAAAAAAAAAAGTACAAAAATATTGTTAATTGAAAAGCACTGTTTTGTATCCAAATTCACAATACTTCCCCTTTTCAAAGTACAATATCAATTTTGGTTCTATAATGCTACAGATTTCAAACTTGACAATGAACATTTTCCCATAAAAGCCTGTTTATTAATAACCCTTTGTTAAATTTGTTTTAATGTGTATTTATATGACTAAGCTTTTTTTTTGTAGAACCAGTCAAAAGAAGTTCTTGGCATTGACCTTAAAATCCTATAATGGGTATTTTAAAAAATTTCAACCTTCAGTATACTCTTTTCAAAATATTCCATAATCTTATAATGAGAAGAATTTTTTTTTCCTTTGTACATTATAACTAGACTGGAAAATTACCCAGGAGGAATTATGCATTTGACCTTCACCCTCCCATTAGATACTTAATATGCCAACTCTAAAAACATCATTTTGATTTGCAACATGCCAGATGGTAGCTGACTGCACATTTGATGTAATCATAACACAAAAAAATTAACAACAGCTGCATATTCATGTCCTATTGATTCATAGGGAATATATTTTTACTTTAGCAATTGAATTGTATAATGAAAAGAGTGATAGGGACTTCCAGGGGAGGAACCAAGATGGAGGAAGAGAAAAAGCACCCAGATAAGCTCTTTCAGCATTTTCCTCCAAACAACTTCAAAACAACACCTCAAAGAAAATTCTAGAGTGACAAAGCCAACAAAAGTTCAGTAAGAGACAACACAGCTTTAGGAAGGTGGAAAGAGAAAGCTGTGACATGTTGGTAGAGACTGGCACAGAGTCCACCTGGATCAAACGTGATGATAGAAGCAGCAGAAGTTTTGGGGAGCTCTAAAGCCAGAGATAATGAAGGGACCTGGGAGTAAGAAAGAAATTACAGTGAACTCTTGTGCAAAATATTCAGTAGTAAATAACCAAAGTAATCTATCTAGCATTTGATAAACACAAAGATCCAAGCTTTTTTTTTTTATATTTGGGTGGGGAGAGAAAAATCTCACTATTTGACAAGTATTTCTGGAAAAAAACTGGAAAGCAACTTGGAAGAAACAAGTATCTCACATTATATACTAAGATAAAAAAGGATAAAAATTATAAGATATAAAAGGTGATATCATGAGAGGTACCTGTCAGATCCATGCATAAAGAAAAATCTTATGACCACACTAGAAAAAAGAGGATGTAAAATAGATACTTTTGATTATATGAAGTTAAAAAGATTTTGCACAAACAAAATTAATGTAGCCAAAATTAGAAGGAATACTGAAAAATGGGAGAAAATTAAAGTAGGTTTTTCTAATAAAGACCTTATGTCTCATATATAAGGAATTACATCAAATTTATAAAAATAAGTATGATTCTTCAATTGATAAATTATCAAAGGATACCAACAGGCAGTTTTTAGAAGAAAAAAATCAAAACTATTAAAAGTTACATTAAAATGTTCTAAAACACTATTAATTAGAGAAATGCAAATTATAAGTCTAAGGTACTAATAAAAGATTAGCTAACCTGAAAGAAAAGGTAAATGACAATTGTTAGAAGGGATGTAGAAAAATTGGGACATTAATTCATTGGTAGTGGAATTGTGAACTAGTCCAATTATTCTAGAAAATAATTTGGAACTATAGTCCAAGGGGTACAAAATGGAATACATCTTTTGATCTCTCACTATTACAACTAGGACTGTATCCCAAAGAGAACAAAGCCAAGAGGAAAAAGAGATATGTGTACAGAAATATTTAAAGCAATATTTTTATAACAAAGAATTGGAAGTGAATTGGAATGGCTGAATAAGTTGAAGTACAAGAGTGTAATGAAATATTATTGTGCTATAAGAAATGATGAAGAAGATGATTTAAAAAAAAAACCCAGAAGTCTTTTGTGAGCTTATTCAAAAGTGAAATGAGAACCAAAAGAACATTGTACTATAAGTGATATCATGAGATGTACCTGTAGATTCATGGATGCGTGTGTGTGTATGTGTGTGTGTGTGTGTGTATTTGTTTTGCAACATAGCTAATATGGAAATATTGTTTTACTTGTCTTTATGGGTATAATTGATAATAAATAAATGTCTTACCTTCCAAGTTAGAAGAGAGAGGTGAGAGTGAGAAAATTTGAAACTTAAAAAAGTTGTTAAAATTCTACATGTAATAGGGAAATATTTAATGAAATTATATATATATGTACATATATATATATATATATATATATACATATATATACAGAGAGAGAGAGAGAGAGATAACTCTATCCATCCATCTATCTATAACTTTATATATAAAATAGTAGACTAAACACAAGGATATCTGTGCTCTAATTTTTCTCCAATGCTAATTAAATATGTAATATTATTGGAAATGTAACCTGTGCTCTCCAATCTCCAGTTTCTTCAAAACTGGACTAGATAACTTTAGGGCTCCTTTAATTTGGAACTTCTATGATGTTTTGAATGTTGTTCTCTTACTGTTTATTACTTTACTATTAGAAGGCTGCTTCAACTAAGCTTTTATGCCTTTTCCATTTATTGATATATAGATTCCTCATATAATAAATCAAATCTGAATAATAAATGTGAGTAGATGTAATCAAAGAATCTATTTAATAAAGAATTACCATGTCTATGATACACAAACTTACAAAATTCAAGGAACTCATGTAAACCAAAATAGTAAGAATGTGGTACTGTGTCTAGAAATCAATCTCAATAAACATTTTAGGAGCCTATTACATGCCAATCACATTAGAAAGACACTGTTATATTCAAGAAGACTTTTGCTGAGTTACCAAACTGTGAATACCCTTTGATCCAGCAGTGTTACTACTGGGCTTATATCCCAAAGAGATTTTAAAGAAGGGAAAGGGACCTGTATGTGCAAGAATGTTTGTGGCAGCCCTCTTTGTAGTGGCCAGAAACTGGAAACTAAGTGGATTCCCATCAATTGGAGAATGACTGAATAAATTACGGTGCATATTATGGAATATTATTTTTCTGTAAGAAAGACCAGCAGGATGATTTCAGAAAGGCCTGGAGAAATGTACATGAACTGATGCTGAGTGAAATGAGCAGGACCAGGAGATCATTATATACTTCAACAACAATACCATATGATGATCAATTCTGATGGACGTGGCCCTCTTCAACAATGAGATGAACCAAATCAGTTCCAATAGAGCAGTAATGAATTGAACCAGATGAAAGTGAAAGAACTCTGGGAGACGACTATGAACCACTACATAGAATTCCCAATCCCTCTATTTTTGTCCGTCTGCATTTTTGATTTCCTTCACAGGCTAATTGTACACTATTTCAAAATCTGATTCTTTTTTGTACAGCAAAATAACTGCTTGGACATGTATACATATATTGTATTTAACTTATACTTTAACATATTTAACATGTATTGGTCAACCTGCCAGTTGAGAGAAGGGATGGGGAGAAAGAGGGGAAAAGTTGGAACAAAAGGTTTTGCAATTATCAGTGCTGAAAAATTACCCATGCCTATATCTTGTAAATAAAAAGCTATAATAATAAAAAAAAGAAAATGTAAAAAAAAAAAAAAAACAAAAACAAAAACAAAAGACATGTATTGAAGTTCCAATTTTTATACAAAATATTTGTAAATTCCTGTGCATGTTATTTAACCTTTTGGGGCAGTTCTCTCAGGCTGAATAGTAGAGTAGATGACTAGCTGTACTGGTAAAGGGAGTTTCTTTCCTGGGATTTCTGTGTAACAGTCAAACTATAGGTAAAGTCCAAAAATAAAGTAAAATAAACTGTAAGGAATATAGAATGAAGGCCATCATTAATGTCAATTACCATTGTACCAGCAAATTGCAGAAATGCCCATTAAAAGAAATCTCTGGCTAATGAACCAGCTTTTATCAGACTTATAACCTTCTGATATTCTTTCTTCTTTCTCACTGTGTTTAACTTTCCTTTTTGTCTCACTTAAATGTAAAAGTCCTTCCAATATCTGTGTGATGATAATAGAATGTTCCAGGGGATAATTTTTGACTCTTAATTATTGCTCTGTAGATTTTCTAGGGCATGCACAGGGTTGGGCTACCTTTGGAAAGCAGGTCATATAAAATCCTTTAACAAAAGGCTGACTCACTGGAGGTGTCAGGACTTTTGCTTTCTTATTTCCCATTTAATGGGGGAAGGGAATGTTCCCCTTATGAGTCACTAGATGAATTTCTAATAACTCTGTTGAATAATCAGGTCTTTATCATGCTGCCTGTTCTCCCAGTCTTCCTGATTTTTACTGTTGTCTACTAAGGGTTAAAGATAAAAAAAGTCCTTTGGTGAGCTAGCACACTAACCCTGGAAGTTTCCTCATAATTTTCCTGTTGACTTAAGAGATGTGTCTCAAGGGATCAGTCTGTAGTGCATCAAACATTTGCCTATTTTTTTAAATTAAAACCAAAGCTCTAATATAAATGGCCAATATGTGTTTCACAGGCTAGGCTTATATTATATCAAGTTTAACACTTTGCTATGGCAAACTTTGGTGTTAATTGAGGTCAGTTGACACACTGAAGATGAATATTCTTCCAGATGGAAAAAATATTAAAACCAATTTGAATACAGAATAGAATGTCTCTTACTGCTGTAAAAGTTGACAAAAAATTCTATCGTAAAGGAAAAAATATTCATGAACACAATAGGAAGGACTTGTCTAAATAAGTCTTTTTAAATTATATTGTTGGTTAAAGAACAGCGATTTTCAGAGACACTGGACCTTAAAAATGGTGAGGGAAAAGGCATTTTATCAGAATGAAGTCCTGGATTCAGAATTTTTTTTTCCTAAACAGCTCTGTAGGTTGGGGTACTTAATAGAATGTGAGACACAGGAATCTGGTTGAAAGTTGTGGTTGTAATTGCATTTTTAAGATTGTACAAATCATAATCTTTAGCAAAAACTATATATAAAATGGAGGAAAATCTTTAAAGAGTTGTAGGAAAGTAGATGAAATAAATGGGGAAAAAAAGCATTTATAAAGCTTCTTACTATGTGCCAAGAATTGTTCTAAATTCAGGAGATACAGATGTCAATAAGCAATCCTGACCCCAAGAGTTTACATTCATTCTAACTGCATGTATATGAGAACTAAAATTAGAAGTGGACATTAGTGATATGGTTTAGAGCTGGCACAGAAGCAGAAAGATGGTCTGTCTGCAGGCTTGTTAGGGTGAAATTTCTTTTATCAATGAAATTTAATTAAGTGGTTACTATGTTGCAGGCAAAGGTGCTAAGTACTGGAACTATAACAAAAGGAAAACCTCAAAGAGATAAAAAACTAATGCATTATTATATTATTGTTATATATTCACTATCAAAGTTCAAAGTTCAAGTTTAAGTCACAGTATTTGGATGAGATACAGACTGGCTTTTGCTTGACTTGTATTTGATCATTATGTAGATAAATTGTTGCAAACATTACAGTTATTATTTCAGAGCCTAAAGAGTCATGAGATGATATGTGTAGATTTAAGAGGTACCTAGACAAACTGTCTCTAATGAGTGACCTGCCCACATTTGCTAAAGCTAAAACCTGATAATGATAAAGCTTGATAATGATAAAATCTATATCCACTTTCTGAATTCACACACACACACAATATACACATACACACATGTGTACACACATATGCAAGAATTATTTTCTTCCTATCACTCCATTCATTCTATTTTAGGGTTACAGAGAATACCCATCATATTAACTAGATGTTTCATACTGAAATTTCAGTGGAACAATAAATAAAGCTCATAATAAATGGTTTTGATCTCCTTTTCAAAATTGTGAGCTATTCAGGACCAAGAAAACCAGCTGGTCCAATGCAGCCCACAAGTATATTTATCATTAAGGAAAATTCAGTCCAAAATATGCTTCAAGGATGGGCATTTATGTCATCTACATGTGTTTTCCACTATTTAAAAACATTTCCCTCATAGCAGTCCTTTGAGGTAGCTATAGTAAATTCTTGGTATTAGCTCTATTTTACACATGCAGAAATTGAAGATTAGCCACATGACTAGTAAAAGACAGAGTAGAAATTCAAACCCAGATACAACCCTGACTCAAGTTCAGTTCTACAGTGACAAATTCATCCCTTTTTAATTACCCAATTTTGGATTGGGCATTAATAATACAAAACTAATGTCCTTAAGGATCAATGAGCTAACTTTAGTAAAGCACGCTAAGCTTCTTAGCAAAGTAGTCTGGCTGGGACAATTGCAAAAGCTTCCTAATTAGTTTCTGTGCCTACTAGTTTCTATTTCAAATCATGCTTTATAGAGCTGCTAAATTAATCTTCCTAATGAACAATTTTGGTCATATCACTTGTCTATTAAAACAAAACAAAACCAAAACTTCTTTAGTGACTTACCAATGACTATAGGATAGAATCAAAAATCTTCATTCTCTGAATGATTTTCCTAAAGTATAGATAAGGCCATGGTACCCCCTTTATTCCTGTTACTCCCCAGTATTTCCTATAAAATCTTCTGTTTGTCTTTGTAATACTGCCAATCCGCAACTTTCAAGAATATGTGTATTTGTGTATGTTTCGGGTTATATTCAAACAATATCAGTTCTTTCTCTGGAGGCAGGTAGTATGCTTCATCATTAGACCTTTGGGATTGTCTTGCATCACTCAATTGCTGAGAATAACTAAGTCATCTACTACTTTTCATTGTATACAAGGTTCTTCTGGTTCTGTTCACTTTACTTTGTTTCATATCATGTAAGTTTTTGTATGCTTCTCTAAAATCATCCAGCTTGTCCAGTTTTTTCAAATACTACTCTCCTCTATGTATACAAAAATCTCTACTTTTCATCATGAAATATGCTCAACATCCCATGCTTGAAATTCTCCCTTTGTTTCTTCCTCCCACCTTCCTTTAAGTCTCAGCTAAAATTTTATATATTCAAGAAGTTATTCCCTATCCCTTTTAATTCTGGGCCTTCCCTTTGAAAATATTTCCTGTTATTCTTGTATTTATTTTGTTTATACTCAGGTATTTATATTTTTTTCTCCCTTGTAGACTCCTTAAGGAAGAGTCATTCAGTTCTTCATTCTTTCTCCCTTCTCTCTCTCTCCTCCCTCTTTCCCTCCTTCCTTTCCTTCCTTTCCAACCTCAACACTTTGCAAAATGTGGAACATATTATTCTTAATAAATAGCATTAAAGTTCCTTCATGATTTGGCCCCAATTCAGGCTTTTATTACTCCATACTCCAATTAAAATGGTATCTTCTCCTTTTTCTGAATATATTCCAAGTTTCCTTTCCCACTCTTAATTCCCTTGCTCCATTTTGCTTTCTATCCTTCAGGACCAAGGTCAAAATGTATCTAGTGAGCCAGAAAAAGTCATATTCTTGATTCCCATATCAGAAGAAAATCATATGATCTACTTCTTATGACCTGCAATACTTCATATAGCTTATTTATACTGTAATATTCACGTGAAATCTTTAGCATAAAATTTAATTGGTATCTAAATGAATAAGTAATTTTAAGGTACTGTAAATGTAAAGATGAAATCAGAAATAGTATGAGACCTCATAGAACTTATAATCTCATAGTGACTCTTCTTGACTTCTTTATCAAGACTTCTTTCATCTTTGTAGTTAGTTACTCAAGTTCTTAATCTCTGCAACATCCATAATGCTTTGCCCTCAAATTCTACCATGTATTTTAATTCCATTGCTAAATATTACTATTTTGACATTCACATAGCATCTCTAATATATGTTCTCTTCTCTCTACTCATACAACTGCCTTCCTGGAATAATACAAAACTCTATTTCTCCTTTCTCTCTCTTTTACATTTCTCTTCCCTCTTCCATCCATCCCATACATCAAAATGATGTTTCTAAAGCATAGGTCACCATATCACTTTCTGATGCAATGATCTCTAGTCACTCAACATTACCTCCAGGATCAAATAGGAAGTTTTCTCTAGCATTTAAAGGTCATCAAAAATCAGCCTCTCCACACTTTACTGGTATTCTTACACTTTATTCTCCTATATACACACTTCATATATCTATCTATCTATCTATCTATCTATCTATCTATCTATCTATCTATCTATCTACACTTTATTCTCTAGCTATATTCGTCGATCCTTGGGATTCTTTACAGGTGACAAGTCATCTTTATTTCTCTCTCTTTAGATTAGCTTTCCCTAGTTGCTGGAATGATCTACTCTGCCACTTATTACCTTCCCTAGGAATCTAGATGCTGTAGAGCACAGAACAAAGCCTCTAGTCAGAAAGACCAGAGTTCAAATTCCACCTCAAATATTTATTAAAGGTGTGAGCTTGAGCAAATCATTGAACTTATGCCTCAGTTTACTCAACTATAAAATGGGGATAACAATAACACTCATCTCATAATGTTGGGAAGATTAAGTGAGATAATATTTTAAAGCACTTTTTTAAAGTGCCTGGCAGATAGTAGGTTCTATAGAAATGTCCTTTCCCTGCCCCTGGCTTCCATCAAGTTTAAGCTCAAATCCCATTACTATAGAAAGTCTTTCCTGGTTTCACCTCATTGATAATGTCTTCTTTTTGAGATTACTTGTAATTACCTTCTGAGATTTACTCTGTAAATATTTATACATATATATATATTTATGTATGCACTTTTTACATGCAGTCTCTCCCATTAGAATGTAAGTTCCTTGAATACAGTGACTATGTTGTACTCTTGTATGTGCCCTATTGTTTTAGATAATACTCATGGTAAGCACTTCATAAATGTTTTGCAGCTTATGTGCTTAATTATATGCATGCCCTATTTCTAGAACCACACCTTAAATTCCTAGAGGGCAGAGAAAAAATTTTGGTCTATTTCTTTTCTTCCAAAGTGTTCAACACAGTGTCTTATAACAAACTCAAATTTTGATACCTATTTCATCAATTATTATAATTATCAATAGAGTATTGACACCCTTTAAAATTGATTTAAATGTTCACCTTTGATGATCAATTGCATGAAGAATAATCCAGTAGGTCCTTGGGGAGAATCAACATTTAGATAAGATTTGCATCATGGGATCATAGATTTATAGTTCAAAGGGGTACTAAAGGTCATTCATTCAACTACCTCATTTTAAAGAGGAAAAAACAGATACTCTTGGATTCAATCCATAGTACTCTGATATTACATCTGTCACTTTTACTATGACACCATGTTTTATTATCTAATAATGTGGTAGAAGAATAAGTAGCAAATACTGATAAACTATAGCACACTATGATATTACATAAAGACTTTATTAGAAAATTGCAAAATTAAATTGACTATAAGTCCAAAAATCAAAGTCATTAATAACAGTGGGTTAGGAAAAAGGCATCAAAGAAAGGCTTCATGGGAAAGACTTTAGCATTTGAATTGTACTTTAAAATATAGATGGGGATTCCATAGGATATAAAATAGTAGGGAGACTCTTCTAAGTATGGGGAACATGAGGAAAAGGAGATGAAAGAGATAAACTGAGAAAAAAGCCATATTTTGAAATCAGTGGGATTGTACTAGATTGATTAGACTGTGTTTTCAGGAACTGGATGGATTTCCATTTTAGGACAGACATATTACTTGTATAGCCTCATTTAATTAAAAGAGGAGGAAAAACAGTAGTGGGAGACTTCTTTATTGAAGGCTAAAAATGTCAAAAAAACAATTTCCTCCTAATCTTGTCGCTGGGGAGGAATTCCTAGAGTTCATCTTATGCTATACAATAGACATAAATCAGGCTTTCCAAGTCACTCTCCACTAAGATGCCACTTTCCTCTTCACTGTGTAAAGATGCTTGATTATAACTAGGGCCATTTACTTCTTCAGTGTTCCATGGGAACTGTTGCTAGGCCACAGAGCTCAATCAGTTACAAGTTGCTTGACAGCTTTATAGATTCATGTCATCAAAATGAGCCTTAAAAGGAATAAATGAACAAGAATTTTTTCTGTTTCTATTATTCTCTTCGTGGAGATAACAAAACTATAAGCCTTTTGAAATGCAATCCAGGAATACAAGGCAAATAGAGTCTTTTTTCCTAAGTAAAGGAGTGGGGGCTGGATTCTAGCTCTACCCCATGACCTTCTTTAAGTGACTTTTAAAAAATGAACCTCAGGTTCTTCATGTGACAATGGAAGCAATAATATCTGTCCTGCTCAGTGCATTAGTTTATTTTAATAAGCCAGTGAGAAGGAATAGAGAAGATGTATGAACATACTGTCAGATATACAGAAGAGCTAATCTAAACTTTTGAGGACAAGGACAATGCCATTAAATTGATAAATAAAACTAAATTTTGGTTTTATGAAAAAAAATAAACAATTGGTTAATTTGATTCAAAAAGTGAGAAGAAACCAAATCTCTAATATCAAAAATGAAAGGGGGTGAATATACCACTGACAAAGATGAAATTAAAATAATTATATGTTGTAGTATAATTATATGCCAGAAAATTAAACTATTTAAGTGAAGAATATTTACAAGAACATAAATTGTCTACAAGAAAGCTTTTAAAACTGTGAGTTGCAACCCCATAGAAGGTTTCATAACTGAATGTAGAGATCATGAAAAATAAGGGTATCATATATTACATCAAAATATAATTCTTTATTTAAAAATAAACAAGCATATATATATTTCATTAGTATTTGAATTTCATTCATCTTTAATATAAAATTATATATATATATATATATAACAGAATCATTTTAAAATAAATTTTTTATGGTTTATCAGTAAATATTTGATTTGTATATAGCAAGTAGAAAAAAAGTTTATGAAGCCTTGATCTAGATTGTCAGAAGAGTAAATAGAATACTTAAAGAGATCTATTTATTACTTTTCTTGAGAAGTGTTTAAGTTAGCATCTTTCAAAATAAGCAGGATTTAACAACATATTTTATTACAGTCACAACCAATATAGCTATTATTATTATTGTTCAGAGTATGAGTACCATTTAGGAATTGATTCAATTATTCACCAGTTACTGATTGACAAATGAGTCGAGTACTAAGGTAGGAAGTGGGAGACATGTTAGACATCATGTTAGAACAGAGCATCATAGATTTATAGTTTGAAGGGATATAAAAGAAACAAAAGTTGTTATTATTAACTGCCAGGCATGGTATTGGAGGCTTGTAATTCCTTCCTTGGGAAGATTGAAATTGGTTGAATTCTAGAGTCATGATCTTTGGGAGGCTAGGCTAATGATGCTGAGCCCACACTAAAGTCTAGAACCAATATGGTAAACACCTGAAAGTAGGGATAACCAGAATGCCAAAGGAAGGTCAAACCAGCCAGGAACAGACATGGGGCAAAGCGAAGATTCTATTCTGGGGAGACTGAAGCCACTAAAATTCCAGCTTAGGCGAGATAGGAAGATGCAAAATTTTAATATACTATATATCTATGGTGCATTATAAATTTGAATACACACACATATGTATGTATCAGTATGTGTATAAAAAATCTTATTTTAATGTATTTAACATAGTCTAGATACACAACATGATGTAGCTCAAAGCTAGCTTCAAAATCAAGAAGACTTTGGTTCAAATTCAGCGTGTGATGCATGCTGCCTTTGGGACTCTAAGCAATTTAAATAAAGTCTAACTCCCCCATGTTCTTCCTGATTCTGAGTCCAGCATTATATCTACTTTACCATCTAGCAGCACGATGCCAATTATTTTTTGTCCTTGATGATTCATGAAGCAAATAAAAGTAAGAAAACAGCTTTATTACTGTATCTCCCCCATTCTGTAGAAATGGTTATGCAAACAGGGACAGAGGGTGATTAAAACACATACACCCAAACACACACACAGATTGTTAAACATTGGAAGATAACAATTTTAGGATCAGAGAGGCTAGATATAAATACTGTCTAACTACCTCTGTGACATTGAACAAGATAGTTCTGTTAGTGGGATCTCAAGGTTTTGATGTTCAATGTGAAAATTGGGATAGGTAGATGGCAACATAGTGCATAGAGAACCAGACCTGAAATCAGAAAATCTCATCTTCGTGAGATGAAATCTGTACTGAGAGACTTACTAGTTGTGTGACTCTGGGCAGGCCAATTATCTCATCTATAAAATAAACTGGAAAAGGAAATGGAAAATCGCTCCAATATCTTTGCTAAGAACATCTTAAACAGGCCCATGGAAAATCAGACATGATTGAAATGATGGGGAGGGAAGGAAACAACGACTATATTAGCTTATATCTAAGATCCCTTCTAGCTTTTAATCTATAATTCTATAAACCATCAATATTTAGTGCATGACATTTCTTGAAGTGATTTTGCCAAAGCACATGCTACTACCATACTCCATGAACTACAATAACTGTCTATTGATTTTAGGATCAAATATAAAAGCTTCTGTTTAGCTCTCAAAGCTCTTTAGCACTTGTATCCAATTTACCTTTCCAGCATTACTACTAAATATTACTAACTTTTATTTTTATAGTCTTGCAAACTGTCATTATTCCCAACGTTTTATAATTGTGTCTTTTATATTTAATATCCCCTCATACCTAGAATGTACTCTACCTCTTTATCATTACTATATGTATTCTCTGGTCCCTTCTAGCTTCTAAATCTATGATCTCACAATATGAATCTATGTTCTTCTAAATAGCAATAATAAATATTGAAATTTGTTATATCCATGATGGGTACATTCCCTCCAGTGAGTGTCATCCATTCCTACCTATACTATGGCACTTGTTATCCATAAATTCCAAAATGATTAGCACAGAAGATTCAACTTTTTACCAACAGAGACTTCTCAACACCATGGGAACAACTATCTAGTATATAAGCTCATGTTCTTTTTCAGTTATCTCTTTGTCTGATGTTATCCTTTATATCAATTCTTATCATTTTTAATTTGTTCATTCTATATTATAGCCTGCTTACACCTACCATTACACCTCTCCACTACCCTTCTGATTGACACTCAATTTTAATTCATCAGAGACTAGAATGTTCTAAGACTCACAGCCATATAATAGAGAGCTTCTCATGTATATTGTTATGAAAACTGTGGGTGCTTAAAAATGACCAAATAATGAAAAATTAACCTGTGTTTTGGACTAGCTGATCTCCAATATCTCTATTATTATTGCAACTCTGGCTTAAACTCCAACATGTTTATTTTCTTTACTATGTTACCTTCATATCTACTGCATTACTTTTCCATGGATAATATAATATATATGACTGCTGATATATTTGCTATTAGATTGTCATCAGTTCTTTCACATAACTGTATCCTGTACATATTTTGTTTCCAGCTAAAAATATGCTATAGGCATATTTTTACTTAAAAACTAGAGTAGATAGTTAATTTAAAATTGTACAAATTTGTAAAAAAAATTATAGTAATCAAAACAGCCCTTATGCAGGTGTTTAAGTTCTAAATTAACATCAACACACTGATATTTAAGTCAATTGTCCTAGCTTTCTAAATGTTATAACTTTAACCATAATACCATTTCATAGCCAAAAGACTCATATATCAGTAAAGTACACCATATCAAGGAATTATCATGGAAATTCTGAAGCTCTAAATTTACTTACAAGAACAACTTGAATTCATTTTAAATGAAATACTAATTTATTTAAATAATAAAATTCAGTATCATTTCTTTCCTAAGAAAATATTTTTATCTAAACAACTTTCTTTTGAGTGTTGTTCATCGATCTAAGCAAAGAAAGGAAAACCATTAAAATTTTCATTGAAAAACATGTGACAAAACACATCTTTTTAAAAGGCTTACACTAAATAAGCAAAATAGAAGTATTTTCTTATGTCTTCTTTTGAAAGAACATTATGTACACTGTCTATATGTAGAGAAATTGCTTTGGTTGTTTCTGCATGTGTGTCTATGGTTTGTGTGTCTGTGTGTGTGTGTATGTGTGTGTGTGTGTGTGTGTGTGTGTGTGTGTGTGTGTGCATATAAAATGACTTAGTCTTAACTATTTTCAGGATGATATCTACTTCTAGTCAGTGGCATAGATGACACTTTTTAGCACTTCAGGTCAAGTAGGTTAAAAAAAAAAAAAGATAAATCAATTTTTGCAGATAAACTCAGTTGGAAAAGGGTGAGATAGGAACCACCCAGGACATTAGCCCTTGGGCACAAGAGGGCCACCTGGGATGCAGCAGTTAAGAAAGGCACATTTTTTTTAAACTTCCTATTTAAAAAAAATTCTTATTAAACGAGGTTTGAGCTCAGTTGTTTTTACTAATAGTATTCTCTGTGCCTTCTAAATCTCAGCATACTGGATAAGACCCAGTTTCCCTATTTTTGTTACAATTCCTAGTCCTCCCCCTTTCCTCCTTTCCTTAGTTCTTATCTTTATCATTTATTTCTCTTTTTCCTCTGTCCTCTTTTTGAATAACACTGATTCTTTGTTGTCTTGTGGAAAATTTATTGTATAAATGTAATATATTTAAACTAAAAGGTATAGAATGCATGATGTGAGAACTGTTATGCTAGGAGGCAGGAATACCAACATTGATATAAAATAATTGGTGATCAAAAGGAGTTTAAAGTCTAAAAGAACTTTTTCCTCCTGTCTACAAAGTAGTTTTCAACCTTGGTATATGAACATTGTTTTTTTTTTTTTTTAACATTTTAATAACTCTTTCAATAAAACCAATTTCTTTTGTATTTCTACATATTTTATTGTAATGATTTAAAAATATGATTCTAGGAAAAGGGACATAGGTTTCACCAAATTGCTAAAGGAATCCATCACACACACACACACACACACACACACACACACACACACACACACACACATACACACACACAAAGGTTAAGAAACCCTACTGTAGATTGTCTCTTTGTCTGAGACTCACAGCTGTATCAAAATAAAAGCCAGCAGACTATGATGGAGGGATAATAATATAATAAATTATAGCTGCAAGCTGAAAACTACATTAGTTTTGTTCTTATTATTCATAGTGGAAGCATTTTGCAGAAGCTACTGTTTAAATATATATATATATGTATATACATATATATATATATATATGTATATCCATTCAAGAAATATCTAAGGGATATCCCAACATCATAAATGCTATGGGCAAATCCTCAAATTAATAGAAAACATATTCCCTGACACTAAGAAGCAGGCACTCAATTTTTGGTGTGCTTAATGAACAGAGAATAAGGAACTAACTGAAATAGAATCATTTACCTAGGAAAGATGCATAAAGGGGGAAAGTAAGGTGAATCAGATTAATACTTAATCTCAGTGTTTTTCAATATGAGATAAATTCTAATGTCATTGCTCAAAAAGGTAATTGGTGGATCATGATCATTCAAAAACTGATACCTTCCATTTAATTATAGTTTGACTTCTTAATACTCTTCAAAATTTGTCCTAAATTATTTCCCTGAAAACATTACTTCCATGTGTTAGGAAGAGATTATATGGAAATACAAATGGAACAAAATTATAATTTTTTAATAATTATAATTTAGCCAATGGCTAAAAGTTAATAGTCAAAATCAGGGATCTGATTATTCTTGAAATGTTAATATTATTTGGTTAAAAAATTTATTTGAATTAAGTATTATAAAGAACAGAATAATAATTACATTCAATTTTCCAACTTGAATTCAGAATTCAAGAAACCATTTACATTTACTGTAGCAAATAAATTCATGTTTTATTTGGACATTGGCTTTGAGACAGATAGATCATTAATTGACAACAGATGTGTATCAATCCTGACATGGCAATATCTCCAGTCTGAATTTTGAAAAGTCTGTGATAAACAAATGCCCTCAAGGAAGCAGAAGCTAAAGGTCCTCATTACTGGAAACCAGTCCTAGATTTAATTAGGTTATTTTGGTGTGAAGAGGAAGCCTGGAATCTTGGCAAACCATAATGAGTGAGGTCAAACAAAGGCATGTGAAAGCCACACACACAATTAGGGTTCCAAGAACAAAGAGTTTATCTTTTCAAATTACAAATAATCATAGGATCTACAGTTGTAAGGAACCTAGGGGATCATCTGGTTCAACTCCTTCATTTGAGAGATGACTAGAAGGACTCATATTCAGCTCCTGCCTATAGTGAATGAAGAAGATAGTAAAAAAAAATGGTCAAATGAAAACAATACACTTTTACATGACTTCTTATCTCAGAAACAATGAAAAAGAAACTGCTGTTCCATTTAAAAAGATCTCAGGGAATTTACTCAAATAAATCAAAGGTTTGGGATGGAAAAGACAGCATCTAAAAGGAGAATGGAACACACAAAATTGCTAAATAAAAGGTAATTAGAGTTTGTGAAGTACATATCTATTATATCTACATATATTTATTTGTGTGTGTGTGTGTGTGTGTGTGTGTGTGTGTGTGTGTGTGTGTGTGTGTGTGTGGGTGTGTGCTGGAAAAAAGATATTCAGACATAAGATCTTGAATAATCTGACTAGAAAAAAATTGGGCACAAAAAAGTAAAATGTAGTCAGTTTCAAATCTCCCTCTCTCTCCTTCCCTCCTTCTTTCGCTCCCTTCCCCCCTTCCCCTTTCTCTTTCCCTCCCTCCACCAGAGTGCTTTATTGTTTGCAAAGTGTTACATGTTGAGGTACCAAGGTGGATATGACTTTGGCAGATGTCACAGTATGTACAGAACTGAATAAAGGAGATCGCTGGAGAGAAGTCGGAGTTTGCCTGTGATGTAGAAAAGAATAAAAGGAACAAATAAATAATATGGGATCAGGAATTCATCCAGCTGTGCATTAAGGTGGAGTTGGGGGGGGGGGGAGAAATAACACTTCTCAGTTTCTACATGAAAATAATAACTTCCATGTAGAGATGGCCTGTCAAGTCTGGAGAGTCTCGCCTACCATATTCTCAAGTATTTGAATAGAAGGCAAAAAAGTTTAGCTTAAATCATAATATCACCCAATTCAATTGACTGAATAATAATTAACTATCTATTATATAAAAAACAATAGAGATAACCTGACTTAATGTACAAAGGACTAGGCTTAAAGTCAGGAATACTTGGTTTTAAGTCTTTAAGTTGGGTGACCTTGTGCCAGTCATCTAACTTACATGTGCCTTAGACAATTTTTTTAGGATATGTTTATTATGTTATAGTCTGTACTATTGTACAGAGGGAGCTCCCTATACACAGAATTTCCTGTATTTTCCTATTTGAAAAAAGAAGGTAGAAAGGTGATAATGAAATATAGAAGAAAATAGGCAACTAAAATATAAATGGAATGCTAGCTGTCTTAACAGTGGGAAATTTAAGTGATATAAAAAGGAAAAGTGAAATTAAATTTAATATAAAAGATGGAACCTATTTTTTAAAATTTAAGAAAAGAAAATTTGGTTAGCATCCTGACAATAAAGGTTTAATTGTCTCAAGTACTGAACTATACAATCTTGCAGAGTATTGTTGTATCATGAAGATTGTAATTGCATTGGCCATTTATAGTATATCAGGAAATAGACACTAATAGACACCATAGGCACTAAGTCAGATTAAGTCAATATTCTTTAAATATTTAGTTCAGAATGCACTAGACTTAAAAAAAAACTGGAACAGAAAATCTTATTTTAGGGGGGATGCCGGTTATCTTTCATACTTTTTCAAGGCTATACACCCCTTCACAGGTTAAATGCTTTGTTGCCTACATTCATACTGGAATGGAATTTTAGTTAGAAGGTATATTTTCATCCCAGTTCATGGCACTTTGAAATCTATGCAGGTCTCATTCTGCACCTCTAGTCTATTTCCTATCTTGCAGGAAGTGGGAAACATAATTCATCATTAGACTTTTGGCGTCACTATTGGGTTTTCCACTGATCCTAAGTCTTTCATAGTTGTGTTCCTTTACAATGTTATCACTATATCATTCTACTGATTCTGTTCACTCCATTTTATTAGTTCATAAAAAAAGTATTCCCAAGATTCCTTGAATTTATCCTTTTCATCAATTTTTATAGTGTACAATCATTCTATAATCATGTCATGGTTTTAGACATTCCCAAATTATTGAATGCTTACTTTATTACCAGTTATTAGCTTTTTAAAAATTGTATATAGGTATTGTGCCTCTTCCTTTCATCTCTTGTGAGATAAGTCTAGTATGATATTGCTGAGTTAAGCGATAATGTACAGCTAGACTTTGGGGGTAGAGTCAAACCACAGATTAGTTAGACTAGTTCAATATTGCATTAGCATGGCTGTCCTTTCATATCCACTCCCAATAATTGTGTTTTACCTTTTATTTTAATTTGTTAATTTAATGGTTAAGAGTTGAACCTTAGACTTGCTTTGACCTCTCTAAATATTAGTGATTTAGAATATTCAGTATTTGGCCTTTCTTTTTTTTAAACTTCCTTCCATCCTTCCTCTTTTCCTTCTCCTCCTTCTTCCCTCCCTCCCTTCTTTTCTCCCTCTCCCCCTTTCTCCTTTGTAGAACGTGAATTGACTTAGTTGCATTTGGGAAATTTCATAGCACCTTCAATGATCTCAAGAACCTCATTAAAGCAGATCATCTTTTTCACAGAAGTATTATCTTAGTGCTATATTTTCCTGTATTGTGCACCATAAATACAATAGTTAATATATTTTTTCCATAGCTTTAAAAACAAAGTTGTTCTTGCAATGGTCCTTGATGATTTTTATATATTTTCAATTGCTTTTCAATTTTTCATAAAGCTTACTGAGGAATCGAATAAAAATAGAGAAATGGTCATAAATAGTGGCAATAGCAAATTGTGATTCAGTAATAAATTATACAATTGCACTTGACATTTAAGGAATGTCAAGCTAGGAAGGATTAGAATTTTATTTAATAAAGTTTTAGATTGGGATAGCCAAAACATCCTTCTATTATTCTTTGTTCTTAAGTGAAAATTTTTTTCAGTTACAAGCATTACACTTAGTAAAATTTGCCCGTTGTCTAGTAGGGCTGTTAAGGAATATCTGATACAGATATTTGAGTATTGAATAAAAGATAATTTTCAACCAAAAAGCATGTAAGCATGCTATATATTTTGATGAAAAGAATATTAGAAACTCTTATGATTATGTCCTTGATTCTAGTTCTGACATAAGCATTTTGTTTAAACTTATATTAACACCCAGTTAAACTGGCATGACTAGAAAATGAGCTATTTTCTGATACTTAATGTAGGTATGTGTGTGTATATATGTGTATATGTGTATACATGTGTATGTGTGTATACACAAACACACACCGTACATGTTTTTAAATCTGGCCTTAGCCGCTTTATTCGGGTGTCTCTACGAAAGTTACTTAATCTTTGCCTCCTTCAATTTCCTCGTCCTGTAGGTAACATATCTCAGGGTTGCTGAAAGAATTTCATATTATGAAAATTCTAAGATCCCTCTATCCTTAATCAGGACATAATATGAAATCTTAGAATTTTGTATGGATATGTATGTATGTATGAATAAAATAATTCCCATCATTTGTAAACATATCCAATCAACAGAATCCACAACTACTTTCTCACAGTTTCTGTTCCTTTTGGTTATCAATTGTGACGTGACCTACACATTTTTGGCTTCATGTCTATGACATGCTGCTTCACTATTCCCTTTGCTAATGCTGGACAGTCCCACTGCAGATGTTTTCCAACAGTGCAGTTATGTAGGGCTGATTGCATTTCTTTTCACCTCAGTTGGAAAAATCCAACCATCTGCTTTCAAAGGCATATTTACACTCTGTGTGTGTGTATGAATCCAGAGGACACTGAAAAGTCAGCACTCAATGAAAATAAAGTTGATGCTTCAGCTGGTGATTTAGGTCACTCATATTGTAGCTGTTATAGACTCAAATTAAGCTGACCAAAGAAAGTGAAGATTCAAGTCAGGCAAAGAATTCTATATTTTGGTTATAACTAAGAAGCTAAGCAAGCCAAGGAATTTGTACACTCTTAAGACAATGAAAGGATGTTTCTTAAAAACATTTTTCATCTGAACTTATCTTTTACGTCTATTCATTTAAAATAACAATTATCAGCTAAAATAACTATCAGATCATTTTCAAATGCTAAGATGTATTTCAAAAGAAGAAAAAAATAGTTGCAGTATATATTCCCTAAAAATATTGTTTGAACTTTAATTGCAATCATTTTAACAATGTCCTAACATTTCTAATACGACTTTAAGCAAACCATTTTTAGCACACTAAGGTAATTTACTTGATTATATTCACACACTAAGATAACTCCATTGATTTATGACCTTGTGTTTATTAATGAGATCTTGTTGGTTACTTATTTCATGCATAAATCATTTTTTCTATCACAACCTTGATTTTTTTTAAATAGGAGCTATATAGGTCTGAGTAAAATCATAATGATAAATTGTTTCTTATGAGTCAAAACATATTTGAAGGGAATAAAAATATCTAACATGAGTACATGTGTACCAGGCAAAAAGATGACCTATTCCTTAGAAAGTGTAGCCTATGAAATACCAATTTCTGAGAAGATCTAGGAGTGGGAACAGAAAATAGAGGGGTACAAAAAGGAAGATTCTTAGGGTAAGGAAGTTTAGTGATAGGTTATAGAGGTCATGGCCTAGGGTAGGGAAGGAAAAACAGTTTGGGAATGGACAGGCTAAAGGACTTATTAGAACTTATTGGAAATTTTCAATTCTTTCTAAGTTGACACATTAGGACAAACCATGCTTAGTTAAAGTTCTATTAGTGTTAAAACTCTATGTTGTCCATTGGGGCTAGACTATTACTCTTAATGAACTAAGGAAGTCCTAAAAATGGGAACTGGGTAAGAGTATACCCAATAGGGATTGAAACAGGAACATGAATATATCTGGAAAAATCCTTTCATAGAGCATGAGAGATAAACTCAGAAGAAAATCATGATATTCCAGGATCCTTGGTCCTTTATCACCTTATCTCTAGAGAGCAGAAGCCTGGGATATCAGTCTGAAACTCTCAATAAAAGTATTGATAATAGCTATAAAAACAAATCTGGCTTAAGTAAACCAAACAGAATTAGAATGTCATCTAGTAATCAAGGGCTAGAAATAAATGTATATCTTAGATCAAATAAAGGAAGTA
The DNA here is from genome assembly GCF_048593235.1 of Sminthopsis crassicaudata. Taxonomy (NCBI): domain Eukaryota; kingdom Metazoa; phylum Chordata; class Mammalia; order Dasyuromorphia; family Dasyuridae; genus Sminthopsis; species Sminthopsis crassicaudata. The sequence continues at coordinate 257,255,237 of NC_133621.1, forward strand.
ATATCTTGGTTAGAGTAGAAGCTAGAGGAACCTTTTGAATATGGATAAATCTTTCTCATTCACAAAGTAAAACCAGTATTACTAAGGAAATCCAGACATCTGAATCAGAGAAGACATTATCAAGACTATTTGTAGCCTGTAAGTCCCCTTTCTAGGGGCTCAGGAAAGGGTGATGTGTAGAGTATACTTAAAGAAGAACACATAACTGTCTAACACTAGGTTTAACAACTTAGAACTGGATTTAAGAAAACAAATTCTGAAGGCATTCAATTACCTAAGCTAATTAAAGTAGAAGCTATTACCTCATCTAAAAAACAGTATCTCCAGCTAGCATGCAAGGGAGAGAGAATTATGTGGAATTAGAAGAAAAGATCTAAGTTAACAGATATAAACATGTGTGAAAACACTATGGCATAGTACAGTGAGAGTCAGGAAGGCCAGAATTGGCATCCTATCTCAGGCACATACTAACTATATAACACCAGAAAAGTTACTTAAACTGATTAGTTTCAGTGTTCTCATGGCTAAGATGGAGAAAATGACAGCATCCAACTCTCACAAAAGTATCAAATGTGACAAAGTACATAAAGCACTTTGCAGATTTTAAAGAGTTATTTTTAATAGGATAACTAAGGAAAAGACCTTTACCATTTGATGATAGGTGTGATATGATAGCTTCTCTAAGCTTACAAATACCCCTCTTATTATTTTTAGCTTCTAAACTATTTCCTCTAAATTTTAAACACTGACAGTTATGCTACACATAGAAATGACTATATTCAGTGTTTCCTTTTTGAATTATTTTGATTACAAAATCATTTTTATTGAATAAAGAAGTAGTACATACGTATATGATATAAGTATGGAAAACCCCCCCCCCCAATGGGGTTCTAGTGGTAGTCAGAAGGTTTTGGAATCGCCTTTTGGTTGATACAGGTCCTTCATGAAAGAATTCACGAACCTGAAGAGTTTTAAGTGGCAAAAATGGAAGTTTATTGTTGGATGAGAACTTTTCTAGCTTTGCTAGAAAAACTGATTTCTTCAGTAGCAAAGTCCTATTAGGGAAATGGAAGCTGGTACTGAGAAGAGAATGTCTTCTCAGCAGATAGGAGTGCTGGCAGGCAGCTTTGCCCTATTCCAGACTTCTGCAAGCATCAGGACTTTAGAAATATCCTTTAATAATCAAGAAGTTTGTCGTTTCCTTACCCAGTTCATTTTGCAGATGAGGAAATTGAGGCAAAGATGTTTAAGTGACTTTTTCAGGATCACCTAGCTAGACTTTGAGAACAGATTTGAACTGCAGAAGTCTTCTTCTCCCTAGACCTAGCACTTTATTTACTGACCCACTTAGCTGCCCTAATTTTAGGTTGCATGCTCTTTATTACTCTTAAAAATGAATAATTCAATTCATGGGAATAAGAACAACTTTAAATACAGATAGTTATACTATATATAAAATGGCTATATTCAATATTTCCTAATTTTATTTAAAGATAATTATTTTGATTATAAAATTATTTTAATTGAATAGAGAAACAGTATATCCATATAATTTATAGACTGGTTTCATGTCCTATCTTTTATGCTTGCTAGATTTATGACTACAACTAAATCTCCCCTTACCACCACACCACAAACACACATACACACTTTATTTAGTTATTTATTTTTGGAAATAATCACAATTAAGTGACTTGCCCAGGGTCACAAAGATAAGTATCTAAGGCTCCTGTTGAACACACTTAAGTCTTTTTGCTTAAGATAGTCTAAGGCAAGTCTCTAGGATCATTAATTAAAGAAGATTTGATGTGCATCAATGGTAGAGTTTCAGTACTAGAAATTCCAGTGTTAGTGAAATCTCAGGCCAAATGTCTCATTTGCTACTTTCTGCCCTCCTTCCCCCTCCAAAAAAAGAAAAAAAAATCAAAAAGTTGGAGAAATAACCATCTTTATGATAACTCTGAGATTTCAATTTTCAAGGAAACTCCTTGGGGGCGGGAAAAAACCTGTTTACCAATAGAGATTCATTCATAAACTGCTTCCCCCCTCCTTTCTCCCCACCTTATTATGCTTCTTATAGTCCTAAAGGGTTTATTCATAATGGTCACAAAGACAGTACATGTCAAAAGTGGGGCATAAACCCAGCTCCAAGACCAGCTCTTTATTTACTATTACAAACAATATCTCTACATAATGAATACCATTTAAAGTTCTTCATTACTTTAACCTTAAAGGATTTCATATTTCCCAACTTTCTTTCCATTAGTAAGATGAAACAAACAAAAAACTATGACTTGCGTTATGTGTATAACTTCCAAGATCAATACCAAGACTCCTAATGGATTATATCCAAATAGATAAATGAAAAACAGAACAAAAGAGTACAAAGAACAACAGCACACTCTGGATCATGCATATGGCATGGCAGGGAGACAACTAAAAGGCCCAATTTAGATGTAGGTCACTTTTCTTTTGATTTCAATTGGTTAAAGGAAGGCTACAAATGGAGCTTCTTCCTCTCCATTCACTTTCTGGATTTCATCATTATCAATTCTGCTTCTGCTAAATATATTTTGCTTACAAAAAATTCATATTAACACTATTTTCTGGTGATGTTGCCCAATTTTTTTATTAGATTTTGTCCAATTCTGTTTTGTGATGTCCTTTACCATTCCAGCTCAGACAGCTTCATGGGTCCTCCCCAAAGCATTGATAAAATGACGTAATATATAATATAGCATTTGAGGTTCCCTGATTTTTTTGGGGGGTTCTGTTCTAACAATAAGTCAATAATCCTCAGGGACTTCCAACACCCCCAATCTAAGAACAACAATCTGTCTGATTCTGAATAGACCCACTCCTCAATTCATTATTGACTGATAATTTGGTCAGTAAGAACCAAATTCTGGAGACCACTCCTCTGTCCTACCTGTGTGCCATAGAATTAGCATGTCAATGATAGAAAGCTGGATGAATTCTCTCTGATTCTGTTTCCTTCTAAATTCTCTTGGAATTTCGTCTGCTTGTTAAAATTATTAATAAAACTTTGCCCCTTGACCAGAAAATGGGTTCAAACCTATACTTTCTTTTGAGATACCTCGTAACACCAGTCAATGACCTCAAACTTTTGGGGTCTCTTCCCAACCTCAACAATATTATGCTTACTTTTAAGATTCTGTCTTGCTTTTTAGCAACTTTGCTAAAACAATACTGTTTATTGTTGTTTTTCTCAGCCTGAAAGTACAATAGGCACTCACAGGCTTACCCCAGTGCTGATAGGTTCACAAGTTTTAACTAATTCTGTTTCTGACCTGAGCTGATTTACCCCTTCTTAAGCAGGCTGGTGTTCTCTTCCTATTCTCAGAAATCATCCATTTTGATTATAGACAATAATCCAGACCTTCAATCAGCTTTGGTCCTATTGTAGTTTAGAACTCCTGAATTCAATCATTTTCAGTGGCCAGACCTGCCTCAATAGCAGAGATTTTTTGTTATGTGTCACTTCTGTTTTGCAAGTCAACAGTACAGTGAATTATAAGTGTGGGAATTTCTTCTAGCAGACAGATCCCAGCTATCTAAAAGTTAATAGATAAATACTAGGGAATTGTTTGAGGCACAGAGAGACTGAGTGACTATCCCAGGATCACAGAGGTAATAGTCAGAGGAAGTATTTGAACTTCTAAGCTAAATACCATGTGCTATATTTGTGTATATACACACATGTATAAAGACTTTGTGTGTGTGCATTCATATATAGATGCACATATAAACAAAAATGTGTATGTATATGTGTATATATGTATGTATAAATATGCATATATACACAAACATGTATATGTGTATAAATACATACATATATTTTCATACATTATATCCACATATATATGTATGTATATATAAAATAAATTAACAACATATATGGGATAGAAATTGGCTAATTGGAACTTAGAGTCCTGTTTCAAATGTAGGAATAAAGATTACAAAAGAAAGGAAAATCACTGCCTTTATTTCTTATGACAATATAAAACATAACAAAACAAGAGAGATGACTGTTTTTAAAATTCAATTCATCTTTGTGGAAAGGCACTAATATAGATTCAGGAGATTCCATGTTTTTAAGCAGGCAATGAAAGTAACTCTTTTAAATTACTACATCTTCTAGATGATCACTTTTATTGCTATCAAAATCCAAAATGACTGATGATAGCCTAGGATGCAATAGATGACCTTGAGTTTCATGTACAAGTCAACATCACTTAGTGATATCACTAATTCTCTTTGAAACTAAAGAATGAAAGACTTGTTGCTATGTAAGGGTTCCCATTTATTTATGCAATACCAACTTATAAATGGGTTATTGACTCCAAAATAATTCATATTTTTTTTCTTATTTACAATGTGGAATATATCCTTCTTCCCAAAATGTAGTGTTTAGGATGCCAGGTTACCATGTGTAAAACACTGTTTTATCTTTATATAATTGTTTTGTTTTGTTTTGTTTTTGCTAAGGCAATTGAGGTTAAGTGACTTGCCCAGGGTCACACATCTAGGAAGTGTTAAGTATCTGAGACCAGATTTAAACTCAGATCCTCCTGACTCCAGGGCTAGTGCTCTATCCACTATGCCACCTAGCTGCCCCCCCTTCATATAATTGCTAAAACAGAGGGCATATCCCTCTAACATCTAGCACAGAAGGCTGAGAACATGCAATTAAAATGAAAAGGAAGAGAATCAAGACAAAAGTCCAAGAAGACATCATGCAGGAGGAGAGAGCAGGAAATCAATCAATAAGTACCAATTATGTATTATGCACAGTATTTGGTACATCAGTAAGTACCAATTATGTACAGTAAATATAGAGATGTTAAGGAAAGACCCAGTCTTCTGACTTCAGGTCCATTACTCTTTACTCTACCATAAGTGTCTGTTTTGCTTTCATTTAGTAAAAGCATCTCACTTAATTTTTATTGCTATAATTGTTTACCCAAGGTAAAGGAAATATCTTCAACAACCAAACCACAGAGAACAAAATGAAACAGCTTAATCCCTGGAATTGTACCTGAGGGAAGGAAATCTGATAGAGGAAGTTCTTTGTCAGAGAAGCAATTCCCTATTAATGTACTTTCAATGGCAAATGAGGAAAGAGGGAATTCTACAATAAGAGATGACTGCTGCTGGACAAGAAGAGAATTTTCCCCATACCAGTTGTATGTTCCGGGCTTCCCGGCTTAAATTATGACTTTTGTTAGCAAAGTAAGTATTAGAGTTAGATCTTCAGGCTATTTTACCAAGGTCTAAGTAGTCAATAATGTAGACAACTGCCTCCGCCAAATATTTACTTGTGTACTTATTAATTTAAGGTAGACTATAAACTTCTTGAGAGCAATAACTTTTTATTTTTGTCTTCTTTGGACTTGGATTTCCTCATCTGTAAAATATAGAAACTGGTGGAGGTTAATACACTTTTTTCTGTATATATTATGGACCTCTTTGATAGTCTAATCAAATCTATGGACCTCGTATTAAAATAATCTTTTTTAAAAAAATATGTAAAATAAAATATGTAGGACTGAAAAAATCTCATCTTGAAATATATTCATTTATATACTTATAACATGTATATATATGTATATAAAATTTATATAGAAAATTATAGTTTTATACACATGTAAATGATATATAAATACTAGATAGCTATTATTGTTATTACTATCAATATTACCTATGAGGATAACTTCCCTTGGACTACATCCCATTAGAATCATTGTACCTACCTATCTACCCACCCTACATAGTTATCTTGTATAAATTAGTCACAAGTAGATAATATTGTTTGCTGAATAGAGAGTTGGCTACAATAATCTGGAGGTTTATCTCCTACCTTCAACACACAGTGTGACTCTATGATCCTCAGCAAGGTAATGACCTTTCAATACCTTCTATAAATTCTTTACAATTATTAGCTTCAGAGAATTTTCTGATCTTCACTGAGAACAGGAATTTCCCACTGAAAGTGTCCCACACCAATTAAATCACAAAATCAGACAAAAAAACAAACTGATCATAGAGGGAAACTGTTTTCCAGAATGTTTATTTCTCAAGGAATGCAGTGCTAAAATAGAGAGTTTTTCCATGTTTCTCCTAAACTTTGGTCAGAACAAGGGGAAATCAGTTCTAATCTAAGGTAAAGCAAGATGACTCCAAATATCACAGCTTCTCACCTCGATTCCATGGTTACATGTTGCTTTAATTACCTATTAAAATGCACATTAATAATGTTCATGATCTATAAGTGAGGGGAGAAGAAGGGAATTTTTAGAAATATCATCTATTAATAATCTGCATAGACTCTAGGGGAAAAATGTAAATCATAATAAAGTCCTTGGCTTTTCTTTTTAAAGAAACGTATCTACCACAAAGTTCAGAGTTCCTAAGTTATTCACATTATTGTTGTAAATTCTGAAAAGTTTAAAGATGAAGCCCAAAATCTTAATACTGAACAAACAAATCCCTTGTATCCTTTTTCCTGTGTATTTTTACACTAGTGGTATGTGCTAAGTGTTCATAAGATGCCATAAATGAACAGGTAAGGGGTGAGGATGGGGAGAGAAGTTGGTTAAATTGAACAATGAGAAAAGGGAATTACTAAGCAATGGACAACCCCACTGGAATACTTATCTTGTCAAAAAAAGTACAAGCAAAGCTATAGGAAGTAAAGTGAATTAGCTATATGAGGATTATAGGGCAAAAACTATAGTTAAAAGGGATGGGAATACACAAATAGGCTGAAATCTGTATCATAGGTAGGAATACTCATATCAATGAGGTCTGGGAATAATAAGCATGAGAGCATATAATTATATAGGAGAGAATATAATCACAGTCTAATAACAGATTTTTTGTATTTTAATCACTTGATTTTGAAATCAATGAATTAAATTATTAATTAAATAATTAAATCTATGAAAATAAGGCTCTTTTAATGCATTGATTTAGTGTAATGTTTTATTTTTCCCCTGGGGAAGATTCTTAGGTAGCTAAGATTATCTTCTTAGTACTATGATTTGAAGGGCTTTAGAAAATCATCAAGCAAAAAGGGCACTTTTTCACTGTTCTTTCATACTATTGGGAACTCACTAACTTAGAAGAATTGAGATGCTCATCAAACCAAGATGAAATGCAAATACCCCTGGGAATGGTAACACTCATTAATAGACCGCCCTTTTGCTATTAAGTTTACCAGATTATTACTCCACTACACTTTGAAAAAAACCTAACAAATCATGTTGCTGTTTGTTTATTTTTTCTCATTTTTTTCTTTTTAGATCTGATTTTTCTTATGCAGCATGATATATGTGGAATATGTTTAAGAGAACTGCATATGTTTAATCTATATTGAATTACTTGCTGTCTAGGGAAGGGGGGAAGGGGGGAGGGAGGGAGAAAAAATTTGTAACATAAGGTTTGCAAGAGTGAATGTTGAAAACTATTTGAAAAGCTTTTATTAAAGATAGTAAAGAATTACAGGAATGAAATACCTAAAATATAACTGCTAAATCATTAATTCATAGGCAGAAAATTGACAAAAAGTTATCCCTTCCACATCACAGGAGTTAGGGGCACAGAACCCTCTGCAATTTGGAAAAATCTACGTAAAAACTTTTGGCCCTTCCTTCATAACAGAGAGAAAGTCTGAAGTATTAAGGCAATAAAAGGCAAAATACATGGGCTTACACAATATTATATATGTATATGTACATATTATTTCTGTCATTTGCAGCTTTCACAAAACTCCCAGAAAATTCCTATTTAATTTTATGTTGACCCTCAATATATTAAAATCACAAAAAGAAAAGTGGCAATGTGAAAGGAATAACTGTACTTACTTTATCTTAATAACATTTGCTTTAGCTTTCCCCACTTTCTTTTTAGTTAAGAAAAATCTCCACAAATATGATTATGTAGAGGACATAATCTCTAAGGTGCTTTCTTGTTCTATGTGAAGATATAACCAGGTTTGAACAATGGGGATTTCCCCCACGACACAAATCCTGGGAAACACATTTCCTCCCCATGCAAAGACCAGTTTCCCATAATATCTGAGTCTTCCCTCATCCTGTGAAGAAGGACTCTGAAGCTTAAATTAATTTCATATTGCCACTGCTATCCCATTACTGTGGTTCACCTCTCTGAGGGCTTGTCTTCCCTGCAATCTACTCAGAGGCATACAACAAAATAGCCTAGAGGATGGGGGACAGATCACACATACACACACACACACACACACACACACACACACACACACACACACACACACAGTTGATCCAAGAATTACATTATGCTCTAACCTACCCCTTGCTTCCCAAAAAGTTTTTCCCCAAATGAAAAAAAAAATTCCAAGGTATAACTCTGCTCTAAAATTCTACATGGCATAACCAATTCATTTTTATAACCATTTTAATTGCTTTAGTTAGAAAAAAAATTGAGCATCAAAGCTCAATAACTTTTCCCCTTTAAATCTTTGATAAGCAATTCAGTGAAGACAACTCAAATCAGAGCTCATCAAAATGTACAATTCTAGGCTACCCTGAGGTGGAGAATATAAGGGTAGATATCTTTCTACTGTAATCACACATGTGTAAAATTATCAAGGTGGGTAATGTGCCTGAGAAATCACAAATGAATTAGAAACACTGACTCAAACTGAGGATAAAAACTGAACTTAATTTCTCTAAAAGCCTTTATGATAAGATGCTTGACTAAAAACAGAAACAATTTTTTAAAAGTTGTGTGATTTTAGTAAATTTCAATTCCTCACCTGCTCCATTTTAAACTTTCAAGTTTTACTGTTCTTTAGCTTAAAGAAAGTGCAATTTCATCAAAATAATACAAAGATAGTCTGAGCATTCAATCACAGAGAATTTAAAGCACACTTTTACTTTTACTAACCTACCTTGGCTGACTGCAAAAGATAACTTCTATGTTAGATTTGAATAATTTTTTTAGCTCAACATTTTTGAACAGAAAAAATGTCATTTTATATTTAATGAAATACTGTTTCAAAGATATCTTTAAATATAAGTGCTTGATTTATACCACTATAACAATATCATCTTCCTTATTACAGTATTCCAATTAAAGATTTTCTCTGGCAAGCCCACCACAGAGAAAAAAAAATGAAAGGAAGAAAATTATAGTTCTTTGTTTTCATCAGAAACAAAGCAGGGGATTCATCCAAGCATATACTTTCATGCAAAGAGCCTTCCTCTACCTTGGCCCACCCCTCAAGTACATAAACACTACAAAGCCAGTCTTTAATTTCAGACATAGTTGAGTTTCTTAGGATCATGCACCAATTTATATATATATATATATATATATACAGAACAGAGCAGAAGAACAAACATCTTGCCAAATTATATTTGAAATCTTTGAGATTTGTAATGAATCTGAAAAAAATTTGGAGTCCCTTTCTCCCCTCCCCCCCAAAATAAACCAACCCTGACACATAAGTCACAATGACAAGGCTGTATGATGACTGAGAACACAGAAACTTGAACTTGAGATGAGAGTAGAATCCCTAATGTGGTACACAGTACCTAAGATCATAAATGCAGGATATTGCCATCAGTGCTCATATCTCAAGGAGAGAAGCAAGAAGTGGTCCTTCTGAGGATAGGCAGCCCCAGGGCACCTGCCTTTCTGAATCATTGCCACGCTCTGCCCATCACCACAGGGACTAGCAAGAATACACTCCAACAGTACAGCCTTCCACTATCAGCAGACATCAGTGTAAAGCTAGCAAGCAGAGAAGGATTAAAAATAGTAGTATAAAAAGGGAAAGTGGAGGGGGGAAGCCATGGGGGTGGAGGGGCAAAGAATAATTATATCTAGGGCTCACAGTTTGTGAAGCTCAGTGGGAACAACAAAGGAGACATGTGCTTTTCCAGTCTTTATTTCACAACTTGAAATTCTCTTGTTAGCTCTGTGACTACAAGTTATGTTGTCTAGACTTTCATATTTTACTTCTTGTTGCCAACTAGTAAGCTAAACCAAATTAGGGTTTGGAGATTTTTATTAACCCTACAATGGACTATGGAGAGGAAAGGTGGAGAGGTGTTTATTTTTAATACTGATGTGTCTAAATTATAAAGAGAACCTTAGCTTGAAAATATCTAATTTTGGGAAGAAGAGAAAAGAGTGGAGATTTGTTCAGCTTTAATATAGGTTTCCCTTTTCACTAGATTGATGATTCCATTTATGCAAATACTTTTGAAATACCAGACAGTAGTTAACAGCTTCGCATTTCAGATTCATACAAATCACTTGAACCCTTTGATAACATAGCAAAACCTTTGGCTCAGGGAACATATACTTTACTGGAAAAAATGAAAATCTCAATAAACACATTATTAATATCACTCAGCCACTAATTGTAATTAATGTAAGATCAGGTGTTAAGCTACAGATGAGATAACCAGGGCATTTTCCAAGTCTAATAAACAGTTTACAAAGTTTTGCCAAATATTTTTTTTTCATTCTACTCAGTTTGAGATTTGTGAGAAAGTGCCTATCAAATACTCATCAGGGACAGCAACATGTCTATGGCTGACATAACAAAACAAATCATGTCTAATAAGCCTTTAAGGAAAACGATCTTGCAAATAAAGAAAAAAAAAACTCAACCTTGTTTTGATTTAGTAAAAGTCCTTTTGTCATTTCAGTACTCATTCAGGAAGAAACAGAATGCGGAAGGAAGTGAACTGTCTTGAATATGATCAATTTCAAATCCCCTTTTCTATAACTTCACACTGCAGTTTCCCATCCTTTGCTGCTTCCCTTTATTAAAAGTTTAAAAAAAAAAAAAAACTTCATTTGAACTTCTTAAGGACTGAAAACTAATAAAGCACACTTACTTGAAAAGTATAAAACCGGGTGCCATTAGGAGGATGCACTTTAGGGGAGCCAGGAGCGGTGTTCATATCCGAGAAAATCATTTCTGATCCCAGAGACAGTACAATCCACAAGAAGCTCCAGATGCAGAGGAGAGCACTAAGCATACAGATAAATCCTCTCATGCATTTAGGGACGCTATAATGTAAAATGAAATCTGCCCCATCCCTCCAGATATTCACAGTGAGAGCATTTTGAATCCCTCACTCCTACGTTTCAGAGCTCATCTGGAAGGTCACCAGGCAGTGACCTTAAGTACAACTAGTTCTGTGGAACACTCATGAAAAATAAATAAATAAACCGCAAAACCACTACATACACAGACATAAAATAAGGAGCATGGAAGGAAAGAAAGCTAGAACCAACGATAAATGTAGCTTTTCAGAATCTGGCAATGCTTTGGACCTGCCCATCTGTTCTCAGTGATAATCACCTCCCTCCACCACAGTCTAGCAGAGTGATTATGCTAAACATCCTGGTTAACCAATAACATACAGTTTCATTTCAGGCAAGCATGCATAGTGTATTACAGAGGACCTCTTCTGACTAGCCTGAAGCATGCTTCCTAGTATATATAAAACAGTGTATAACAACAAATGATTTGGATCCATTATATTCCTGGGCACGCCTTACTCTTTCTTCCATTGTTTCCTGTTCATTAATGGAAAGATTTTTGTATTATTTTTCCACTAAAGCTTTTAAAACAGATGTATTTAAATTAATTATTTATAGTACAAATTAAATGGATAGAAAACAGTAACATGTAGCAATTAAGTATCTAGGATGCTTTTCAATACAAATTGCACACATACACACACACACACAAACACACACACACAAAGAGAGAAAGAGCTTTGTCTTTATGAGCCCCATATGCCACAAACTTTTTATAAACTAAGATATTTCATTCTTTTCCTTTCCTACCTATTCATTCCTCTGTCACTTCCTGCCTATATGACTCTGTACAAGTCATTTCAGTTTTCTGAATCACAATATCTTGATTTGTAAAATCAGAAGCTTGACCTATATATTTTCTTTTCTATGCTTCTCTGCTCTAAAGCTATGACATTATGAATTATGACATTTATTCAATTTGCCTTTTTCTTTAAAAAATGTAGTGTAAAGATTCTTAATTATTATGTGGTATGCATGCATGCGTATTTGTATGTGTATGTGTTTGTGCATAATGCACCCCATCAGCAGTCTAATGAAGCCTATGATCACTTTCTCAGAATAAGGATTTTAAGTGCTAATATACTTAATTTAGTTAAGTAAACCCATCAATGATACTGCAATACAGTTATCAAAATATTTTTTGAAAGTTAAAGGACCCCAAATTAAGAATTCTTGATGCTAAGCTTTATATTCATTGTATTGCATTCATAATAACAAATAAATATGTTCTTGCAGAAATCAAGCCTCCTACAAGTTTAAAACTTTGTACCTTGGAGGGTCCATGATATCTCTGATGGGAATAGTCTCTCCACCAACACAAGTAACAACCCTACCATACCTCATTCTGTCCAAGTTCTATTCAGGTTTTCCCTTAAATCTTCCACAGATCCAAGACAAAAACTCTTGTTATTGTTGTTTGAAGAAATTTCTTAGGCACAAGAAAGCTTTCTTAAAATCCCAATATGTTACTTTCAGACAAATGTTCACACAGCAAGCAATGTTCCCAACACCCAAGTTAACCCACAGTGTATTCAGCCAGTAGGAAAACATTAAAGATCATATTCAAATCACTTGGCACCTTTTAGTGGCAAAAATAAATGTTCCATTTACACATTTCCAAGGTGGAGACTAAGAGAAGGCAAATTTGGGAGGGAGACAATGTTTGCTGCATGAGTTGAGAATCAAAGAATTTGAAGTAGTTGAGACTGTTCTGAATCTATCATAAGTTAAGTAATGTTACGCTCGGTTTTTTTTTTTTTTTAAATCTTTTTTTTAAAAAATTATCCACTAGAGCTTTACATTGGTGGGTACCAAAAAGAAAGTGCCTTCATTTGAAACTATAAAGTACTAGGAAACTATGAAAATGGGACCAATACTATATGACTGGGAAAGATAGAATAAGTCCAAGTTTTCTAAATTATGTCTTTCTTCTGAATAAAAAGTCACACCTGAAGAGAATTCTTCTCTCCTGTGAACAATAGTTGTTTGTCCTTTGGCAATTAAGTCACTAACTGATAATAAAGACACTTTTTAAGTGATCTCCTCCTTCCTTCATTCCTCTTCAGATTATATTGTCTTTACTTATTGGTGTAAATATTGATCTCCCATCAAAGGTTCAGGAGATCAGAGTTGTTTAAATCTCTTTATGAGTAGTTAGATGCAAGATTTGTGGTTTCTTTGGGAAATTAGAATGGACAGGGTGATATTCCTGAGCAGCCTCACACACTTACTAGCTGTGTGATCCTGTTCAATCTTAACCTTGTTTAACTCTGTTTTCTCAACTGTAAAACGAGTTGGAAAACAAAATGGAAAAAATATTCCAATATGTTTGCCAAGAAAATCCTAAAAGGGGTCACAGATAGTTAGATACAACTGAAACAACTGAACAATAACAAAAAATACCAATCACAGTGTGGTAACTACCATCATTAAAACAATGCAAAGCAACTATTACCCACTCAGCAAATCTCAGGGGACAGGGTAACTAGTGGATGGGACAGCTGAGTAGCACAGTGAATACAATGCCAACCCTGGAGTTCGCAAGACTCATCTTCCTGGATTTAAATCTGGATTCAGACACTTTGTAGCTGTCTGACTCTGAGCAAGTCATTTAAGTTTCTTTGCCTCAGTTTCCTCATCTGTAAAATCATCTGGAGAAGGAAATGTCAATCTAAACCTCTCTAGTATCCTGGCCAAGAAAACCCCAAATGGGGTCACAAAAAATTAAGTACAAGAGATACTAATTTCAGTTATTATCTTTGCCTAGGGCAGACACCAAGAACTGAAACAGAGCAATTAAAAATAGTAACAGAGGAATGTCAGACAAGTGCTAAGTACATTATTTAGTCCAACATCCTACTCAGCATGCACACAGTAGGTCATTATCATTTATTTTTTCTTTCTTTCTTTTTTATTATTATAGCTTTTTATTTACAAGATGTATGCATGGGTAATTTTTCAGCCCTAATAATTGGAAAATCTTCTATTCCAACTTTTCCTCTCCTTCCTCCCACCCCCTCTCCCAGATAACAGGTAGACCAATATATGCTAAATATGTTAAAGTACATGGTAAAGCCAATATATGTATACATATCCATATAGTTATTTTGCTGCACAAGAAGAATCAGACTTTGAAATGATATAAAATTAACCTGAGAAGGAAATAAAAAATGCAAGCATACAAAATAGAGGGATTGGAAATGTTATGTAGTAGTTCACACCCATTTCCCAGAATTCTTTTGCTGGGTGAGGCTATTCATTATTGAACAAATGGATCTGATTTGGTTCATCTCATTGTTGAAGAGAACCATGTCCATCAGAATTGATCACATCATATTGTTGTTGAAGTATATAATGATCTCCTGGTCCTGCTCATTTCACTCAGTATGATTTCTGAAATCTTCCTGCTGGTCATTTCTTACAGAACAATAATATTCCATAACATTCATACACCAAAATTTATTCAGCCATTCTCCAGTTGGTGGATATCCATTCAATTTCCAGTTTCTAGCCAGTACAAAAAGGGCTGCCACAAACATTTTTGCACATACAGGCCCCTTTCCCAATGTTAAGATCTCTTTGGGATGTAAACCCAGTTGTAACACTGCTGGATCAAAGGTTATGCACAGTTCGATAACTTTTTGAGCATAGTTCCAAATTGCTCTCCAGAATGGCTGGATATATTCACAATTGTACCAACAATGTATCAGTGTCCCAGTTTTCCCACATCCCTTCCAACATTCAGCATTATCTTTTCCTGTCATCCTAACCAACCTGGCAGATATGTAGTGGTATCTCAGAGTTGTCTTAATTTGCATTTCTCTGATCAATAATGACTTAGAGCATCTTTTCATATGGCTAGAAATAGTTTCAATTTCTTCATCTGAAAATTGTCTGTTCATATCCTTTGACCATTTATCAATTGGAAAATGGCTTGATTTCTTATTAGAGTCAATTCTCTATATATTTTGGAAATGAGGCCTTTATCAGAACCTTTGAGTGTAAAAATGTTTTCCCAGTTTATTGTTTCCCTTCTAATCTTGTCTACATTAGTTTTGTTTGTACAAAAGCGTTTTAATTTGATATAATCAAAATTTTCTATTTTGTGATCAATAATGATCTCTAGTTCTTCTTTGGCAACAAATTCCTTCCTCCTCCACAGAGGTAAACTATCCTATGTTCTTCTAATTTATTTATAATCTCATTCTTTATGCCTAGATCATCAACCCATTTTGACCTTATCTTGGTGTACGGTGTTAAGTGTGGGTCAATGCCTAGTTTCTGCCATACTAATTTCCAATTTTCCCAGCAGATTTTGTCGAACAATGAATTCTTATCCCAAAAGCTGGGGTCTTTGGGTTTGTCAAACACTAGATTATTCAAATTATTGATTATTTTGTCCTGTGAACCTTACCTATTCCCCAGATCAACTAGTTTATTTCTTAGCCAATACCAAATGGTTTTGGTGACCGTTGCTTTATAATATAGTTTTAGATGTGGTACTTCTAGGCTACCTTCATTTGATTTTTTTTTCCTTAGTTCCCTTTAAAGTTTTGACCTTTTGTTCTTCCAGATAAATTTTGTTGTTTTTTCTAGGTCATTAAAATAATTTGTTGGGAGTCTGATTGGTATAGCCCTAAATAAATAGATTAGTTTAAGTAGTATTGTCATCTTTATTATATTTGCTCAACCTATTCAAGAGCACTTAATAGTTTTTCAATTGGTTATATCTGACTTTATTTGTGTGGAAAGTGTTTTGTAGTTTTGCTCATATAGTTCCTGACTTTCTCTTGGAAGATAGATTCCCAAATATTTTATACTATTGGCTGTTATATTAAATGGAATTTCTCTATTTATGTATCTCTAACTTTTGGATTTTGTTAGTGATATATAAAAATGCTGATGATTTATTTGGGTTTATTTTGTATCCTGCAACTTTGCTAAAATTGTAGATTATTTCTAATAGATTTTTAGTAGAATCTCTGGGGTTCTCTAAGTATACCATCATATTATCAGCAAAGAGTGATAATTTGGTTTTCTCATCACCTACTCTAATTCCTTTAATCTCTTTCTCAACTCATTGCTGAAGCTGACATTTCTAATACAATATTGAATAGAAATGGTGAAAGTGAGTAACCTTGTTTTACTCCTAATCTTATTGGGAATGGTTCCAGTTTTTCCCCATTACATATGATGCTTATTGATGGTTTCAAATAGATGCTACTAACTATTTTAAGGAAAAGTCCATTTATTCCTATACTCTCAAGTGTTTTTAATAAGAATGGATGTTAGGTTTTTATCAAGTGCTTTTTTGGCATCTATTGAGATGATCACATGGTTTTTGTTAATTTGGTTATTTATATAGTCAATTATGCTAATATTTTTCCTAACATTGTATGAGCCCTGCATTCCTGATATAAGGTGATATACCTGGTCATGGTGTATTATCCTGGGGATTATTTTCTGTAATCTTTTTGCTAATATTTTATTTAAGATTTTAGCATCAATATTCATTAGGGAGATTGGTCTATAATTTTCTTTCTCTGTTTTCAACCTACCTGGATTAGAATCAGTACCATGATTGTGTCATAAAAAGAATTTGGTAGGAGTCCTTCATTCCCTATTTTTTCAAATAGTTTATATAACGTTGGAGTTAATTGTTCTTTAAATGTTTGGTAGAATTCACATGTAAATCCATCTTGTCCTGGGGATCTTTTCTTAGGGAGTTGATTAATAGTTTGTTCTATTTCTTTTTCTAAAATGGGAACTATTTAAGCAATTTCCTTTCTCCTCTGTTAATCTGGGAAGCCTATATCTTTGAAGGTACATCCATTTCACTTAGATTATCAAATTTATTGGCATAAAGTTGGGCAAAGTAACTCCTAATTATTGCTCTAATTTCTTCTTCATTGGTGGAAAGTTCTCCCTTTTCATTTTTAAGACTAACAATTTGATTTTCCTCTTTCCTTTTTCAAATCAGATTTACCAAAGGTTTATCTCTTTTGTTGGTTTTTCATAAAACCAATTCTTAGCTGTATTTATTAATTCAATAGTTTTTTTTTTTACATTCAATTTTATCAATTTCTTATTTTAATTTTAGAATTTCAAGTTTAGTATTTGATGATGGGTTTTAAATTTGCTCTTTTTCTAGCTTTTTAAGTTGCAAGCCCAATTCACTGATCTTCTCTTTCTCTATTTTATTCAGGTAAGCCTCTAAAGATAAAATATTTCCCCTTATTAGCACTTTGGCTGCATCCCACACATTTTGGTTTGTTGTCTCATGGTTGTCATTATCTTGGATGAAATTATTAATTGTGTCTATGATTTGCTGTTTCACCCATTCATTCTTTAGGATGAGCTTATTTAATTCCCAATTACTTTTTGGTCTATTTACCCCTAGCCTTTTGTTGAATGTAGTTTTTATTGCATCGTGATCTGAAAAGAATGCCTTTCTGCATTTGATTTTGAGATCTTTATGTCCTAATATGTATTTTTTGTATAGGTTCCATGAACTGCTGAGAAGAAAGTGTACTCTTTTCTGTCTTCATTCGGTTTTCTCCAAAGATCTATCATAATTAACTTTTCTAATATTCTCTTTATCTCTTTAACTTCTTTCTAATTTGTTTTATGGTTTGATTTATCTAATTCTGAGAGTGCAAAGTTGAGATCTTCCACTATTATAGTTTTGCTGTCTATTTCTTCTTGCAACTCTCTTAACTTCTCCTTTAGGAAGTTAGATGTGATACTACTTGGTGCATATATGTTTAGTATTGGTATTGCTTCATTGTTTATCCTTTAGCAAGATATAATTTCCTTCATTATCTCTTTTAATTAGATCAATTTTTGCTTTTACTTGACCTGAGAAAAGGATGGCTACCCCTGTTTTTTTTTTTTTTTTTTTTTTTTACTTCAACTGAAGAATAATATATTCTGCTTTAGTCTTTTACCTTTACTCTGTATGTATCATCCTGCTTTAAATGTGTTTCCTATAAACAACATATTGTAGGATTGTGACTTTTGATCCAATCTGCTATCTGCTTCTGCTTTATGGAAGAGTTCATCCTATTCACGTTTACGGTTAAAATTACTAATTCTGTATTTCCTGCTATCTTATTATCCCCACATTATCATTTCTTGAAGTGAAATTTACTAACCATATTTATGTATTCACATTTCATCGTTTCCCCAAGTCATCTATTTTTCTGACTCTTTTAATAGTCAACTTGGATTTAGTCGAATGTAATATCACCCAAAACTTGTGCATGATGGTTTTATTTGACCAAATTGTTAAATTGTATATCTATATCTATCTATCTATCTATCTATCTATCTATCTATCTATCTATCTATAATACATACACAAATTTTACCTTATTGATTTCAAAGTCTCCATGGCCACCTTTTGTCCCCATATGCTAACAACATATGCCAATATTTTAAGGACCAAAACCTTCAAAATGGAAATGTTTCTAAAGTATATTTTCTCAGCATTTAGAGAAAATGCTATTTTATCTGGTCCACTGTCAGTTGGTTATCATGACACAAGTAAACCATTTGGCTGAGCACACATGCACAAAATTAGCAGATAGAACATAGAACAGTTGAACTGGGGAGAGAAAGTTCTTTACCACAGAATAAAGAGCTCCTAATAGAGTGCTAGACTTGAAGGCAAAAATCTGGGTTCAAATCTCTGACACTTACCAATGATGCCATCACTGGCAACTTATTGAAGTTCTCTGGGCTCCAGTTTCCTTATCTCTGGAATGGGAATAAGGAAACTTTAAGCAAGATCATTGTGGGACCTAGATGACATATAATGTAATGCAAAGTACTCTGCAATTGCTATAAGTGGTGTGTGTGTATATACACATACACACAGTGTGGGTGTGAGCACAGTGGATAAAAATCCACTCTTACCGCTGACTCACATTGGTTGTATAAGCAAACTGTTTTACCCCACAGAAAAAATTATGGGTCTTGATAACAATTTTTTTTTTACTATAGATTTTTTTTTTGCTGAGGCATTTGGGGTTAAGTGACTTGCTCAGGGTCACAGAGCTAGGAAGTGTTAAGTGTGTGAGGTCAGATTTGAACTCTGGTCCTCTTGATTTAAGGGCTAATGCTCTATCCACATTGGAGAATCCATCTCATTATGGCTTTCTGCTTGTAAGACAGGAGTCTCTATCCCCCTCATTAATCCCAGAAGCGCAGCCTGTCATGATGAGCTTCCATTTATATTGATGGGAAACATATATTACAGAGAAATTCTTGAGGTTCCTAGCCATTGAAATTTCTTGAGCGGATGAAAAGAATGATAGACTAAAGTCAGAAAACCTGATTTCAAAGTCACTTATTAGTTATATGGCTATAAGTCGCAATCACCTTTAACTTCGCTTCCACATCTATAAAGGGCGATCGATAATTTCTGCATTATCCATCAAAGCACTATTTTCCCTTGTAAAGCACCACATAAATATGAACTTCCAAGATGAATAGAAAAAGAATGAGAGCATATGAGATATCATCTATGACACATTCAGAAGAAAAAAAAATAATAAGAACAATAATAGCTACTGGTACTTTTTTAAGATTTGCAGGGTGCTTTACAAACACAACATTTTATACACATAGTATCTTGGAAAATAGGTGTTGTCATTATCTTCATTTCACACATAAGAAAACTGAGGGAGACAGAAGTGAAAGAACTTGCCCAAGTTCACACAGATAATAAGTGTCTGAAACTGAATTAGGCCTCTCTCTCTCTCTCTCTCTCTCTCTCTCTCTCTCTCTCTCTCTCTCTCTCTCTCTCTCTCTCTCTCTCTCTCTCTCTTCCTCTTCTTCCCTATTTCATTATCTTATGATCTTTCTCTGCCTCCTATTTTGCATTCCTCCCTTGTCCTCTCTCTCTCTCTCTCTCTCTCTCTCTCTCTCTCTCTCTCTCTCTCTCTCTCTCTCTCTCTCTCTCTCTCTCGTCTCTCTCTCTTGTCTTCTCCTTTATCTCAAAACTTGATGCTGTATTGAAAAGGTCTTGAGTATCATTTGAATCCTGTCTTTACCTACTGAGTGATTTTAGGCAATTCAGGTAAATCAACTGAGCTGCAGGATCTGTATATGAAACATGTACAAGGTCTTATGAGTTTTAGGATAATCAAGTGAGACCATATATGCAAAGTGCTTTGTAAATCTTACAATGCCATTTATATTTTATTTTATTTCATTTCATTTTGGTGAATCAGAGCAATTAATTATATTAATTATATATAATTATAAAAATTATACAGGCCCAGTGGAGATATTGATGGATCAAAAGGTATGCAGTTTGATAGCCCTTTGGACATAGTTCCAAATTGCTCTCCAGAATGGTTGGACCAATTCACAACTCTACCAACAATGTATTAGTGTCCCAGTTTTCCCATATCCCTTCCAATATTTTTCATAATTTCCTGTTATCTTAGCCAATGTGAGAGGTGTGAGGTAGTTTTTCAAAATTATCTTCTATTTCCTTAACAGTGATTTAGAGCATTTTTTCATATGACTAGAAATGGCTTTAATTTCTTCATCTAAAAATTATCTCTTCATATCCTTTTTTAATGTACATTTTCAGCCTTAAACCACTCCTGGCATTTGCCTTCTCCTATGTATTCCTGAGCTGCTAAGTGACTGTGCACAAAGTCATACCACTGTGAAAGCTGGGTCCACTAAAAAATTAATGCCATCTAATTTCAACTTGGCCTTCAATAGTACACAATTTCTTTTCTTCTTTTTTCCTTGATCAATCAGGATGTTGAAAACTGGAATACTATCCATCAATATTTCCACTGGACCTATATCTCTAAGAGATCATAAAATAGAGAAAAGGATTCACATGGGCAAAAAATGTTTTTAACAACCCTTTTTGTAATGGCAAAGAACTAGGAACTGAGTAGATGCCCATCATTTGGAGAATGGCTAAATTTTCAATTTTCAGAAGTCTAAACTCTTCATGGACCCATTTTGGGGTTTTCTTGGCAAAGATATTGAAGTTGTTTGTCATTTTCTTCCCCAGCTCATTTTACAGATGAAGAAACTGAGGGAAACAAGTTTAAGTGGCTGGCTCAGGATTACACTACAGTTAGTCAATGTCTAAGGCCATATTTGATTTCAGGAAGATGAGTGTTCTTGACTCCAGACCTGATAGCTTACTTTATCCATTGTGCCATGTACAGATGTATCTAGATGTATCTAGAGAAAATGGAAGATATCAGGGGAAGAGACTTACTGTGTGCAGAATGGGAAAGACCTCCTTTCCTCCTCCTCAAATCCTCTTAGGATTTGAGCTAAGCATTTAAAGGAGACAAGACATGGAAGTAAAACAAGAGAGCACTTATTACCATCATCAGTGTTAACAATGAAAGTTTTTTACACTGATGAAATAATTGCTCTGGACTAAAAATGTTATTGTTGTGGTGGTGGTAGTGGTGATGGTTGTTATATGTACATATATGTATATATAATGTATATATGTATATATGTAGCATTCTCTAATTGATAAATGGTCAAAAGATATGAACAGGTAATTTTCAGATGAAGAAACTAAAGCCATTTCTATTTATATGAAAAAAAATGCTCTAAATCACTATTGATCAGAGAAATGCAAATTAAAACAACTATAAGGTACCACTACATACCTCTCATTCATCATCTTTTCCTGTCAAGAAAACCCCAAAATGGGGCCATGAAGAGTTGGACATGATTGAAAAAATAACTAAACTAACATGTTGTCTTTATCAATAGAATGTGTGCTCCTTGACTATAAGGATTATATGCTTGTCTTTCAGTCAAGAAAAAATGTGCTTATTACTTGCTAAGTGCATTTTTTATTGACTGAAGGACTGCAATAGCATTAGAGGGTTGCTTGCAGCAAAGGGAATTTATTTGACTTGCTCATGGACTCACTTGAATCCAGATCATACAGAATCCTAAGTTAAGTACTTCTGTAGTTACTAAGCTAAATTGTCTATTTTTTTTGCATGCTTGCAACTCTAAAATTCTCTCAATATGCATGTATAAATATTGTAATTCTGAGCATTTTCTGCTGTAAGCTATTTTCTATATCCTATACAGATTTCAGTTTGGCCAAAATATCTCTAGCATTCAGAGATTCTTATTTCAATATAACAATTTTTAAATCACCAAATCAAGGGAAATGCTTATTTTGATTTTTAAAAAGTCTCTTCAGCAAAGCTTCTAATGACAAGACTGAAATGGGAACAATATGTGAAAGAAAAAGTGTGTTTTATGATACTCTTTTAATTCAATAAAAATCTGTGATTTAAATCTTAACTAAAAGCATCTTTTCTGTTACTTTATATGTATATATGGGTAGAGAAGACAATGCACTACCTAGAGAATATATTTTCCTAAAAGAAATTAGAATGTTTAAAAATTGAATTCTCAATATATATAATTCACACACATATTCAATACTATATACATATGTACACACATGCATACATATGTACAGTACATAAACATATATAAATATACACATAGATATTTATTAATTTAAAAATATAGAGGCAGCTAAGTGGTACAGTGGAAAGAGTGCTGGGTCATATACCATAATTTATTCAGCCATTTTCCAATTGATGGGCATACATTCAGTTTCTAGTTTCTAGCTACTATGAAAAGGGTTGCCACAAACATTTTTGCATATGTGGCTCCCTTTCCCTCCTTTAAGATCTCTTTGGGATATAAGCCCAGTTAGTAACACTGGTGGATCATTGGATAACTTTTTGAGCATAGTTCCAAATTGCTCTCCAGAATGGTTGGATTCATTCACAGTTCCACCAACAATGTATCAGTGTCCCAGTTTTCCCACAACCTCCAACATTCATCATTATCTTTTCCTGTCATCTTAGCCAATCTGACAGAGGTGTAGTAGTATCTCAGAGTTGTCTTAATTTGCATTTATTTGATCAATAGTGATTTGGAGCACATTTTCATATGATTAGAAATAGTTTCAATTTCTTCATCTGAAAATTGTTCATATCCTTTGACCATTTATCAATTGTAGAATGGTTTGATTTCTTATAAATTAGTCAATTTTCTATATATTTTGGCAATGAGTCCTTTATCAGAACTTTTGAATGTAAAAATGTTTTGGGAAAATGTTATCCAAAGCACATATTAGAGCACTATTGTAACTATCAAAGGATATCATGTATATTAAACATATTGTACTGTTAAAGTGCTTTATAAATGTTTTGTTATCTTTGTCATTTTCTGCATTTGAAGGTAAAACAGGAGTTTTTACTCCTTTTTTAGTAAATAAAATCCCAATCAATATATAGGGAAGAGACATCTCTCAACAGTTAGGATTACAATTGAGTACTTCGACTTTTTAGGCAGGGCTGCTGTTGAAGCCTGTACTCTTGTCTGTTCCCATTCAATGAAAAACTGATACATCACTGTGGGTGGAATTTTAACAAGTGAAAAATTTAGGCCTTATTAGATATAGTACAGGAACAACTTGACCAAGGACACTTACAATCTTCTCTAAGTCCTTGGAATTTCCCTGTATTTGTTATAAAAAAGAAATCTGGAAAATGGAGGATGTTGACAAACTTGAGACAAGTAAATGAACAGATGGAAACTTTAGGAACTCTTCAGTCTGGACTTCCATCTCCTATTCAATTGCCTAGAGAATGGCCTCTTTGGGTTATAGATATTGTTTCTATTCTACCCTTCTAGATAAGGAGGATATGAAAATATTTGCCTTTTCAGTGCCCAACATTAATTTATCTGAGCCTTATAAAAGATATGAATGGACAGTTTTGCCACAGGGAATGAAAAATAGTCCTAATATGTGTTAAATGTATGTGGCTGCTGCTCTTACGTCAGTAAGAAAAACATTCCCAAAAGTTATGTTGTTACATTATATGGATGATATCTTGGAGTGTGCACCTGAGGAGCAAATGTTAGAAACATGTCTACAAATGACCATAGAAACACTAAGGTGTTACAAATTGCATATAGCTCCAGAAAAAATTCAATGACACACTTCTTTTCAATATTTAGGATATGAAGTATTTTCTAAGGAGCTTATAGTACAAAAACTTTAAGAACAGAAAAGTTGAAACCACTTTCAAAAATTGATAGGAGATATCCAATGGATGTGTCCAGTGTTAGGCTTAACTACCAATCAATTACAACCTTTATATGATATTTTAATGGAAGGCACTGCTTTAAACTCACCATGCCAGCTTACAAAAGAAGCTCAAGAGGCTTTGAGAGAAGTTTAACTGGCTTTATCTGATGTGTTTGAAAGATTTATTTAAATACCCTTGGAAATATAAGTTTTTGTTACAAAAGAGGCACCCACAGCAGTCCTTCATCAAGGATATAGTGATAGAGTGGGTGGCCCTCCAAGTACAACCAGACCAAAGTCTTACTCCTTACCCAGTGCTTGTGGCTAGAATTTTATTAAAGACCATTAAGCAAGTAGTATAATAATCTGGGATAAGACCTGACAAGATGCACAAATTAATCTATGCTGTGAAACTATCCCAGAGTGGCAAATTTTATTGACCATAGCTCCAAATTTTACACACATGTCTCCATTAAAGATAACCCCGCTATAACATAATTAGCAATGGATTTTTGAAGAAAAGGTTTTTAAGGTTCCTCTTAAAGGACCAATTATCTTTATAGATGTATCCAAATATAACATTTGTGCTGTGTACTCTTATGACAACTATAAAGAGAGTAGTTAGAACTCCTTTTCAGTCTATTCAGCAGAATGAATTGTATACAATCATTCTAGCTCTTACTTATTATCCAGGAGATTTAAATATAATATCTGGTTCAGCCTATTCAGTAAATGTGGTACAAAGAATTGCCACAGCCCAAATAAAATTTGTAGCTTCTAATATATATCAGCTCTTTAAGGAACTTCAATCGCAAGTAAGAAAGCATCAAAGTAAGATTTATATCTTGCATGTCCACTCACATAGTGGACTTCCAGGTCCTATTTTTAATGGAAATTCAAAGGTAAATCACCTTTTAACTATGTTAGCAATACTCCTTTATTTCAGGAAGCCCAAGACCCTCATTCTAAATATTATCAGGCTGCTTCAGCTTTACATTTGCAATTTGGGATGACAAAAGAGGAAGCTAGGATCATAGTAAAAGCCTGTACAGCTTGCCTTCCCTTCCATGCTCCTACGCTCCTTCCAGGGAAGAACTCTCATGGTTTGAGTCCCAATGAAATTTGGCAAATGGATGTGACCCATTATAAATCTTTTGGTTGCCTGTCTTTTATCCATGTTTTAGTAGACACCTTTTCAGGATTAACTTTTGCAATACCAGCAGCAAAAAAGACTGCCTGAGTGGTCACTGAATTCCTTATACAAGCTTTTGCAATTATGGGCGTGCCACAAGCAATAAAAACAGATAATGGACCTGCATATACTTCTAAACATTTTGCACACTTTTGTGCACAGTATCAGATTTTACACACCATTGGCATACTTTTTTATTTCTCAAGTGTAATATTCTTCTCTAAAATGTAATCTTCTCTTGTTGAGGTTTCCTTGGGGTCTCTGGAGGCAGCCTTAGTTTCAGTTCAGTAATCACCTCAAATGCAGCCAGCTATTAAAGTCCAAATCCTTTACTGTCTCCTTCAAAGTCTTATCTCCTTCACTTGGGGCTCAGCTAGTTTTCTGGAGGCCTTCCGAATCTTGGTTGCAGTGTTCTCCACAGGACAGCCTGCCACCACTTCTCTGTCTTCCTTAGTTCTGCCCGACTGCCTTCTCTGGATTCTGAATCTCCCGAACTGAATCCTGGTTGAAGCTCTTATCTTATATATGCTCTCTTAAAGGTGTGAATCTTGTAGAATTCTAGTAAGTACTAAGTACATTATCACTGTCTCTATCAATTCCATTGATTTTGCTCCTTGTTTCAAGTTCTGGTCCATAACCCTCAAGGACAGGCAATAGTAGAGAGGAGGAACAGAGACATCAAGACACTCCTCCAAAAACAAAAGGAAGGGGGAGCCATAGATAACCCTAGAGAATTTTAAAATTTAGCTCTTTGTACTATTAATTTTTAAATTTTTGATAAAGATGCACTGGCTCAGAAGGGCAGTGTCCAGTGCGAGTAGCTCCACTATCTTTATTTAATCACCAGGTGATGTGGAGAGATCCAGAAAGTGGTGAATAGAAGGGACTAGATAGGTTAACTGCTTGGGAGAGAGGGTTTGCTTGTATCTCTACAGATGGAGAAGGAATCAGATGGGTGCCAACGAGCTGTATTCTGTAAAGTATGGGCTAGCTCCTTAGAAGACCTCAGGGTCAGCCAGAGTTAGGATAAATCAAAGTCCTTGGTCTTTAGGGGGAGAAGTGAAGGAGGCAGGCAAGCTGCCATGCATCTTGCCAAAGATGTATCCTGGATTCTGGAGTCTCCAGCCTCTCTCCTCCTTGTCCTGCTGCCAAGTGCCTCTCACTTCTCTCCCTCCACCCTCCAATCCTTGCCTATGGTTATCTTACTACCAAACATTCAGCTAGTACCAATGGTGAGGAGAGCCATCATTCAAATATATGCTAATAGAGCCATTGTCTCACATCAAATAGGTAGCCTTAAGTGCTTTCTTATCTTATTCAGAGTTTCAGCCGCCCTCTACAGTATTCGCCTTGTCCATTGGAGAGAGAAGGAAACAAAGGAAAACATTCAAGAAACATCTGGTGGTTCCACATTTGAGTACATGTGTCACTGAAAAAGCATGGCTGTTTATCCAATGTGTATGACAATTGACTCATGAACATCAAAAATTGTCATTGAGACTGCTGAAGGACTTCAAAATCTGCAGGAATCATTGGATTCCCTAACACATGAAGTAATGGACAATAGATTGGGTTTGGACTATCTTTTGGCTGCTGAAGGAGGTGTACATTGTCAATCAAGAATATCAAAGGAATTAAATGAAAAGAAAATACAAAAGATGGTTGCTTAGCAGTACCAAATCTAAAACTATATTATAAAGCAGCAGTCATCAAAATCATTAGATACTGGCATTTAATTCCTTTAATATTCTTGATCTTTTATTCTTCCAGATGAATTTTGTTATTATTTTTTCTAGATCTATAAAATGATGTTTTGGCAGTTTGATTGGTATGGCACTAAACTAATTTAGGCAAAATTGTCATTTTTATTATATTGGCTTGGCCTAGCCATGAATTCACAATTGATATTTTTCCAATTGTTTAGATTTTATTTTATTTGTGTGAGAAGTGTTTTGTAATTGTATTAATATAATTCTTGGGTTTGTCTTGGCAAATAGACTCCCAGGTATTTTATTTTGTCTATAGTCTAATTTTAAATGGCATTTCTCTTTCTACCTCTTGCTGATGAGCTTTGTCAGTAATATATAGAAATGCTGATAATTTCTATGAATTTAATTTATATCCAGCAACTTTGCTGTAGTATCCAGACTAACTTTCTGAAGGATTATATGGAGAAGTGATAAAGGCAGGAGAGCCACTATGAGGATGGTCAATGATGGAGTCTGGAGTCTGTCTATTTCAAGTCCTCTCAGCCCTTAAATATCTTAGTACGATTACATCACTACAGCACAATAATAAAGGTCTATAGCAATAGATAAACCCTCAAATTCCAGGTTCTGGAATAAAAATTCATTATTTGACAAAATTTGCTGGAAAAACTAGACAGCATGCCAGAAACTCATCATTAACCTACATCTCACACTCCATCCCAAAATAAGGTAAAAAATGGATACATGGTTTGGGCATAAAGAATGATATTATAAACAAATTAGGAGAACAAGTGATAATTTACCTATCAGATCTTTGAAGAAGGAAGAAATTTATGACCAAAGAATTAGAGAATATTATAAAAGGTAAAATGAACAGCTTTGATTATATTAAATTTAAAAGGGTTTGCACAAAACCAACAGAAACAAGAATAAAGGGAAGTACAAAGCTGGGACAAAAATTTTACAGCAATTATTTCTGACAAAGATCTCATTTCTAAACTATATACAGAATTCTGTCAAATTTATAAGAATAAAAGTCATTCCCCAAATGATAAATGGTCAAATGATACAAACAATTTTCAGGTGACAAAATTAATTTATAGTTATATGAAAAAATGCTATAAATCACTACTGATTGGAGAAATGCAAATTAAAGCAACTCTGAGACACCACCTCATACCTCTCAGATTGGCTGAGATGATAGGAAAAGGTAATGATAAATGTTGGAGGGGATGAGGGAAAAAACTAAGCACTAAAGTGCTTAGTATTTGGCACTGCATGTACATTAGATATCTGATAAATGCCTGTTAAATCTTCTTTGGAAGAGTTCCAACTCATTAATGAATCTTTAGAATATGACACAAAAGTACTCCAGCTATGGCCATATCCCAACAGAATCCTGCAGGATTATTAGTTTCCTACCTCTAGATTCTATATCTCTATTAACATACCCAAGATTGCATTACTTCTTTTGGCACTTCACAGGATGCTGACTCATAATGAATTGTTTTCTAGCTATGCCCACCTACATTTTGCACATCTTCAAATTTTATACTTTTTAATTTTGGCCAGAATTTTGAGATGGCATAAAAAAAGTAAGTTGCTTGATAAGCTTATATATTTAAAAACAGTTTCTTACTGCCTATTTCAAAAGAAAAACATGTCCTGTTCCCAACTGCAAAGTACTACCATGAACCTAAAAGTCATTTTGTGAAATTTTCTTTCTTTTCACAGACTCTCATGCCATTTTCCCATCTTTGAATCTCTGGTTCTTATGGAGTTAGCAGAGATGAAAAATGTAGCTATGGTGTTCTACTCCCTTCATTACCCCATCCCCATCTCAATTTTTAAAAATTCAACAGATATTGTGCAATTGTTTTCCAATTGGAAATTTCTAGCCTCAAAATGGAAATTATTTTCTGATTTCCTCAGAACTAGAACCTTGCATTTCTTATATGCTCATAATATGTCATAATATTATTATAAGAGGCTTCTATGTCATATCATAAAGACTAGAAACATGGTGTACCCAGTAAAGTGCTAAACTTGGAGTTAGGAAAAGATGAGCTCAGATCTTCATCCCCCAGCTATATGACCATGGGCTAAACATATAACCTCTCTGGAAGTCAGCATTCACATATGTAAAGTCAGAATAACAAAAGACCTATGTATCTGACTTACCATGTTATAGGAATTTATTTTGCTTGATCATGCACATTTGTTACACAACGAATTTGTTTTTTTCTTTTCTCTCATTTTTTTCTTATTCGGATGAAAGGATACAAAAACTATCTTAATTTTAAAAAGAAAAGAAAAGTAGAGATTGTTACTGATATACTATGTTATATGGTTAATTTTATTTAGTATTTTTTCTATGTCATATGAGACCTTTCATAGAGTGGGAGTATTAGACTAATGTTTGCCACAAAAACAAAACACATAACTTTCAAAAATTAAAAAAGTAAGGTGATTTTCTTTTGTTTCAAGCAACATATGCAATTTTTCCTAAGAGTTGGGATGCTCATTTGAATCATTTCACATAAAATGGAACCAAATAGCTCCTGAGATTTATTTTTTAACAAAATAAACCAAATAAGTACGTAGAAACAAAGAAATTCAGGATCAAACTTTTGAAATATCATATAAAGGAATGTAAATAAAGTTAAAAAGTAAAAGCCAAATTGAAGCTAAAAATATTGAAGAAATATTCTGAAGCTTAGAATTGGTTCTTCATAGAATGTGTTTCTCAGAAAGCACTTGGTATTTTTTTTTTTTGTCTTTGAGATATATTGTGCCAAACCTTTCTAAAATAAATACACTATTCCATAGGAAATAGAGATGGAAATAAAGATGGAGATGGGGGAGAGAGTAAGGAAGTGAGAAAGCAAGAAAATAAGACAGAGTGAGAAACATATTGATTCTTAAGTATTTTATTTCATAATTCCATTTTTATAAAAACATTCTTAATAAACTCTTAGATTTTCTCCTTTGTTTTGAGGTCTTTCTCTTTTTCTGTCTCTCTCCAGGTGTTTGTTGCCATCTATCTGTTTCCTTCTTCATCTGTTTCCTTCTGTCTGTTAAAATACAAACCCTCTCTCCCAGGCAGTTAACCTATCTAATTTCCTTCTATTTACCACTTTCTAAATCTCTTCTCATCATCTGACAATTACATTGGAGTTGTTTGCACTGGACACTGCCCTTTTGGTTTAAAAGGCCTGTATTCTCCCCAAGTATAATCCATTTTTGCAATCTGATTGCCTTTTGGCTGACTGATCAGGTAATCCCTTTCTTCCATGTGATTGCTTTTCGGCTGATAGATCACATCAGAATCCTGACCTTCTAAAGGCTCTTTGGGTTTAACCTCAGCTGCCCCAAGTCTTTTTTTGTCTGGGGCCCCTCATCCCATTTCCCTGAATTAGTCTATGCTCTGATGCCCAATGGAGTCCTCTGTTGCATTTTGGACATGGGGTTTTAGGTCTTCTTTCACCCTGTCTTCTCACTCTATCTCCATATTTACACTCAGCTCTTAGATGTCCAATTTTTCCACATTGGAAACATCGATGAATTTCTCTAGAAGTCCTTTGCCAAGAGGGACCCTGTCTTTCCATGTTAATAATAGTCCAAGTGTAAAAAGCATTTGTTCCCACTGTAGCACAGCATCTTATGATCTCCTCTAAAGGAGCATCTTTGTCTAATCCCCATATAATTCTTTTGCAAATCTCATTGGCATTTTCCTTAGCCAGATGTCTGGTCATTATTTCTGTAGCTGTATTTTCTCCAATAGTTCTTTTGACAGCAGTTTGCAAACGTCCCACAAAATCTGAAAAAGGTTCATTGGGACCTTGCTCTATTTTAGTGAAAGCCTCTCCCCAATCTTTCTGTCCAGGGAGGGAATCCCAAGCTTTTTTTGCAGCCTTAGCAATTTGCTCATATATTGTCATGGTATAATTAATCTGTTCTGAATTCTCTCATACCGATCTTCACCAGCTAAGTGTTCAAAAGTGAATTCTGTGTTAACTCCTATTTCCAAATTGCATCTGACTTGGATTTTATATAATTCATGAAACTCTGCAAGCCATAACAAATTTTGTCCAGGTTCTAGACATTTACTTGCTATGGATTTCCAATCATTCGGGGTTCCAATTCTGACCTAGAGTAGAGACTCTTCTCAATCTCTTGAGTGCCGCCCTCTTTTATCCTCCCAGAGAATGGGCGTGGGATAATGCAAGGGCTTCTGGGAAAAATACTTCAACCAATGAACTTGCATGCAAGCTCCTCCCCAGAAGTTCGGAAGGGGTAAAACTCCCAGTTAAGGCTGGAACTAGAGAATTGTTAAGTACTGAGTTAGCACTTAGTAAGAACCTAATATCTCATTATCTCATTAGCACTTAGTAAGAACCTAACAATAAACATCACAAAATTCTATATTATTCCATCATTATTCTGAAAACCATCAAAACTATCTTTCTCACATAATTGAAAAAAGGGAGATAATTAACCAGCATAGTAACTTACAGGTATTGAATTCTGATTTCCCTATGACATCATATTTGATGAAGAATTAATGTTTAGCTTTTTTTTTTTTTTTTTTTTAAAGAGAAGGCAATAACATTTGACATTTGTATAGTACATAATAATTTAGAGCTCTTTAGGTTATAGTTTATTTTTCATAATACTGTGACTTAAATGGGGCATGTCTTATTATTCCATCTTGTTAGTTCAGTTGTGTCTGATTTTTTGTAAGTCCATTTGGAATTTTCTTGGTAAAGATACTGGAGTAGTTTGCCATTTCCTTCTCCAGCTCACTTTAAAAATTGGGAACTAAGGTGAACAGGATTAAGTGACTTCCCCAGGGTGACACAAATTGATCTCAGGAAAATGAGTCTTCCTGACTTCAGACACAGAACTCTATTTACTGTGCCACCAAGCTGCACCATATAGATGAAGAGATTGAGACTCAGAGAATGAAAATAAATAGCCAAGTCACAGAGCCAGTAAATAATAAAAATGAGATGTGAATTCAGTTTACCTTACAATAAAGTCCTTTCCACTATTTGTTGTAAAAGGTAGAGAGGAGGTAATACCAGAACATTAAGTTCCATTACTGAACATAATTGGCAGCAGGTTATCTAATATACAACAAAGTAATGAAGAACAATAGCATGATAGAATATGGTCAAATAGGTATATGTGGTAAAACTAAAAACTCAGTAACATTCAAGACAAAGGTGAGAAATAGTTCCCACTAATGAAATGTGCACATGGAGACAAATCTAATTGCTAATTGTTAAATGGCTTGGGGAGAAGGAATGAGTAAGAAACAAATGCACTAAAATCACCTCCATATTAACTGCTACATTACATAATTTATTTTTCTTTTTTTAACCAATTTTTTTTCGCTTTTCTTTTTGATAATCAGTTCCCCACATGGTTCCAGTTTTGTGTTCATATTTGAGTGAGTTAAGTATTTGAACTAGGAGAAACTTAATTGGAGTTTCTCATTAAGTATTCCTATCAAAAGTAATTTAATGGAGGACTGGAATTTGAGAATCCTAGGAGGTAAGAAGAGACTCTTTAGCATTAAGAGGTCCCTGACTCACTGTAGTTAAATAAATTACTTTCATTTGGCAAAGATTTCCAAGTATATGCAACCAAATGGCTATTATTTCTATATTGTGGTTTTGCTTTATCAAGGGAACAACAGCCATGTGGTCAAACACCGAATGAGATTATCTTCATCTTTTCTCATTCTCAATACCTTCTATTTAGCATAATGAAAATAGGATTGAAACACTGGGGATCTTATTTGGGGATTTTTCAAACATATCACATTAGTAAGTTGAGTTTACTGCCTACTATATATCTATCAAATGTGTTTATTAAGAATCTACTATATATGCTAGAAACTGAGCTAACAATAAAGTCTGTTTCCAAGAAGCTTCTACTTTATCACTATGATTATTAGGGACACCAACCAACCAAAAAATTGTGCAGTTCTTAAGAAACATAAAAAATAACATGAAAATGAATGATTATTTGGTTTAACTTTAATACATAAGTTTTTGCTCCCTTCAGATTCTCTCACATAATAACTTACACTAAGTGAACAACTATCCCTTGACCCTCCATACATGCATGGAAAAATGAATAAATCAGGCTGCTCTTACTCCCCTTCCCCTTCTATGCTGACAGTTGTACTGAAAATATTTTTCTTTCTCTTTTTATCCTAACTTTTCCCATTTTTTTAAACCACTCCTCTGTTCTTGGATTTATGTATTCTTGTATAATCTTAGCTGGAAGCATCAATGTACCTTCGGATAGGTTTTAAAATTGCACCAGCATTAAATAAATGCCAATTTATTAAAATACATTTAAAAGTTTCCCACATTTTAGTTATTTACATGCTAGGGCTACCTAATTACTTATCCATAGCACTGGTCTAAAGAATAGTTTCAGGATATACAAATGGTTACCAAAATTATGATAAAAGAACAATGCCACTGAAAATTCTGGAATTTTAAAAAATGTAGTTAGACCTTTTTCTCCTCGAGGAATTTCCCTATCAATTTATGATAAAATCCTTTTGTTTTTGCATCTTCTGCATGAAGAATATATACAGAAAAAGTTTTACTTTTATCTGAAATCCGTTACTTCCTAAATGGAAATGGTAATAAAAACACCTCATAGAAACAATTTTCCATTAATTTATCATGATGTTCATAAATAAAATAAGTACCTTTCATTGTAATGAGTTCATACCCCAAACACAGCAATATTGAAAAAAATAAATGAAAGGAAGAATATGGGGGAAGAATCAAGACATCAAGGTAAATGTAATTATAATGTTGTAAATTAGATTCGATGTTGTTTATCTAGTTCACCCTGTGCTGAACATTTTGTCCCATTTTAAAGAAAAAGAATGAAATGGATTAGGAAAAGAATTATGAGTAATGGCACACTGACCCAGACCTTTGCTGATTTTACTGTTATATCCCATAATAAGTTTGACTTAATTTTCCCCCAGTTTCAGACATATGAAATGAAGTTCTCTTGATATGAAACTATAGTTTTTATGAGCATCAAAAGTTCTGGGTGAGGAGACTCTTATCAATACAGATCAGCTAACATTCTGCAGCTTTTAGTTTTAGATAATTGCCTGGGACACTGAAACATTAAGTAATATGTTCAGGGTCACACAGTTACTATGTCTAAGGTAGGACCTGATGCCAAATTTTTCTCTCTGATAGCTTTCTATCAAATAGTCCATGAAAAAAAAGAAATAGATTTTTAAAAATCAGTAAGTATAAAGATTAATGCTATATATTTTGGATTTATAGACAAAATAACATAAATATGGTCATCTTTGGACAAAATGTAGTAGTAGACATTAATTTGTCATCAGGATAATCTTTTGTTTTACTCATTTTCTCTTCTTTTTTTTTTTTTTTTTGTCTCCTGTCCTCCCTTTAATATACATACACAAAGACTTACAAAGAGGACCAACCCACCATTTCTTTAAAGAAAACATTTGTCTAGTCAACAGCTTTAACTGTTAGAAAAGTTTTTTTTTTTTTTTACTGATATCTACCCTAAATTTGTTTGTTTAGAACTTTTAACTAATAGTTTTTTTTATATTCTTCTGCACATACTAGTCTTATCCCTCCAATTAAACTTTAAGCTCTTGAGTTCAGTGATAATTCTGTATTACCCAGAAGAGTTCAACACAATCCTGGATACATAACTGGAATTTAATAAATATTTGTGGATTGATTTATTAATCCATTTTTGTATAAGCCTTACTAGGTTACTATCTCCAAAATCATGAGATAGTGTCATATTTATTATAAAGAGAATACTGAATTGCTGTAAGAAGACTTGAATTTGAGTGTTATTTCTCTCACCTACTGTGACTTTGAGTAAGTTACTTAACTCAATTGGAGAGATTTCACATCTGCAAAATGGGAATAATTGTATTTGCATTAACTATCTCATAGGGCTTTTTCTATGAAAGCAAACACTGAAATACTATGTAAAATTGTGTTTTGGTTGAAAAGTACCAGTTATATTGTCTTCTGAATATATATGCAGTTTATCAGGAGATTCATAGATGCACATGACTTTCGTCCACATAGATGAAGTTCAAATGGGAAAATTTCTATGCATCAGATCATTTAAACATCTTTATTCAAAGAAACTGTATTTCAAGCAGGAAACCTGGTAAGAAGAAAGATCATTAATATAATGTCATCCCCATCTTAAACAAATAATTAACCTACCTGGGCTTTGGTTGATCAGATGAATGACATATGGCTCCTTCTCATCTCTAAAGCTAGGACCTAATCCCAATAGTCTTATGTTACTTTCCTAATTTGAAGGGTCAGTCTAGGTAAACTGTAGCCATTAAATTTGGGTATTTTGC
The DNA here is from genome assembly GCF_048593235.1 of Sminthopsis crassicaudata. Taxonomy (NCBI): domain Eukaryota; kingdom Metazoa; phylum Chordata; class Mammalia; order Dasyuromorphia; family Dasyuridae; genus Sminthopsis; species Sminthopsis crassicaudata. The sequence goes on from NC_133621.1 coordinate 257,290,813, forward strand.
CAATGCTTCATGTTGGTCTTTTTCCAAATGCTATGGCAGACCTGCCAAACTGAAAAGGTTTGAGTAGAGTCCAGTGAGAGACTTTATATTTGTTGGCCAAGAACCAGACTACTTAAGTTTAAGAAAACTAATTATCAAGTTGGATGCAAGGTAATGATTATCTTTGGCTAAGGCAACTTTTGACAATGACCAACCTAGAGAGGGGATATGGCCTACATTGATGAAAATATTTTATACTGATAAAAAACCATGTATTCCTAAAGAAATAGTTAATGTTCAGAATTTCTTCAGTATATGTGTGTGTGTTACTCTGAACTCATAACAATTAATGATGTATTTGTCATTGTATTATGTTTGAATTTTTATGTCTTCTTTTTAACAATCCAGCACTAATATTTCATTTCAATGTGGTGATGACCCTAGGTTGCTTAAGGCAATGCCAGTACAACTCAAGCTCTGACAAGCTCTACCATGCTGAAAAACATTCCTGTATGGTTCTTTTGGAGCCTAATTAAAATGAGTCTGATATCAAGCAATCATTTTGTCTTTTGGTTGTGAATTCTTTGGTGACTGCAACTCATGGAATGATGTACATTTGAAATGGTGCTCAATTCTGTAGACTTCAACTACTATTGTGATGATAATATCAGAGATATGGGAAAGGGGGCTAAATTTGAAGGGTCAGTCTAGGTAAACTGTAGCCATTAAATTTGGGTATTTTGCCAATGCTTCATAGATTTTAGACCACCTATAAATATGAATTTAGCTATTGATACTTAATGTAAGCTCCTATGTCCAGATATGAGATCCTTTCTCTAATGTCCAATAGAGGATATAATGATATTGGTATTTCACCATATATGAAACTAGAAGAAAGAAGAAACATATCACTAAATTGGATTATGGATCCAATTCTCCTTGGATAAGTAGAAAAAAGGTGCTAGAAATTAACTGAATACCCTAAGTCAACAAGAAAATACCATTTTGGGGACATTTAATCACTTTATACTAAAGTACTCATAATAATAATTTTTAAAGAGAATATCATGGGAAAAGTTTCTTCCCTGATACCTGTAATTAAAAAATGAAAAGGTAGAAAATTAATTTAAAGAACAAAATAGATCTCTCTAAATTAACCTAAAAATAAGTGATATTCAGTGACTTCAATACAAATGTGGGAAAAGGTAAGGATAGCAAATAGTATATGAATAAAGCACAATGAATGAAAGGATACAGAGAACTCTGTACATAAACATATATCATAAATACTTTCTTTGGGAAAAGAGTTGGTAGGCTCTGGACTTGTGCAAAACCAAATGACACAAAATAGTACTGTTTATTTTAACATATAAGAGATGACTCATTTCTGATGTAGGAGTTATTTCTGAATCAACTATCTCTGTACTGACTTTTTAGAGCAAAGATCTAAATTAGTACAAAGCTAGAAGAATAAAAATGAGAGGAAAAAAAGTCCATTATGAAGCATAAGTAAACCAATCCTGACCTATTCAAATTAGTTAATTATGAAAGGAACTTGTGGATAGAAGAAAGGACATAAATGCAGACTAGATTAATTTCACATAAAAATTGATTTTATTTATAAATCCATATCAAAAACACCTAAATGCAGTTTAGTCAAGGAACATTTAGTCATCAAAAAGAGAATGATGACAGCAAAATCTTATGCAGAAAGCAGTACAAATTTTTGAGTAATAATTATAATAATAGTGAATGTTCACATAATACTTTAAGCACTGCAAATAATTTTACATGTAATTTCATCTCACAACTATATTTTATTATTAACTCCATTTTATAGATGAAGATATTAAAGTGATATGTCCTAGTAACACTACTAGTAAGTGCTAGCTTCAAATTCAGAGCTCTTTCTACTCTGTCATGCATGTTTAAAACTTCACTAATATAGCTTAATCTTAAATAACAAGTAAAAGGATTTTTGTCATCCTGTTCCTATCCTCTTTACATCTACTTGAGAAATCCTATTTGGTACCTGATACTTTGAGAATTCATATTATTTCTACCATAATAGGTATTATATGGTATTAATGACAAATAATTAAAGGCTGCTATTTGCTGCTGTAGATAGAAAACTGGACCTGGAGTGAGGAAGATATCATTCTGAGCAAGTCACTTAACTTCTGTCTCAATTTCCTGAAATTTAAAATAGGTCTAATAATAGTTGTTGTGCTTCATTCTTGAAGGGGACTAAAATGACATCACTATGTTGGGATATAGATACAATATGGTCAACTGTGACTGATCAGAACAATATGACCTCAGAGGCTCTAATACAGATCAAGCACAAATAGTCCAATGTGAACATTAGGAATAGAAACATATCTAAATTTGTACTTCTCCAGTTTCTTTTGAGTTATTGAAATTTTGATTTGCTCATAGATCATAGTAGCTTCTTTGATGTGGGCACACCATGGCAGGCACTTATATTGAAGGACTGTTCAAGGATTAAATAAGATAAAATTTGTAAAGTGCTTAGCATAGTGCCAGGTGCATAGTAACTGCTATATAAATTTTTATTCTCTTCTTCATCTTCACTTTGGCCTCTAATTGATTTATAATTATACTACTTATAATTATTTCATAATTATAATTATTTATAATTATTTTATACTTATTACAAGAGATACACAACTAAAAGAGAATTCAGAAGCCATCTAATCTAATCCCCTCATTTTATTGGAAAGGAAACCGAGTTCCACAGTTAGCTAACTTGTCAAAGGTTATTTACATAGTTAATAAAGACAGACTTTTCAAAGAACCAAAGAACTGATAACAAGGTAAATATGTGGTTCACTTGGGAAAAGGTTAAACAAATTAATGGATAAGCAATAGTAATGTATTATTTTGCATTCATAAATGATGGGTAGCAAGAAAAAGAGAAGTATGGGGATTATTTGAACCAATGCAAAATGAAGAAAACAATATACAGGATGATAATAAATAAGGATTTGTAATTAGTAGCATGAGAAGTAACAGAAATAACAAGGCAAGAATAATCCCTGCCCTCCAGAAGCTTATATTTTTTCCCACTTAATAGTATTTTGTTTGTTCCCAATTACATGTGATACTATTTCAACATTCATTTTTGGAAAATTTTTGAGTTCCAATTTTTTTCCTCCTTACCCTTCTCCTCCATGACAATCTAATATGTTATACCTGCACAACATGTTAAACATGTTTTTACAGTCATATTATGAAAGAAGAATTAGGACAAAAAGGGAAAACTATAAGAAATTAAAAGAGAAAAAAACAACCAAAAAAAGGGAAAATATTCTTCAATCTACATGTAGGCTACATAGTTCTTTCTCTGGATATGGATAACACTTTCCATCCTAAGTCTTTTGGAATTGTCTTAGATGATTACAATGTTGGGAAAAGCTAAGTCTGTCATAGTTGATCATCATACAATGTTGTTGTTACTATGTATAATGTTCTTCTGGTTCTGTTCACTTCACCAGACATTAGTTCAAGTAAGTCTTTCCTGAAATCAGTTTGTTTATTATTCATTTCTTAGAGAACATAGCATTCCATTGCATTCATATAACATAACTTGTTCAGCTATTCCTTAGTTGATGGGCACATTTGGGTCCTTTTCCCTTTTTATAATCTCTTTGGGACACAGACCTAATAGAAGTATTACTAGATAAATCTTTTTGCATAGTTCCAGATTAAAGGAAGACAAAAGTTGTATATAAGTTGATTTATACAAGTTACAAGCAACTTGATAAAGATTAAATATGTGCTGTCATGCAAAACACATTTCCATATTAATCATGTTATGAAAGAAAACAAATAAAAGAACCCAAGAAAAATAAAGTAGAAACAAACAGTATTTTTTTATCTGAATTCAGATTCCATCAGTTCTTTCTCCAGTCTTAGATGGCATTTTGTCATGAGAAGTCCTGCTGAACTGTTTTGGATTATTGTATTGCTGAGAATGGCTAAATCATTCACAGTTGATCATTGTACAATATTGCAGGTAATATACACAATGCTCTTATGGTTCTGTAACTTCACTTTGCATCAGTTCATCAGACTTCCCAGGTTTTTTTTTTTCCTAAAATCCTCCTGCTTGTCATTTCTTATAGCAAAATAGTTTTTTTTTGTTTTTGTTTTTTTTTTTTTTTTTACAATCATATACCACAATGACTTGTTCAGCCATTCCCCAGTTGATGAGCATTCTCTGGATTTCCTTTCTTCCTTCCTTCCTTCCTTCCTTTCTTTCTTTCTTTCTCTTTTTCTTCTTTCCTTCCTTCCTTCCTTCCTTCCTTCCTTCCTTCCTTCCTTCCTTCCTTCCTTCCTTCCTTCCTTCCTTCCTTCCTTCCTTCCTTCCTTCCTTCCTTCCTTCCTTCCTTCCTTTCTTTCTCTATTTATATATTTATCTATCTATTTATTTATCTATTCATTCATTCATTTATTTATTTGTTTGTTTGTTTATTTATCTTGTTTAAAATACAGAGCAAGTAGAGATATTGTGTGGGTCAAAGAGAATGCATAGTTTTGAGTATGTTTAATATCTAAAATCCATATGACCAATCCAATTTTATAAATTGCTCGGGTCATACCAGAAGTAAATGGGAGCTCCAAGATTCAAATTCAAGTCTCATGATTCCATATCAAGCATTAATTGCACCATAGCAAATATCTAGATAAACACTTAGCATAGTAAGGCGTGACATGCCACATGGTCTTAACAATGACAGGTAATTATTGATAATTAAGCTGCCCTAAACATAACACTTTAACTTGCTATTAATGCACTTAAAATTAGATGATCCATTTATGTTTTTGAAGCTTGCTGATAAGTGAGGCATGCAGAATAGAATTAAGAGTTTTATTCAAGTTAAGATACATTACAGATGTACTTCTATTATTTTCCCTGAGCAATAAGCCTTTGGACTTAATTATCACTGATAGAATTGAAAGAAACTGTATCCAAGGATACCATGTTACACAAGTCCACTATAAAACTATAAATATTCATATATTCTCTTAAATCAAAACATTTGTAATATCACTTCCACCTGTGAATATCTCGCCTTCTTGTCCTAACTACTGTTGATTTTCTGCAAATCCTCAACCCAAGTTTATCTGCATTACTCTTTTATGTTCTTCCACCTATATGGCTTGATGATGGTAAAGAAAGTCACATAATTGGCGATCTGGAACCTTGTTGCCACCCAGAAACTCATTTACTGTTATTCACTGATTGATTCTTTAGCACACTGTCAGAAGAGATCATTTCAAACCTCATCTTTAAGACCTTCCTTACTCAGCTTCTCCCAACAAATTGTTACTAATTTACTAAGAAAATAAAAGCTAAATTTTACTTTCGCTACTTCTCTTCTCAGAACTTTTTTATTTCTTTACATATCCCTTTCTTATTCATTTATTTATTTATTTACTTGTTCTTTTATTTATTTATTTATTTATTTATTTGTTTGTTTGTTTATTTGTTTGTTTGTTTATTTATTTATTCCTAAACAGCAATCTTTTTTCTTAATAAGGCCAAACCCAGCTTGGGAGAAAAAAATAAAATAAAAGTATTAATAGGATTGGTGTCTCTTTGTCTGTTGTTGTTATTATTGTTTTTTTTTTTTTTTTCTTTTTTTTTTTTTTTCCTACAGGCTCTTTCCCCATTGCTGAAATATTGTCAGGTTTCTTCCTCCTAAAACGTCAATTGTTGTTGGGTAGGTTTTTGGCTATGTCTCAATCTTCATGATCCCATTTGGGGTTTTCTTGGCAAATATCAAATGTAGTGGTTTGCTTTTTCCTTCTCTAGCTCACTTTACATATACAGAAACAAGAGAGAACTAGGGGAAATGACTTATCCAATGTCACACAGTTAGCATTTGAGGCCACATTTGAACTTAGGAAGATGAGACTTCCTAACTCCAAGCCATACACTCTGTCCATTACATCACTAGCTGCCCTCAACACAAAACATCAATAGGAACAACAAAAAAGCACATATCTGTCTTTTCTATGTTATTCGAAAGAGGCTATCTCCAGTTGTCCTGATCTATATCTTGCCTCTAAAGGAGAAATTGAGGCTGGTGACTTTGCACAGCCCTTCTTCTCTTAAATTCAATTGACTTGCATGTCATATCATTACTTCCCTGGAGTTATGGTTCTCTCTGAGAATGAAGGACAAACAACAAACTCTTGGAACAGTAGTAGACTTCCCTCCCTTTCTTTTTTCCTTCCTCTCTCTTTTCTTTCCTTCCCTCCCTCCTTCCCTCTCTTCCTCTTTCCTTCCCTTCCTGCCTCCCTCCTTCTTTCCCTCCCTCTTTCCCCCTTCCCTCCCTCTTTTCCTTCCTTCTTCCTTCCTTCCTTCCTTCTTTCTTTCTTTCTTTCTTTCTTTCTTTCTTTCTTTCTTTCTTTCTTTCTTTCTTTCTTTCTTTCTTTCTTTCTTTCTTTCTTTCCTTCTTTCTTTCTTTCTTTCTTTCTTTCTTCCTTTTTCTTTCTTTCTCTTTCTTTCTTTCTTTCTTTCTTTCTTTCTTTCTTTTTTTCTTTTTCTTTCTTTCTTTCTTTCTTTCTTTCTTTCTTTCTTTCTTTCTTTCTTTCTTTCTTTCTTTCTTTCTTTCTTTCTTTCTTTCTTTCTTTCTTTCTTTCTTTCTTTCTTTCTTTCTTTCTTTCCTCCCTCCCTCCCTCCCTCCCTCCCTCCCTCCCTCCCTCCTTCCCTTCTTCCCTCCCTCCCTCCCTCCCTCCCTCCCTCCCTCCCTCCTTCCCTTCTTCCCTCCCTCCCTCCCTCCCTCCCTCCCTTCTTCCCTCCCTCCCTCCCTCCCTCCCTCCCTCCCTCCCTCCCTCCCTCCCTCCCTTCCTTCCTTCCTTCCTTCCTTCCTTCCTTCCTTCCTTCCTTCCTTCCTTCCTTCCTTCCTTCCTTCCTTCCTTCTTTCCTTCCTTCCTTCCTTCCTCCCCCCTTCCTCTTTCTTCTCTCCCTTCCTTTCCCTCAGTCAGCATATGTGGGTACTCTGTACAAAGGAATTTAAATTTTGATCACAGAACCCCCCCCCCCCAAGATATCTTGGGTTTCATTGATTGGTTGACAAAGGGTCCTAGACCAAGGCCCACTTGGTCATTGTTTCGGCCCTGATTGGCTCAGAGTGAAATGTAAATAGCCATTTTTTTGGTCAGAAACCTAGATTTGAGTTTTTTTTGACTAGGCAGCCTACAAGGTCACAAAGAATTAGACATAAATAAATGACTAAACTATACTAAGCCTCATAGTGTTAAGCATCATTAACCAGTAAATATCTCCATTAGAGTTTGAAGTCAGATCTTCTTGAGTACTATCCCAGTATTCTATCAAATACAGTACACTTTCTCTACTTATGTATATTTAGCTCCATGTTAAATTCCTTCTGAGAAAAAATAAGATCTTTTGGGATAAGAATTACTGCATTTTTGTCTTTTTTCCTCAAACACCTTGTTAAGTAGTAGATATTTAAGGTTGTTGAGTTAAAAGTACCAATGACATGATAAGAGTAGTTTATATCCTATTATTATTACATTGAATAGTTTAAGAGGTGATCATGGAAATTAACTTATTCTACAATTCTGATTGCATTTATGTTAAATAATCTGCATGTCAATGAGACTTAAACATGTCTAAACTTATTACTATATGCTCTCCTTTCTGCCACTTTAAAATAAAATATTTAGAGTAGCTTAAATCACATACATGATCAATGTGGTCATTTGGGTGATAGATCTTTTTCAGTGTAGATAATTCACTTGTCACCAGTCTATCTGGATCTCTCCTAAACCTGGGCCATTTGGCTGGGAGAGATGGTTTGCAGATCTCCACCCCCTCCATCTGGTCTGAGGGCTCATCATTTTGGAATTATCTACATGTTCCAGGGAGCTCAGACTGTTCAGTTTTTTTTTTTTTTTTTACAACGAGATGCCTCCCCAATAAAATCTGGACTCTCATGTAAAGGCAAAATTATAAAATATTTCTCTAACTCATACAGATATCTAACTCATACAGATATCTGGGTTACAAACACTTTTGATTGTATATGTATCCTATCTCCTTCCTTCTCAATACCTAATTCTTCTAGTCCCATATAAGAATTCTTCAATAATCTCAAATTTCCTGGAGGGTTCTGGTGGGGTAAAATGGTGGAAGTGAGGTCCACCACACTTGACCTGTCTCTGCCATCTATTCTGACTGCCTTTCATATCTTCACTAAAAGTGGCTTGTTTTATTATCTTTTTTTTTTTTAAATAATCTCTCTCTCTCTCTCTCTCTCTCTCTCTCTCTCTCTCTCTCTCTCTCTCTCTCTCTCTCTCTCTCTCTCTCTCCCTCCCTCCCTCCCTCCCTGCCTCCCTTCCTCCCTCCCTTCCTCCTTCCTTCCCCCCTCTCTCTTTCTCTCTCTCTTTCCCTCTCTCTCTCTCTCCCCCTCTCTTTCTCTCCCTCCCTCCCTCCTTCCTTCCCCCCCCTCTCTCCCTCCCTTTCTCTCTTTTCCTGTCTCTCTTTCTCTGTGTCTCTGTCTCTCTCTGTCTCTCTCCCCCTCCCTCTCTCCCTCCTTCCTTCCCTCCCTTTCTCTCTCTTTCCTTCCCCCCTCTCTCCCTCCCCCTCTTTTTCTCTCTTTCTCCCCATCTGACCCTCTTCACTTCCCTTTCTTCTTTTTTCCCTCCCATTAATCAGATGAAGCAAGAAAGCTTTATTTTTTTTTTTCATTTCTCTGTTACTTTAAAATGATTCAGTAGTATCTAACATGTTGATCCTTTAATTATATTATCACGGCATATTTATTTTACTTGCTAGATGGTAAATTCCTTGAGGGTATAGTCTGTGACTTGATTACATCTCTGATTCCTCCATTCAAATATTTTGATCAATAAATGTTTGTTAATGATAAAGCTGTAGGTTTAGCTCTTGGATTTCATGGGAGTGGATTTCTGCTAAGATCATAACCTCCCTAGAGACAGAAAACCAACTACTTCATTAGAGTTTTTCAGGGGCAGTAAGAGCTTCAGCAGATTGTCTAATGGTTCTATGGCTAGTTTGTGTCTGAGAAAGGACCCAAATTCAGGTTTTCTAGGCTTTAAAGCTAATTCTCTATCTATTGATACAATTGCCTCATTTGTTGAACTAGAAGTGGTCTGCACAAGGAAAGAAGGTAACTGCTGAAACAGAAAGGAATGGAAACTGTAATTCAATAGATTACTTCCTGTAGTTGGCAGTTGACATTTTGTTTTCATTTTGAACATCTCAGGTTACTATCAATCAATCAACATTTATTTAGCACTCACTATGTTCCAGTCATTGTATTGGGGATCTAAAAGGAATCAAAAACAATACTTGTCTTCAAAGAGCTTACAACCTAATGGGAGAGATAACAAATAAATAATTATACAAAGCAAGCTATATACAGGATATATAGTTTATAAGAGAGAAAAGACTAGAATTAAAAGAGGGTTGTCAAATAGAAGAAATTTAGTCCTCCAAAATAAGATTCTGAATGCCAATTACAAAATACATTTTGGAAACAGGATTAAAATTGTTTGCATTGATATATTCCAAAAAAATACAATCAGTCAACTATCCTCTTCTCTGGAAAGATAGAGTGCTGACTCAGAATCAGGCAGACTGAATGTCATGCATTCAAATGTGACCTCAAAACACTTTGAACTTGAGCAAGTTATTTAACTCTTCCTCAGTTTTCTCATTTGTAAAATGAGCTAGAAAAGGAAATGTCAAACCATTTTAATATTTTTGCCAAAAAAACTCAAAAGGAGTCGTAAAGAATCCAACATGACTAGAAAGACTCAACGACAGCATCTTCTTCTCCATATTCAAGTTATTCTAGCAAACTAGATTTTTTTGAGCCAACTAGATTTTTCTTAACTCATACTACTTATGTGGTCCATTCTCTCCTTTGGATACGGATTTGTCAGCTTCTCTAGACTTCCCATTATGCTCAGATACTTTTGTGCAATTTTTTTTTTTAGTTAAATAGCAGTTAGAGTTCCACAAGCCATTTCTAATAAATTCCTAATTTTTGTAAAGACTCATTCCAAATAAAATAAAAGCTTTCAGTGGGAAGGATTTGTTCAGATGTCTAAATAATAAGAGTTAAAATGAACAATCCTAAGAATCCTTTGCTTTTCTCTTTTCTCCTTTCCTCTCTTCTTTTCTCCTCTCCTTTCATCTCTTCATTTATGCAGGGAAAAACATGTTACACAATTTTTTTTTGGGGGGGTGCATTTGTTTATTTATTTATTAGCCTAGATATTTGAAATACACAATTTTTAAAGTTATACTGATGGAGCTCAAAAGCAAACATTCTATCACTTGTACAGAAAATGTAATTCATTTTTGAGTTAGAAAATGTCCATTCCTCAATCCCTTGACCATTAAACTATTCACAATGTAGTTTAAAAGCTATTTGTTGAATATAGAAAAGAAAGTAACCTAGATTAATACTGACAATGGCTCTACTGTTTTGTTAGTATTAAAATATCAGTTGTATTAGACTGAGAGCTTAAAATACATTTTTTGAAATAAATATTTTATTGTGAATACTCTGCTTTAGGCAAATGGTAGTCACAAGTAGGCTTAATCACAATAAAGAATATATTATAAATAACAAAGAAATAAAATATCATATAAATCTAGATGTATCCATTAGAAAATATTAGTAAGAACATGTTTGTCCATATAAGTATATACTTTATATATATATATGTATTTATATATATATATATACATATACATATGTATATATATATATATATATATATATTTTTTTTTTTTTTAACTTTTACTTTTACTTTTTTTACTGAGGGAATTGGAGTTAAGTGACTTGCCCAGAGTCACACAGCTGGGAAGTGTTAAGTGTCTGAGACCAGATTTGAACTCAGGTCCTCCTGATTTCAGGCTGGTGCTCTAGTCACTGTACCACTAGCTGCCCCTACTTTTTATATTTTAAAAGTTAAATATTTTTATTACTGAAAATAGATCGAGATGTTTTGTTATTGTTTCAGGGAGATGGAAATTTATTTAGTCATCCAGAAATGTTTTCAAAGTTATGAGAGTTAGAAAAAGGGGAACCCCTTTTGATTCAGTGCAAGAATACATAGTTAAATGAAGTCTAGTGACAGTGCAGAGTCCCCTGTAAAGGAATTTAAAGGCCCGAAAACCTAGATTGATTAAAAAAAAAAAAGTTTTATTGTAGAGTTTGGAAGTAACGTTAAAAGGTAGGAAAACACCACAGCCAGGGTGGCTCCGGTGGGCAGAAATCCTCGATAAGACCAGCATAAGGATGCCATGTTTGGGACCTCTGCAAAGAATGGACTATAGAGTTGCCCCTTTTTATAATGGGGGCTCTTGGTGATCTTGAAGGTGGGTGGAGTCCTAGGCTCCTGGCTGGTTTCAGCCAGGGTTATCATTGAGTAGAATTCAATGGGTTTTTAGATAAGAAAGAAGCTGTTTGTGGGGGTTAGGGAAACCTGAGCAGATAGTGGGGGGCTGGGAAAGCCCAAATTAGCTTAGATCTAGTAGGGGCTAGGAAAGCCCTGATATCATTGGAATTCAAAAAGGGTGCTTAACCCATCAAAAATAGTAATAATTCCAATCATAATTTGAGGATTTTTAAAAATTAGTGTACTGTCTGAATCTTTTATTTTACTATTTGATCTATGGTTTCACTATATATCTTCCCCTAAAACTATGCTCTGAGATATCAGGTCTTCCAAGATTTTGTGAGTACCTGAACTAGTATAGTAGCAGTTTAATCTGAGAGTGGAAAGAATGTATGTCAGACAAATGGATCAGTTGAGTAGAAATTAATAGTTGATAGGTTTCATCTCAACATAAGGAAGCAATACATTTAGAAGACAATTATACATCCTTTTGCTATGTATCTCAGAGGGGAATATTCAAAATAAACAGGAAAATTTGTGAATTTTATTATTACTCAAAGAAGATAACAGAAAAGACAATCAGTGATCATATATATTCCTATTATCTTCTTTCTAATCAATTATTTATAATTCACAATAGTATGATGGTACATGAAGATCTATCCTTGCCAAAAACATTGGTGAGAAAAAGCAGTGTAACCCAAATGATTTTCTACAGTAGACCCCATCGTATAAGGGGCAAAATTAATTGTATTATTGGCAGTCTATTATCTTATTGCATCAATTACAAAAGAAAAAATGTATTTGATTCAGTAGAGCAAAATGTAGCTTACTGTAGTTTATTCTTTAACAATGTATCTCTGATGTATATATTAAAATAATTCAAGGTTTCTTACTACATTCATAATAAAATATATTTAATAGTGCTTATACAAATTCTCTATTGTTATTACTTCAAAAGACCTATGATTATTTTCTACTTCAATCTGCAGTTATCATAATACCTGCAACTCATTTTATGTAGAAAAGATGAGTATTAGTCCTCCATCAAGTCTTTTTCAACTTGGAAATTCTCAGCTCAGTGTCCTCAGTGTTCAGTTTTAATTTGGGCAATAGTAATATTCTTTTATTTGGTCTCATTGCCTCAAGTCTCTTGTCTCTCCAATTTATTCTCCATCTTCATCACTCAGCTACCAAAATGATTTCCCTAAAGCACAAGTCTGACTATATCATGCTAACACTCAATAAATTTCAATGGCTCCCTTTTATCTTCTTGATCAAATATGAAATCCTCTCTGATTTTTAAAGCCCCTCATAACCTAATCACTTTTAACTCCCCAGTTTTCTTATGTTAATGTCTTCTCTGTACTTTATAATCCAGTGGTACTGATCTCCTTGCTCTTCATTTCACAAAAAAATCTATCCCCTCCAATCCTAGGCGTTTTCATTAGCTGCTTCCCTAAAATTTTCAAGATATTTTTAAAAACCAAACTTCTTGATAAACTGAAATTTAAGGATCTCTGACTTAGCCAATCCCTTCATTTCATAGGTGAGTAAACTGATGTGTGGGATGGCTCCCTAACTCAAAATGACTACTTCAGAGATTTCTCAAAGTGAAGATCAGAAACTTTATTAGAATCTTGAAAGAAGTGGAAGTCCATTTACTGGGATCTCAGAGAAAGGAAGCCTCCAATTACAGAGTTAGAAGTAATTAAATAATCATAGGAACCCATACCTCCTCCATCCTCTTATCTGGTTAATTTTCACTGCTTTCTCAGGTGGAAGTAGCAATGGTTTGCTAAATTCTAGTCAGGCTGATTTTGTTGATTTATTGAAAGTGTGTTTGCCTAAATTTATTGTGGTCACCTTGTTATAATGTTTGCAAATGCTTGCTTGAGCTGATATGAGCACTCTATTGTAATGTTTGTACAAAGAATTTCATTTTTCCCAAACCCATCAGACCTTCATAAACTAAAATTTAGGTTATAATTTCAATCTACCTTAGCTAATAATTTTATGAAAAGCAATAATCACTCACAATAAAGAGATTTATTTAGAGGTAAGTAATCCTTTAAGTCAGAGGGGTTAAAGGTTTCTAAAATAACTAAGGAAACTTGGCTTACCTCAGGCTTTCTCAATCAATAAATAGAGATAGTTAGTTTGGAGACTTCCTTGAATATCTCCAGGCCATTAAATTTTTAGTCAAGTTCTTCTCTAAGCAGAAGAGCAAAGGTCAAGGGGTTATCTCTTAGATGTTTTCTGCTGGAAAAGCAAGAGCCTTAATGATTAACATACTCTTGGTGCTGAATCTTGAATTACCGAAGGTTATTATTCTGAGAAGTCCTCAGTTTCCCATTTAGCTCACTGATGTCCAAAAACTTTAAGCAGCTTACCAAAGTCTAAGAGTTACTAATCATCAAAGAATTCAGGTTCTCAGACTCCCAAACATGAATTCTTTTTATGGCATGATTTCAATCATTATTTTGTAAATAAACATCTTCATAATTTAGATGCCTATCATTTTTACATACAATAATGGTTTACATATCAACAAAATGAGGATTTAGCCACATTATCATTGTTACTGTTAAATACTTTTTACTCCCCCTCAAACTCAGATTCATAAAATTAATCATGTCTCACAAAATAATTAATTATTGAAACTAGGATTAATATACAAATGGGGGGGGGGTTAACATCTAGAATTAAGGACACAGCTTTCTATTCTTTTGTTTGAGAGGAAACACCTAGGAAGCAATTTTCAAAATGAAAGTGTACTTTTCTCTATCCTCTTGGGAAAAAAAAAAAAAAAGAAAACAGTAAGAAACACTATGCATAATAATGAACCAGCAATAGCATTCATTATCAGTCTATTTTAATCAACTAGGAGATAACATGCTAGATAAAACTAAGGGGAAGAGAGGGAAGTGCTGCCCCTTCAGAAACTAAAATCCCCATTTATATACAAAGAATTTAAACACAAGCAATAAAAGTTTCTCAATATAAAGAGAAACATAAAAAGTCCTTAAACACTATGTGTAGCTTGTAAGAGGAAAAAAGGGAAAGTATTTACAGATAGTATCAAAATTTGAGCAAAATACTATGTCACTATAATATACAGAACATATCTATCTATCTATCTATCTATCTATCTATCTATCTATCTATCTATCTATCTATCTATATATGCATACATATTTTTTTTCATTAACTTCAACAATTTTAAGGTTGGGACACAAATATCTCCCAGAGAATATATATTAAGACAGAAAAGAGAGTCAGGGTAGATCCAAGGTGGCAGAGAAAAGGCAGTTACTCATCTAAGTTCTCCCTACAACCCCTCTGAACATCTTTAAATAATGTCATAAAACAATTCCTGGAACAGCAGAACTCACAAAAAGACAGGTTAAAATAATTTTCCAGCCAAAGAAAACTTAAAATTTCAGCAGGAAAAGCCTATTGCTCTGGATGACAATGGAGCACAGATAACACCAGCACAGTCCCAGCTCCAGCAAATCAGGAAGAGATGGTGGCAGTGGCTACTTCCAGAGGTCTCACCCTGATGAGAGTAAAACTGACTTAAGACAGCTCTGTAAAGTTATGTAAAATCACTAACAAAAAGTTATATGAACTCAAATGGTCTTACATCCTCTGGAGACAGGAAGATGAGTCTTCAGAAAATGTCTCCTTTCATATAGAAACTCAAATGGTCTTTCAATTCTTAGACTCTTATATAAACTAGATCTTCAGAAAATGTTTCTTTGCAAATCACTTCTCTCTTGAGAATGATATTGCCCGCCAAGGAAGTCTTTCTCTTGGTGCCTCTTTAACAATAAGTTTTTTTTTTTTTTTTTTTGTTTTTGTTTTGTTTTGTTTTGTTGTTGTTGTTGTTTTGTTTTGTTTTTACCACAGCCTTTGCTTTTAGCAAATTTCCTTTGCTGTGATCTCGAACCCAATCTTGCCAATCTATCCTTCAGTATCCTGCCCTCATCAACCCCACAGTTGGTAAAGGGGTTTAATACCTGGTCAGAAAAAAAAGATTATAGGAGTCTTAGTTAGCACTGAAGCAGGACTAGTGCTTTGCTCATACTTAGATGCAGTTTGGGAGGCAGTACCATGGTGAAGAGGAACATTAGTAAACCAGAGCAGTCACTCTCAGTTGAAGAGAGGATCCCTGTCACAGACCCAGAGCAAAAGACAATCACTCACAGGCTAGAGCACTGTTCAGAAGAATAGTAAATCATTTCTTTTTAGACCACTTATTAACCACCTGGCTATAACTATTAACCATCACCTAGTTACAACTGAAAACTTACAGGTCTCTAGAAGTAACTCTGAACAACTGCACAAAATACATGAAGCTTGGGACAGTGTACTTTCCCCTTTGAAAGTAGAGCCCCAACTTATCAACGAGTTAAAAGTTAAGAAAATAAGCAAACAACAGAAAAAACAACAGTTGGTGACAAGGAAGATCAAAACACACATTCAGATGGTAACAAAGTCAAGGCTTCTACATCCAAAGCCTCCAAGAAAAATATGATTTGGTCTGAGGCCATGGAAGAATTCAAAAAGAATTTTGAAAATCAAATAAGAGAGTAGAGGAAAAATTGGGAAAAATTGGAAAAAAAGAAAATCATGAAAAAAAGAAGGCATAAAAATACTGAAGAAAATAACACCTTAAAAACCAGATTAAATCAAATTGTAAAAGTGAAATAAAAAGCCAAGGAAAAGAAAAATGCCTTAAAAAGTAGAATTGGTCAAATATAAAAAGATATGCAAAAATTCACTGAAGGTAAGATTAAATGCTTAAAAAGTAGAATTGGCCAAATGGAAAAGGAGATACAAAACCTCACTGAAGATAATAATTCCTTAAAAATTAGAATTGAGTAAATGGTAGCTAATAAGGAAATAATAAAACAAAACCAAAAGAGACAAATTTTTATGCTCCTGTCAAGTGAAAATATTAACTTCAGCTAGAAAGAAACAATTTAAATATCAAGGAGCCACAGTCACAATAACATAAAATTTAGCAGCTTTTATATTAAAGAGTCAGAGGGACTGGAATAGGATATTCTAGAGCACAAAGGAGCTAGTATTACAAAAAAGAATCACGTAATCAGAAAAACTGAATATTATCTTTTGGGGTGGGGTGGGGAAGAGGGAAGGATATTTCATGAAATAGAGGACTTTCAAGCATTCTTGATGAAAAGACTAGTGCTAATAGAAAATGTGATATTCACATATGATTCAAGGAAAGCATAAAAAGGTAAATTAGGAAGGAGAAATCAAAAGGAACTTAATATGATTAAATTGTTGACATTCTACATAGGAAAAGGATCCTTGTAACTCAAGAATTTTCTCATTATTAATAAGTTATAAGGCATATATATATATATAAAGAGAGAGAGAGAGAGAGAGAGAGAGAGAGAGAGAGAGAGAGAGAGAGAGAGAGAGAGAGAGAGAGAGAGAGAGAGAGAGAGAGAGAGAGAGAGCAGACTGGTATGAGTTGATTATGAAGGGGCAATATCTAAAAAAATAAAGTGAAAGGGTAAGAAAGGAATGTACTGGAAAAGGTGAAAGGAGAGGTAGAATGTAATATATTATTTTACATAAAACAGACAGGAAAAAGTTCAAGGGGGAGATAAAGGAGAGTGAGTTAATCTTATTCTCATTAGAATTGAGTATAGAAACTCACCTTACCATAGAGAAAAGTAGGAGAGGAAAGGAGTAAGAAGGGGAAGTAATATAATAGAGAGTAGATTGGGAGAAATGGTACTTGGAAGCAAAACACTTTTGAGGAGGGACAGTATGAAGAAAAAGAGAGAATTTTTTTTTCAATTTGGGGGTAGGATGGATTGAAAAAAATTAGGAATAGTAACTGAAATATTTTGAAGCAAGTTTATCTGATAAAGGCCTCATTTCTCAAGTATGTAGAAATTTAAGTCAAATTTGTAAAAATAAGCATCATTCCTCAATTGACAAATGATCAAAAGATATGAACAGTTTTGAGATTAAATAATCAAAATTAGCTAAAGCCATATTGGGAAAAAATGTTCTAGCTCACTATTGAATGACATGTAAAATATAGGAATTCTAAGATAATACCTCATACCTATTAGATTGGTTAATTGAACAAAAAAGCAAAATGACAAATGGAGATGGATGACAAATGGAGGAGAAGAATGAGATGTCAACACAATGTTTGTGGAGTTGTGAACTGTACTCAACCATTCTGAGGAGCAATTTGGAACTATTCCCAAAGGGCTATAACACTATAGATACCCTTTGATCTAGCAAAACCACTACTATGTTTGTATCCAAAAAGAAATTACAAAATGAAAAATGATCTTTATGTATAAAAATATTTATAGTAGTCCTGTCCTCTTTGGGGGCAATGCATTGGATGCTGAGGGGACGTCCTTTAAATGGTGAATGGCCAAACAGATTTCAGTATGTGATTATGATGGAATACTATTGTTATAAGAAATTATAAGCAGAATGCTTTCAGTAAAATCTGGAAAGACTTACAAAAGCTGAAGCAAAGTGAAATGCACTATGTACAAAATAACAGAAATATTGTAAGAATATTTCTTACTTTAAATGACTTAGCTATTTTCAACAATATAATGATCCAAGATAAGTCTGAAGGACTTACCTTAAATGGTGCTTTCAAGGAAAGAACTGGTGATGTTTGTACGTAGATTGAAGCATACTTTATTAAAACTTTCTTTTTTCCTGGTTTTGTTGTTGTTATTGTTGTCATTGTTGTATATGTTTTCTTTCACAGCATCATTAATGGAGAAATGTTTTAAATGATGACACATAATATAAACTTTATAGAATTGCTCACTTTCTTAAGGAGGGTGAGGAGGTGGGTTGGGAAGGAGAAGGATAATTTAGAACTCAAAGTTTTAAAAACTAAAATTAAAAATTGATTTTACATATAACTGAGGGAAAATAAAATACTAAATAATAATAATAATAATAGTAAAAAACAGAGTAGTCAGGGAGAGCTTCATTTAAATCCTGTCTCTAAGACATACTGGTAGCATGGTTTTGGACAAGTTACTTTAGTTTCCAGAAAACTTTGTAGGATTATATATTCAAGAATAAGTAATAGGAGTTTCATAAGTACATGTTTCCTTTACATTCCTTAAACCACTGATAACACAAATTTAATCTTTACACACACACACACACACACACATACACACACACGCACACACACACACACACACACACACACACACACACCTTCCCAGTGTTCTGCATTAACAACATTTTAATACAAAAATCAGAATAGTTCTGATTTATCATTGAAAATTTTACAAATCTTTCACAACCAATTTTAGACTCTCCATGCTATTTTTTGTTTGGTTTTGGTTTTAGCTCCATTTACATATAATCTATCCATAGGATACTTCACATGCAAAGAATTCAACTCAAATAGACATTATCTAGATAATTAAAAATTCAGATAATACAGAATTTGAAGAACTTCCTAGTAATGGTGATAGAGCCTAAAAAGACAACGGGGAAAAAAACATCTAACTTTATACCATGTAAGCATGAAATTCCTAAGTGATGGCATACTGTTGTGGTGGAGATTAAAGAAAATTCCTTTTGCACAATTCATGTGCAGAGATTTAGCGAATCAAATTGATGTACAGATATATAAACCAGTTTGTGTCCTACATACACATTTCATAAGCACACAATCTTAGATTTTGAAGGAATTCTGAAGTGGAGCAATATATAGTTAATCCTTTTCAAGAAAGGTGCTTTATCTAAAGAGCCTTTTGGAATTCTACTTGCATCCCCAGTCAATTATGTGAATTATTTCAGGATAGCCACATGGCCAATATTTAGCCAAAAAAATTTATTCCATAAATTTTTGTTAAAGATTCTCCAGTGGAAAAATCTTTCTCTCTTTCTTTCTTTCTTTCTTTCTTTCTTTCTTTCTTTCTTTCTTTCTTTCTTTCTTTCTTTCTTTCTTTCTTTCTTTCTTTCTTTCTTTCTTTCTTTCTTTCTTTCTTTTTGTCTTCTTCAGTGCTTAAAATGACTCATTGCTTGTTGACTTTCTATAGTCATGTGACATTTGAATTAGGGAAATCCCAGTGAGGAAATTCTCTTTATCAGATAAAGCAAATTGGTGATGATTCCACAACCAAGAGGCATGCCTAAGGCATTTAAAGGTTAAGAGATTGACCCAAAGTTTCACAAAGCAGAAGGTGCCAGAGAAAGAAATCTGAACCTTTATCTTCTGAACTTCCAGGCCAGCCTTCTGATAATAAAAGTTCTCTTCAATAAAAGTTCCTTAAATTGAATTCATTTAAAACTGTTCTAAAAACCACATGGTTTAGTGGAGATTTTTTGGGCATAGAGGCAAGAAAAGATCAAGAATCAAATCCAGTTTTAAACCCTACCTTAGATAAGTCTCTCATTTTCTTTGTAATTGACCTTTCAATTTAAGTGATATAAGTAACTCCCATTGAGAAATTCCTAATACCATTTCAGATGGTATTTACAGTTTTCCAAAATTTACTGGCACACTTTACTTGGGCTACTACTTGTCAAAGATTGCACATTTTTCATGTGTTAGAAGCGGTGCAGGAATTTGGCTCTGAGTCTTCCTTGGACTGTTTTTTTGACATGACTGACATTGCTTTTCAGGTAGAAATATCACATGAGGGATTTCCTAAATCTGTATGGTTTGAGTACCATTAAATGACAAGAACTGGTAAACAAAACAATACTATCTTTGTTTCTATGAATGGCATCCTTGCTACTCTCTAAAGGGAAGCCCCTAACACTGGGTACCACTTTTACTATCTTCTATTATCTTCTTATTAGATCTTCCCCCCAGAAATTACTTTTTTATACTCTATGCCTATATATAAGTGAAAATGTTCCCTTCAAATACAAATAAGCTTCTTGAGGGATGTTTTGTTTTTGTACCTTCAACTTCTAACACATTATCTGACAGACAGTAAGTATTTTAAGAAATACTTGTTACTTGTAGTTCTTAGAAAACAACCCTCCATTTCCAACTCTGTGCCTGGAGAAAAAGGCAAGTTCTCTAATTCAGTTTCCCAGTCTTCCTTCAAGATTAAGCTCAAATCTCATCCTCTGAGGGAAGTTTTTACTACCCACATTCAACCATCTCCAGGTTAAAGAAGCTTTTCCGTGTCAAATGATCTTGATCAAGTTTGCAAATATTTTATCTGTTCTTATTAATTGTTTTATATATATATATATATATATACATATATATATATATGTATATATATATATATATATATATATATATATATATATATATATATATATATATATAATTCTTTTCCCCCATTTTTATTGTTTCTTTTTCTGGTTATACATGTACATTAATTTCTTTAATACATATTTCTTTATGAATCAAGCTGGGGGGAAAAATCAGAACAACAAGGAAAAACCACAAAAGAAAAAAAAAGTTAACGTAGCATGTGTTGGGCCAGCTAGGTGGTGCAGTGGATAGAGCACCAGCCTTGAATTCAGGAGGATTCCAGTTCAAATCTGGTCTCAGACACTTAACACTTCCTTGCTGTGTGACCCTGGGCAAGTCACTTAACCCCAGCCTCAGGGAGGAAAAAAAAAAATAACGTGTGTTGATTTACATTCAGTCTCCATATTAATTTTTATCAGTCTCCCAGGCTTCCTTCAAGACTAAACTAAAAATCCATCCTCTACAGAAAGTTTTTACTACTCATCATCACAACCATCTTCAGCTCAAAGGGACTTTCCTCCCTCAAATTATCTTGATCAACTCTGTAAATACTTTATCTGTTCTTGTTAATTATTATATATATTATGATATAAGTAGTTATATCATTATATATTAATTCCTATTAATGTTTTTATTTCTTATATTTTATAAGTACCTAGTTATTGAAATATTTTATCCTCCAAATGAAATGTAAGTGCCTTGAGGGTAGGGACCATTTTGTTGTTGTTTTATTTTGTTTTATTTTGCTTTGCTTTACTTTTTTGTTTTGCACACTAAGCACAATGCCTGGCATATATTAAACATTCAACAAATACTTGACTGCCTGCCCGAATGACTTGAATAAAATTTGCTATGTAAAACTTTATACTCCTAGATCATTGTCAATTTTAATGCATTCCCCACTTTATCCCTTTTCCAGCCCAGGCAGTCACTATTTAAAAAAAAAAATTCCGATGCATCATGCCAGAACCACTAGGTTCCCCTGCACAGATCAAAAATAGTCCAATAGCTATTCCTCTTTTACACTCTGCACATAAAAACTCAGAATAAATATACCTCTCTCCTCCCCACTTATTTCTTTTCTTTATTTTTGTTACATTTTGAGTTCCAAATCATCTCCATCCCCTCCTTTCCAGTCCCACATTAGAGAAGATCAAAGTTTGACACAAATATTTTGGTGGAACCATAGAATACATAATGCCATATATCAATTCATTCATTAGAATTGGATAGCATTTTCTTTGATAAGCCCTGCATAGTTGACTTAAGTGGAATTACTCAGAATAGCTTAGTCATTCAGTTAGTTTTCAAACAATATTGTTATCATAAACAATATTCTCTTGGCTCCATTTATTTCACTTTGCATCATTTCATACAAGTCTTTCTATGTTTTTTTTTTTTTTTTCTAAATCAAACTTGCTCATCATTTCTTACAGCTCAAGTAGTATTTCATTGCAATCGTGTACTGCACTTTATCATCCATCTTAATATTTCTTTCCCTCTTTTTACCACATATAGGAGATCTATGAGACAAAGTATATACAACTGGGGCCCAAGTAGATAAGTTAGTTTCCCTCGGTGTAGGAATGTTTATTCATTTATGCTCTTAATATTTTTGTTACTTATATAGACCTGTTTCAACAGCACAACAGTCTATCTCTCCTGATAGAGAAGACTCATTCTGCTCACACAGATGATCAACTGATCTGCAACTTTTTTTCCTTACTGAGTTAGTTGACTGTGGGACCAAGAAGCAGAAAGATGTGTCCAGAGTTGATGTGGGTTAAGATTCCTTTCTAATTCCCAGCCCCCATCGGATCTGAGCTAACTTGGGCTGTCCAAGTCCCCATTCTAATGATCTGCTCAGGTTTCCCCAACCCCAACCCCAAGAACAAACAGTTCCTTATCTAAAAACCCATGAAATTCTACTCAAATTCTAACCCTGGCTGAAACCCAGCCCCTTCAAGATTACCAAAAGCCCTTATTATATAAGGGGGAAACTGGAGTCCACTCTTTGCAAAAGTCCCAAACATGGCATCCTTGCACCAGACATGTCAGGGGTTTCTGCCCCCCCCCTCCCCCCGCCAGCCCTGGGTCTGATGTCTTTTACCTTTAACCTTACTTTCAAACCCCAAAGTAAACCTCTTTTATCAATCTAGGCTTTCGGGTCTGTAAATTCCTTTAAAGCGCAAACTCTTGCACTGCTACTAGACCTCATTTAACTCTGTATCCTTGTACCGAATCCAAATGGATTGGGAGGGGTTGCTCCCAAAGGGGGAGCTCTATTTGACTCCCTGTACCCCGAACCTGCCACTAGACCTCAATTAACCCTAATTTCATTTAGGTACCCCTTACTTAATTCTCATCAGAGTCATATAACTTGGGGCAGAATCTGAACCCAGATAATCCTAACTCTCTCTAGGAGAGCCATAGCTCTGCTTTGTCAGACTGTCATATCTTTATGGTTATTGTTAAGAATTATACTCTTAAGTGATTGCACTTTTTATTGACTAAAATATCAATGGCATGCTAAGAATTTCTTTCAAAGTCCCCAAGCAAGTTAAATAGCTCTGTCCATCTATTAAGAAAAAAAAAAGTTCTAGGTATATTTCAAAATATAACATTTCAAAAGTAGTTAAATGAATATTTTCAAGGGGCTTTTACTTAGCCTGCTACCTTATAGAACTGTATATTTGGAATGTGTCTTGGAAACAGAATTATAAAGAGAAGAAAACATTAGGAGCTGCAAAGATTTTGAGAGGTAAGCAATGGGCAAAACCTAATAAGATGGAATTCAGTAGAGGTAAATACAACTTTGCAAATGTTAGGATAAATCAACTTCTGAAGTTCATCATAGATGAGCCAAGATTGGAAAGCTTTGTTTCTGAGGGGGAAAGTGTCCAGCCTACAATTCCATGTGAATTATAGGTAGAATATGGTACCTCACCCCCAAAACTAATGCAATCTTGGATTAAAAAAACACATCTTCCAAAAATAAGGATCTTATAACTCTACTTTCTCTACTCATCACATCATATTTGGCTTATCATGTTAGATCTGAGCACCAAAGTTCACAAAGTAGACTATAGGTGATCAAGAGAAAGATAGCTAAAAGCTCATCGTTTTTTCCCCAAAAACCTAGCTGAAGGAACTGAGGTGGGTAAATGTGGAGAAGTGAAAGCCACTGAGAGAAAATGGAAATTTATTCAAGCATCCAAAAAGCTGTCAGGTAGAAGGATTAAAATTAATTCTTCTGGTTCCAAAGGAAACACCAGGTACAATGAGTGGAAGATTAAAAGAAGCAAAGGAGGAAAAGTGCTAATTAGTGTTGTCCCAGAGTGGCCTAGGCTGTCTCAAGACCTAATAGCATCTTCTCCCTAAAACTCTTCAAATTGAGGCATTTTTTTTTAAGATTGTGAATATTCTTTCTTGGTATGGATTGAATTAAATGGCATCTGATTTTTTTTTTTGTTTGTTTTTGTTTTGTTTTGTTTTTTGTTAGAGAGACAACTATGTAGTATAGTGGATAAAATACTGGGTTTGGCATCCAGAAGAATTGAGTTCAAATCCAGCCTCAGATTCTTAGTAAAAATTAGAGATAAAAATAACACTTCCTTCATAGGCTTCAATTAGGGGCAAGTAGGATATCTGTAAAGTGATAAGCACAGTACTTATTTAGCACAAGGTAAAAACATTATGAAAAATATTTGGAAAGGAGAAATCAACTGTAACCCATGAACTATTTTTAACACACAAAAATAAGTCTAACATTGAGGATCAAAATTAATGGTTTACAGATGAGAAGTGAGATGTTCAACTCTAAAAGTAATCCCTGTATCCCTTGAAATGGCATTCTTTCTCTCTCTCTCTCTCTCTCTCTCTCTCTCTCTCTCTCTCTCTCTCTCTCTCTCTCTCTCTCTCTCTCTCTCTGTGTGTGTGTTTCTGTATATGTGTGAGAGAATTAGACATTCCAAATCAGCCAAAGTAGGTATAAAAACTATGATTAATTCCATATGTGACTAATGAGTAAAAATTACATCCTATTTCTTGAACAAAATGTCTATGTAATCCTGGGCAAGTCATTAAATGTCTCACTATTCTAGAGAGTGTTTTTAGAACTGTATCTTACAAATGAATTATAGTTCTAGTCCCCAAATCCCAAATTACCATAATAATAATCTTAGAATTATTTTTCCTATTATCTACCAATTAATTATATATTATACAAGTTACTTTGCTCATTGTCAAATTGGTAATAATTACCTGTACCCGATCAGTCTTTGAATTGCTACAGAGAATATTAGGCATCCATAACTATGACTACAATATGGAAATTCTATTAAGTGAAATAGTAGTCAAAATTGCTCTAAGTATTGATTTATACTGAAAAAATATAATGTGATTTTGTTTTGTATTGTAAAAGAGTAATAATTCTTATCTGAAAGGATAGTACTTTGAGTTCATTAGTCTATTTTGAGTCAAGAGGTGTTAGCAAGCTTGCTTTCTACTAAAGCAGGTGTGAGGACTTAGACTAAAGGATAGCAGGAAAGCAGCCTAGTTCAGAAGAATTTCTTATTTAGCACATTCCCTCCACTGTCAATTTGATAAATACATCGTGCTTTCATAGAAATTCACTTTTAATTTGGAACTATGCCCAAAGGGCAATCAAACAGTGTATGTCCTTTCATCTAGCAATACCACTACAAAGCCTGTATCCCAAAGAGATCATAAAAAAGGGAAAAGGACTTACATGTACAAAAATAGTTATAACAGGTCTTTTCATAGTAGCAAAGAATCGAAAATTGAGGGGATGCCCTTCAACCGGGGAATGGTTGAACAAGTTGTGGCATATAAATGTAATGGAAAACTAGTGTACTGTAAGAAATGATGAACAGACAGATTTAAAAAAAAAACCTGAAAAAGACTTATATGAACTGATTTAAAGTGAGCAGAACCAGTGGGACAGTATAATAGCAACATTGTGCAATGATGAATTATGAATAACTTATTGCTTCTCAGTAATACAAGGATCTAAGACAATTGCAAAGAAGTCAAGATAGAAAATACCATTCACATACATAGGAAGAACTGATAAGAGTCTGAATATAGCTCTAAGCATATTATTTTTACTTTATTTTTTCACGTATTTTGTCCTTTTTGTCTGTTTCTTCTATCACAACATAACAAATACAGACATATTTGTTTTAAGGGACAAGTAGGATATCTGTAAAGTGCTTAGCACAGTACTTAGCACAAGATAAAAAGATTATGAAAGATATTGGGAAGAGAAATCAATTCTAACCCATACACATGATTATGTGTATATATATATATATGTATATATGTATATATGTATATATAGATATAGATATAGATTTAGATATAGATATGGATAGATAGGTAGATATAGATATCTATTTATATATCTATATCTATATCTATCTATCTATCTATCTATCTATCTATCTATCTATCTATCTATCTACATTTATGTATGTGTATATATCTCCTAGTGGAGAGGAGGGGATGAGGTATGAGAGATGTGAAGACAGAAATAAAAAAAAAAATAAGACATCTGTTTAGATATGTGGGGCAAGTGAAATGGATGTATTTAGGATTGGGAACCTGAGTGACTGAACAATAACAAAGCAGATTTTTAAAGGAAAAATGAGTTGTTGTTGTTTTTTTTTTTCATTTGTTTGTTTGTTTCTTTTCTTTCTTTTTTTTTTCTTGATAATTTTGAGCTGCATGAGAGTAAATTTTTGAAAGAAAAATAAAACTCAGAATAGTAACCAGGAATTCATATACAAATTTAGGAGTCTTCAACACAGATAAGATTATTAAACTTTAGGTGAACAAAGTCCATAAGAGAAAATAAAGATAGGAAAAAGTAGAGATCCAGAACAAAACCTTAGCTGCATAGACTGACAAACTGGAAAAATCTACCCATCTTTCTATACAATCTAAAAAGCAAAAAACCTTCATAATTTAATTGTTCTCCTTGATTTGATAACCATTCACATCTAGAGTAGCCTTGCACAGGTATGCACACGTGTGCGCACATTCGCACATACACACACACACACATACCCACAACTTTAGTAATAGAATGAAATTTTGCAATATTTGAGGCAAGTATCAACAACCATACTTTCTCTTAAAGGAAATGTTTAAACTTTGACTAAGGTTCACAGTCTAAGCTAACTTTCCCTTGGCAGAGAATGAAGCAGCATTTAAGATCTACAGTTGAACCTAAAACTTTCAGTTATTTCTAGCAAAATAACTAAAAGTACTCTTTTCAAAGTTAACAATTATTTAATTGCCAAATATGATGACCTTTTCTCAGTCTTCTTCCTTCTCAACTTCTCCACTAAATTTGACATAATTGCCCCATCTTCTCTTCCTGGATACTCTCATTTCTCTGGATTACTATGAATTTGAATTGCTCTACTGATTATTTTCTTATTTCTCTGTCCATCTTCCTCAGACTCCTTTGCTGGCCAATAACCCATATTTCAGCCTAACTATGGATAGAAAAATTCTATCTTAGCTTCTTTTCTCTGTTCTTCCTATATTCCTTCTTGATGATCTCACATGTCACAATCTTGTCTTAGAAAATGATGTCCAGATCTATATATCGATATCAATTGCTATATAAATATATATCTAGATCTCAAATCCACATCTCTTTCTTGAGCTCTAACTGTTCTTTGGATATTTTAAGCCAGATACTATCCAGGCATCTTAAATTCAACATGTCTAAAACAGAATTTATTATCTTTTCCCCAAAACTCATTTCTTTTTCAAATTTCTCTTATTTTATTGTGTACCACCATTTTGCAAAACATTCAGGTACACAACCTTATCATTCTGCTTCCTCTACTCTTACCAGATCTTATTGTTTCTAGCTCCACAACATCTCTTATATCTATTACTTTCTCTCTCCTTAAATGAACACTAATCCAGTTCAATCCTTCATCACTACTTACTAGGGTTATTGCTATAAGCCTCCAAAATACTTTTTCCTAAGTCTCTCACATCTCCAATTCATCAGTCCATCTAATTTTACTGAACGGATATCAGACCAAAATATAGACTTTGGAGTGTATTTTTTAGAATTCAAAATACAGAGCAACAAATGTTTAGGACAGTGGGCCCAGAATCCTAACAAATAGATGGATATACAAAGTTATTATTTTTTAAGTGGCAATCTCAGACAATAAGTACTTTCCATTTCAAACAGCTCTATTTTAAACACTTAGGCAGTGATGTTCAAAGCAATGAATACCAACTCCATATATACCCATCAAGGATACTATAGTAGTATCATATAGGTTGCTATATCAGCCCATATACATTCATTATGCTGAGCAATACATACATGAATTGGCACAGTCTTATTTTTCATCCATTACAAAACATCACAACTAACAAATCTATTGTCCTGTCAACAAAGGCCTATAATTCTATACATTTGCATTTAGAACTGCTATCGAACTGTTATTTCCCCAAAATAGAAGCTAGCAATATATTTCAGATCATTAGTGATTCAAAACCTGCCATAATTTCTTGTTTATATTTTTTAAATTCCAACTTATCAAATGGAATTTTTCTTTAGCTGCAGTAAAGCTCAAAATATTATAGCAAATTGGTTAGGGATAAATGACATACTCCTGCTTCTCAGGGCAGTGGGCTAAATAATGAGATGATGATGATATTAGTACTACTAATAATGATTAGAATTTATACTATACTTTGCTGCTTGTAAAGTACTTTATAGATCTTGTCTCATTTAATTTTTCTCAATAACCCATTTTACAAATGTGGAAAATAGATTTAGAGAAGTTAAGATGCTTGCCCAAGATCATATAGCTATTAAGTATCTAATGCAGAATTTGAACTCAGGTCTTCCTTAGTCCAGGGTTTTATCCTATACCACCTAACTACTGTCTGTTTACTTTAACTCTTGCTTGAGAATCAGTCACTTCCTTCCCTTTCCAAGCACAAATTGATGAGGTGAGTGGATTTCATTAATTCATTTTTAAGAGTTACCATATGGTATCAGTTACCATAAACAAGACAGGGGATGGTGACACATTTCTTTGGATGACTGCCAAGGTTGGGAATGATTTGCTAGGCTGCTACACTCAAGAGATGTCCTCCCTCAGGTACAAACAGACCCAGGGGAGCCATACTAAGGTGTGATTTCTTCTAAGCATCACTACTACACAGCTACAAACAGTTGTTCTTACTCTTATCCTTCTTTGACTTTTTAAAAGATAGAAACCTGGTTCATGAGAAAGAGGCTTAAATAAAACCTTTACTTCCAGGCACCCTTAGTTTTCCTCTGTGCCCACATTGTAGCATAGCCTGGTTCTATTGGACGGGGTGTTGGTGACTATACCATCTCTGGTGAAACACCAAAATATCTCAGCCTCATTCAGCACCTCTAACCATAGTTTACTGAGATTCTTCCACCAAGCTGTGAATTGTAAGACAATTTCCTTGCAGGATTCTGTAGCATTCTGATGAGTTAAGGATATCCAAACAAGTCCAGGATTTTCCTCAAACTACCTTTGGTGAACTGGTGGTCTTTAGACCACATGCATGTATGGTGGCCTAATGCTATTGTTACAGTTTTCTCCACATGATGCTGAGGCTTAAAAAGGCAAAATCCTCCATTGAAGGTCCTTTTTATTTTCTTTACTTAAATTATTATGTGGTGGTAGTATTATTTTTTTTATATAGACACAAACTTCAGAGATTTTCAAAATTATCCTGTCACATGAAATTAAATAAAAATCTAAAGGTTTAAGTAAGACTTCTTATTGCCATGTATATTGCTCCTACTACACAGACTTATACCATATTCTATGGCAGTGGTCCTCAAACTTTTTAAATAGGGGGCCAATTCACTGTCCCTCAGACTGTTGGAGGGCTAGAGTATAGAAAAAACAGAACCTCACATTCTGTCTCCGCCTCTCAACCCATTTGCCATAACCCAGTGGGCCGCATAACCATCCTCAGTGGGCCGCATGTGGCCCACAGGCCGTAATTTGAGAACCCTTGTTCTATGGGGTCCTTTTGTTCTATAATATGGTTCTATGTGAGAGAAAAAAAAGATGATAAAGTTGATACTAGATATGAGGAAAGGAGAAAAGGGAGTAAAAGAAGGAAGAACAGAAGGAGGGAGAAGGGAAAAAAATTAAGACGGGGAAGGGAAAGGAATAAACATTTATACATATCCTACTACAAATCAAGCATAGTGCAAAGTGCTATAGAAATATCTTACTTGATTCTCCCAACAATTCTGTGACATAAATACTATGATTATCTCCATTATTTTATTTGAAGAAAACAGGTCAATAGAGGTTATAAATGTCTTGCCCAGGTTCACACATCTTGTTGGTATCTGGAGCCACATTTGAACTCAAGTCTTTCTAACTACTAGGACCAGTGCTTTAACCATTGTATCACCTACTTCTTCTCCAGAAGGGAGGGATGGAAAAAGGGAAGCAAAGAGAAAAAAAGGGAAATGAAGAGAAAGGGAGAGAGAGAAAGAAAGTTGAGCAAAGTAGAGAGGGAAAATGAAAGAGAGAAAAGGGAAAGGAAGAGAAGGAGGGAAAAAGGAAAGATGGAGAGGGAGAGCATAAGAAAATGATAAGAGATGAAGGGTGAGAGTGGGGAGGAAAAAGGAGAGGAGAAGAAAAGAGGAACAAAGAATAGAAACAGAGAAAAGAAGAGGGAGGAGGAAGATAAGAATAAGAGAATGTAGTCATGGGAACCAGTAAAGGAATAAAGCAAGGGGCGATTACCTCTATATATAACAACATAAATATTATGTGAGTCATTCTGTAATAGTAGGTCAATCATATTTAAATATTAATTTTAACTCTACATTTTCCATGTGTTATGCAATATCTGGACCATCCAAACTGAAATTTAAATGGAAACAGAGAATAATTAAAGAATTCATTTATAAATACTTGCTATGGAAGATTTTAAAGTATGGGAAAAATATATTAAAACATTAAGCATTAAAATATTTATTGTGTCCCTAGCATCATGCTAAAACATAATGAGAGGATTCAGAAAAAAGGAAAACACAAGTCACTTATCCTCAAGAGATAGCTAGGAAGACAAAAGAAAAGGATTTATGAAGTCTTCCAAAAACAACATATTAATAAATTTAAATAAATGACAATAAATTGAATTTATAGAATTCTTTATGATTTGCAAAGCACAACACACATCATCTCAAAACAACAACAACAAAACAAAAAAGAACCTCATAAAAAAAGTACAAACAATTCTCATTTCAATTTTTAAAGATGCAGAAATTAGGGGCTCAGCTAATTTAAGTGACTTGCTTGCTATCACAAAACTTTTGCAGCAGCCCAGACACAGAATTCAAACTTCAATAAAATCACCTCTTAAGTTGGTACTGTGAAAACGCCAAGAAAAATTCAAGAGGTCATGGGACTTTGGAATGCTGAATCCAGTTATACAATCATATTTCTCTTCTAAAATGTGTCCTTGTTGATTCTATCCAAATAGGTGTAATCACTGAAGTAGCAAAAAAGATGCCTCCACCATCATTTGTAAGGTAATTTATGGTTTTCAAAAATATTTTGTATTTTCTTATGAGAACTACTTTTATCAATACTTTATGGCAGAAATGAAATTTTTTTTTAATCATTTTCTAGATATGGCTATATCTAGCTAGACGGATAGAAAGAGAGACAAAGACAGACAGACATGGGGGTGGGGGGAGGCAGAGAAGAGGAATTTTTTGTTTTTTTGAGCGTCAAGTAACAAAATTCGCAATTTTTAAACAATATTTTGAGGTGGCAAAAGGATCCCATAGAATATAAGTAATAAATCTGTGTAGTAGGATCAAGCAGTTTTTAGTACATCCTGACTGAGTTTAGAAATAAGCTGGTGTATAAATAGAAAATGCTCTCTCATGAGCAGTTTTGACTCATCATGCAGTACTTCTGGTAAGATGAGTAGAGTAGCACAAATAACAGTATAATGAAAAAGGGGGACAAAACAGAATTGTATCTTGAACATTTTTGTTATTGGCATGAGTTAAGGTGCTACTCTCAAAGGGCATCTTTTTCCACAAAGATTTCTCTGTAGATCCCTGTTTTCATCAGCAGCAAACCAAGAAATAATAATTAACCGACATTGGGTTTTTATGGATAGGTTTGTGTTTGTGGGTTGTTGTTTGTTTGTTTTTTATTATTTGTTATTTTTGTTTGTTGGAGGGGTGGAGGATGAGATTAAAGAAGAGATGTGAGAATTGTTAGTAGCAACAATTGTAGATATCCAAATAAACTGAACTGTCTTATGATGCTGACAGTCACAGCTTAATTTTCCTCCCCTCTTGACTCATTAAGTCCCCTTTGATTCTTTTCTATCAAAATCCTCATATTATTGAGACAAAGAAAGCCATGATTTTACGTGGGTTGATTTCACCTCTCAAGAAAAAAGTGCAGTGAATGATGAAATTCAACAGTGTTACCTTAGGACTATGCTATAACCTTCAGCAGTGGTAAGGTGAATCAAGCAAAAATCCCATGAAAAAATACAAGGAAAAAAACTAGTCATCTTGATAGGTAGAAAGTATTCCTGAGATAAAAAAGTCCAATAAATCATTATCATTCCTCTTTCTAGACAGCATAGTTTTTGTGATCACTTTGAAAAAAATATGAGAGTGTAAGGAAAAGAGCTGAGATTTGAGATGGGGTAGGGAAGGATACTTCTCCTCACATATCTGCTGCATAAATAAAAATAAAACAAAAACTTGGTTTGCTTAGCTAAACGAACTTAATTCACAATTATTCCATCATAATGAATCACTTTTGAGACTTTTCCCTTTATTTGTATAAGCTGAATTAGTTTACTATGACAAGAATAAAGAATGAACTTTTTACATTCTGACTATATTTAGATTCATCATTTATTCTTAGTTGGATATGTATAAAATCTATATGTATAAAATGTACATGTATGTGTAATGTGCACACATACACATATACCTAAAATATACACATGCACATGTATGTATCTGTATGCATAAACACATACATATATCAATACAAACATACAGATCACAAATTTCCCAAGTCCAAATGTTCAGTTTGAAGCTTTTATTTCTAATTATTTTCATGTATTGCCCCCTAGTGGACATATTGATGCTAATGCTAGCCAAAAAAACTCCAAAAAAGGTTCTAAAAATATTTTAAAATGTTATATAATATTGTTTAAATACGAAATAGTATGCAATTCATAATAAATCACATAGATTATATGTACATATGTATATATATAGATAGATAGATAGATTGATAGATAGATAGATAGATAGATAGATATACAATCTTAAATCCAGTCCTTTTTTTTTCTCCCAGAGAAGCAATTTTTTGTGTTTATCATAGAAATCAAAGAACAAATAGATTCATGAAAACATAGCATGATTCCTGATGCCATGATAATAAAGGATTTAGAAAGAAGAACTCTACTAAGGACTACTGCTAAACATCAAAGAATCACTCTAAAAACTCGAACTTACACTTCCCATTTAAATGCTGAAAAATACAACTCTATGAAGTGTTGTATAATTATTGTTACAATTATTATTATTATTATTATTATTATTATTGCAATTATTATTGTGTTATAATTATTGTTACAATTATTGTTGTTATTGCAGCTGGTGGCACTGCACTGTAAGTAGAGATCTGTGCATGAAATTAGAAACTGAGCTCAAATACAGACTCAGATACTTGTCATGTGATCTTGGGCAAGTCAATTAACCCATTTGTCTCAGTTTCCTCAATTCTAAAATGGGGATAATAATAGCACCTAAGTACCATGGTTGTTGTGAGAGTCAAATGAGATATATCTTTAAAATGTTTAGCACAGTGCCTAGCAAATAGATGCTATATAAATACTAATTCCTTCTCTCTTTTGCCTTTAAAGGTCTTGATAAATTTGATTTAATAAATGAATTCAAACTCAAGGAAGGGGACTAAAACAAGAAAAAAGTATCAAGCAGAAGTGACACAGTCAATCAGAAAGATGTAAAACAATTGCATGAGTTTGATAAACCATTTCTTTTGGATATAAACAACTATGCTAGGTATTAGAAATAGAAATAGAAAACTAGGAATAGAAATTGGGACTGGGATAGTAGTTTCACTATTATGTGAAAATCCTGGGTCAAAAGATTCTTTCAAACAATGCAAATAAGTATTTTCTCTGAAAATTATTATTTTAGAGAATTACCTTGAGAACCGGCAAGTACAGTGGCTTACCAGGCTCACACAGATTTGGGATTTGAACTCAGGTCAACCTGGCTTATCCATTTCTCTATCGATTCCTCCATGCTGCCTGGTATGAATGAGGATACAGAGATAAAAATAATTAAGTCCCTGACCTTGAGAAGTTATCATCCTACTGGGATTTACAACATGTAAGCCAAAATGTAAACATGATAATTTGAAGAGAAAGAGACAGTGATTATAGAGGGAGTTCAAGAAGAGCTTTACCCAAAAAGTGTTATAGGAGCTAAGCTGAGAATTCACAGCACAAAGCAAATAAGGTTGTGTAGCTTATGTAAAGGAATGAAAGTAAGAGCTAGAAGGCCAAGTTTAGATATAACAAATAAACCAACAGGGCCAGAATGGAGAGTTCATGAAGGATAGCAATGGGAAATAAATCCCAAAAGGTTAGCTGTACTCAGACAGTGAGTGGCTTTAAATGCCAAATTGAAGAGGTTTTTTCTTTAGAGCTAGTAGCTACTGAACAAACTTGAACCAGGAAAAGTTAGGGGTGTGCTTTTGGAAGACTACTTAGAAGGAAAGAAAGAGGAAAGAAAGGAAAGAGAAAAGAAAGGATGAAAAGAGGGGAAGAAGGGAGGAAGGGAGAGAGGAAGAGAGGAAGGAAGGAAGAAAGAGGAAGGAAGGAAGGAAGGAAGGAAGGAAGGAAGGAAGGAAGGAAGGAAGGAAGGAAGGAAGGAAGGAAGGAAGGAAGGAAGGAAGGAAGAAAGGAAGGAAAGAATTCTCCCAATTCTCTTTGATTATGCTTCTCTTTCTTCTTTGCTAGCACTTCCTCTTCTTAGCTCCTTAAAGTTGGGGTTCACTGAAATTTTCTTTGCTGTCCTATTGCTCTTGGAAATGTCATTCACTCAAATGAATTACTACATATGTGTAATTTCCAAATGTATGTCCCTAGTCTTAACCTTCAGAATAACACGTGAGCAATTAGGCATGTCAATATTTTGAATTCAACCTGCCCCTAGCCTCACTTATATTGTCTGAACTTCCCCAGCTTTTCCTTTTGACTTCAGTCCTTCTGTCTATGGTATTATTCACATTCATATAATAAACCAATTTCATAATATAAATAAGATCAATCATCAATAATTTGATGTAGAAATATATAGAATAAATTGAGATATAAATTATTCCAAGATAAAACAGAAACAAGATATTTCTTCCTCATATTACTGTTTCATTGATAAGTGATTATTCTACACGTTATTTGAAAACAGTGCCATTGACCTTCCCAGTTCTTCCTAAAGGCTTCCATGTTGTTAATCCACTTACACTTAAAAAAAAAAAATCAGATCTTTATCTTAATAGACTCTATCCATCAGATAATACGGTTTGGGAGTCTTAATGATTTGGACACAATTTAAGAATAAAAAGATTATTTCCAGTATTTTATAAATGCATGCTTTTTATTGTAAAAAAAAGAGTTTGTAGGAAATCTTAGATATCAGTGTCTTCAACTGCCCATCTGCATGGGTTCTATCTTTTTGCTTTCTAAACATAATACAATTTTAATACAAGGACTTATAATAAATTTTTTGTCATCATAGCAAGTTTCTGAGAGAAATTTGTATAGGTATATGAGATGATGAAGGTGGAGTTCGGGAAAATTGTAATTTCTCCTAGGTCACAGTGCTAGATAATTACACATAGTCTGGAAATTCTATCTCTAAATAATACACTTATGACATATCCCAGGAGGCAGCAGACAATAAAAATCTAAACAAATTCAAAATGAAATTAGAAAAATTCATGGCCAACAGCTATGCATTGGCTTATTAATAAGGATGGGGATGTTTGATGATACATATATAACCTTCTGAAGTGATCTTATCAATAGCAAAAATTCCATAGTATTAATTGGACTTCAGAGAAAACCAGAATATTATTCCCTCTTTAGTTTACCTCCCTGTACCCATTTCTTTCTTTTTTCCTTTCCTCTTCTAAAAGGGAAAAGTAATAGTACTTCTTGCTGTATGAATTCTCCAGGTTCCCCAAAGACCCAATTTAAAATACCTATATAACTACAGAATCTAGTTTCAACTACCCAGTGAAAGCATCAGTAATCACAGAGATACACAGCTAGAATTGTAGATACATGGTTAATAATAGCCACATGAGTGGTCTGGAAGCATGTATGATCAATACATTTTTTTTAAACTTTAATACATTTCTATGGATCAAATTCCCCAAAACGCAACCACAACAATATCAAGTACAACTCAAATAACAGAAATGCAAAAAAATAAATAAATAACAATCCTCCTAAGCCTTGCCAGTATACTAAAAGTACAGCCCACAGGCAAGAAAATATAACACAATCATCCACTTTCACTCCTACTCTCTATCCTGACTCAAATGTTTTCATTCCTATTATCCACATAAAAAAATAAATTGCACTCAGTTCATTTTTTCCCCTTATGACAGCAGTAATATACAATTTATGGTTAAACAAGGAGCAATAACAATGTGGAGAATACCTTCTTGGATATAAGGAAAGAAACCTAAGAATAAACTAATCTAAGTTATAAAATATTCTTTTAAATGCTAAAATGGGTTGTGGATTCCTACAGAATGAATATGTATATATATATTATATTTATACACACATATATACATTATGTGTATGTATATGTGTGTGAATAACTTATCAACATGGTATATTATTCTTTCCTCTCAATGAGTAAGCCACTTATAGGAAAAAAAATAAAAGAAAGAAAAATATAAAAGCAGGTCAGCAAATTGAGTCAGACAAATCAGGAAGCATTTATTATGTACTTATTATATAGCAGGCACTGAGTAAAATGGATAATATATCTAATCCTTCATACCCACCACCAAGGAGCAAAATGGAGTCATCGAATATTCCCATTTTGCAGACAAGGAAATTAAGGCCCATGGAGTTTAAGTGGTTTGTCCAAGGTCATTCATACAATAAATATCAAAGAAGGAATTTGAACCCAAGTCTGTAACCCCAAATACAAGAATTCCTCTTAGAATTGCTAGTTGTCTTAGTGGATAGAGCACTTAATATTTCCCCATTCTACTTAGTGCCACCTTCAAGATTGTATTTATCTAAACCAGGGTCTCTTAAATTTTTTCTACTTGGGATCTCTTTATGTCCAAAAAATTTTGATATGACCCTGAGTATATAGATATATAAAATGGGTATATAAATCAAACATTTACTGATAATACACCATAAATTCATGACCCCCACATACAGTTACAAAACTCCATATGGGAGTACAAATCTCAGTTTAAAAAGTTAGGCTATAAACTGTACATTCTTTTTTCCCCTCCCCTTTTCAATTTGTGTACCTCCCATTTCTTTCTTTGGGGCATCCATTAATGGCATTCTTTTCACCAAATTTAAATTGAGACAGATTATCCAAGAACATTTTGAAGACCAAATAGTTAAAACACAGCTAGAATGAGTGAAAGCTTCATTTCTCAACCTATTTATGTCATCCTTATAACCCACTGGCAAAGAAAGATCTTAATGATTAGCACTATGTAACTAATTAATGGAACAAAATTGAAACATTAACCCAAATCTTCTTGAAAATCAAGGAATATTAGAAATTTGCCTCCAGTTGTTATTGTGCCAGCTTTCATTTAATGAAAAACAAAGATGAGGGAGGAAAAGCTTAGCAGGATGTGTGTCAAGAAGATTGGGGGGGGGATTTTTCAAAAACCTCCCTAAGAGAAACTACCACAGATCCCCAATTGGATCTTTGGATAATTTCATTCTGCCATCCTCCCAAGAAACCAGTGTTTTCTATCTACTTTAAATGTACATGTTTATTTTCCTTTTACTGAATTTCTACTCAATTTCTATACCAATATTATTTTGAGATAGATTATTGTGGGTAGATCCAGCATTTTTAAGAATTTCCATCAAGCTCTAGAGACTGTGGGTATAGATCTGGCATTGAATCATAAATCTGTACTCAAAAGACCAGTTTAAAGAAGTGAGACATTTATAATGAGAGGTCTGTTCACCAGGTAATGAATTGTTCTTAGTCACATTAAATCTCAGAGGTGACTATCCACTAAGATGCAGAGGGGTTATAAACTACATTTCCACGTGGCTGCCAGACTGACTAATTGAAAAAGTCTTAGATAGTATTTGTCCAAATACAGATGATTGAAAAACAAAACAAAACAAAACAAAACTGCAACCAAACTAATCTTTTCTAGGATATTCACTCATACACAAATCTGATCATCTTGGACAAGTGTAAGATGCTGAGTCTGTATGTGTTCTTCTAAATTAGGGTTTCATATTTATTTTCTCACAATAACCCACAATACATTTCAATTTATCCCATTGTATTTGCTTGTGTTCAGGAATTTTTCGGTCGTATCTGACTCCTTGTGACCTCATTTGGGGTTTTCTCGACAGAGATATTGGAGTGGTTTGCCATTTCCTTCTCCAGTTCATTTTACTGACGAGTAAACTGAGGCAACAGACTTAAGTCATTTGCCCAGGATTACTCAGCTACTAAATGTTTGAGGCTAGATATGAACTCAGGAAGAAGTTTTCTTGACTTCAGACCTGGTACTCTATCTGTTGCACCACCTAGCTATCCTTCAGAGGCTGACTATCATTTTAAAGAGGGAATTTAGTGATGTGAGGGATGGGAAGATGATTGAGAATTTATAATAGAAATTATATATATATATATATATATATATATATATATATATATATATATATATATATTATATATGTATATATACACACAGACACACTTTAGAGTTTCTCTAGACCACAATTCTCCTTCTGTAAAATATGAGATGCTTTAAAAGCCATAGATGAAATCTGAAAAGATTTACATGAATTGATGCTGAGCGAAGTGAGCAGAACCAGGAGAACATTGCACATAGTAATACTGTGTGATGATTGATTTAGTTCTTCCCAGCAATACAATAATCCAAGACAATTCCAAAAAATCATAATGGAAATTGCTATCCATATGCATAGAAAGAACTGTGGAATCTGAGTGCACATTGAAGCATTTCACTTTTTTAAATCTTTTGTTATCTTTCTTGTAATTTCCCCCTTTTTATTCCAATTATTTTTCCTTCTAATATGATTAATGTGAGAATGTTTAATTGTACAATCTTGCCATCTTGGGAAGGAAGGATGAGACAGAAGGAGCAAGGCAAAAAAAAATGGAATTTAAAATCTTATAAAAGCGGGGTCACTTAGTGCAGAGGATAAAGTACCAGCTCTGAAGTCAGGAGGATATGAGTTCAAATGTGACCTCAGATACTTAACACTTCCTAGATGTGTAAACCTGATCAAGTCACTTAACCCCAATTGCCTCAGCAAAAATAAAAATCTTATAAAAGTGAATGTTGAAAACTATTTTTACACATAATATGTTTAAGTGGGAAAGCTATAGATGGTTCTTTGTCCTTCACTCTCAAAGAGGACCAAAATAGTATTACTATGTCAGAGTCAAGATATAGTATGCCCAGCTGTGGTAGAACACAAATAGTCCACATAAATATGATAGCGATAAACCAGTATCTAAATACAGCTAGGTGGTGTGATGGATAGAACTCCAAGCCTGGGATGTGGAAGACCTGAGTTGAAAACAGGGCTCAGATATTTTAATGAATAATCTTAGGAAAGTCAATTTCTGTTTGCCTCAGTTACCTCATCTCTAAAATGGGGATAATAATAGTACCTACCTCCCAGGGTAGTTGTGAAGATCAAATGAGATAATATTTATAAAACACTTAGCATTGTTCTGACTCATAGCAAGAAATATATAAATGTTAGCTTTCATTACTACTATGGGTGGTGTTGTTCTTGCTATTATTGCGAGAGGTAATATTGAGTAGTAGAGAGAAAATCAGCCTATGTCAGGGTAATACTTGCTTAGGTTATGTGTCAGGATTAGGTTATCCTGACATATACTAGATACATGACCCTGGGCAAGAAGCTTAAATTTCTCAATATACCCCAGGCAATTTCCCAAGACTATCTATTTCAAAGAAGTTGTTGATCATAATTGACAGAGACAATATTCTCAGCAGGGGTCTCCCTACACTAGTGAAACAACCAAAAAAAGGGGCAGCTAGGGGGCGCAGTGGATAGAGCACCAGCCTTGAATTCAGGAGGACCTTAGTTCAAATATGATCTCAAACACTTAACACTTCCTAGCTGTGTGACCCTGGGCAAGTCACTTAACCCCAGCCTTAAGGGAGGAAAAAAATAACATTGCATCAGTAATTTTGAATCTCTGTCACAAACAGCTTGATTTTAAGTATCTAGTAAATTCTAAAAATCAACATTAGCAATGTCTGTTGCTGGTTTTCAACTCACCTTCTCTTTTATACCTAAAAAATGTTTCACTGACATTTTTATTTTTAATTTTTTTTTTTTTTTTTTTGCTGGGATGTCTAGGCAATCACTTCATTTCCCATTCCCACACCAAAATAAACAACTAAATAAAAGACAAAAGACCTCCTTTGTTAAAAATAAATGGGAAAAGACTGAACTTGTAAATTCATTGGCATAGGAAGATTCATTGATTAAAAAAATATATATCTCTATCAAGGTGTTCTATTAAACATAATAGGAAGAAGAGAAAGTTGAAGTCTCTAACAGGAAGAGCACAGAGTTCTTTTGTCAATCCTTGCTTTTTTAGCAACAGATTCATAGAACCATGCTCATTCATGGTAGTGCAAATACTGTCCTAGCCCAGGGGTCCAGGTTATTTCTGCAAAGGGGTCTTGATTAAGTCAGGTCGAATAAGCTAGTTCACTGGATCATATTGGGGGCATACAG
Source organism: Sminthopsis crassicaudata (assembly GCF_048593235.1). Lineage (NCBI taxonomy): Eukaryota > Metazoa > Chordata > Mammalia > Dasyuromorphia > Dasyuridae > Sminthopsis > Sminthopsis crassicaudata. Next base: position 257,331,641 of record NC_133621.1, read on the forward strand.
GGAATAATCTATCAATCGCAGTTTAATAAAGACCAGAGAAGCAACCTGGGCACTAGAATGGAAAAGGTAAAGGAGGGGAGAAGAAGAGGAGCACAGAAAATCACTTAGTAACTGCTCATCAGAGTTGGGAACACTCAGCCAGCTTGGGCTGGTAGCATTTGGAGAGCTCCATGGGCAGTATTTTGGGGTTTCTTCTTACATATTTTTTTGGGGAATGTTTGACTAAGCTTTATTAAATTATCTTAGGTTTAACTCATTAGCATCTCACTGTCACCTGAAAATTATTAAGATCACCTTTGGGCTGTCTTTTCCCAGCATTGGGATAACCTGAGCTTGTCATTTTGATCCTCCATGAGAGCGAAGAACAAGAGCCAACTAGAGATTTCAAAGCATCTCATGTTTTACAACTGGGGATAGCGTAGACCAAAAAGACTCTAAAGACTACAACAAATTCTCAATTCTCCTTTTTTCCCCTCCTATTTCATTAAATTATCTATTTAAAATGATAATAAGCCTCTGAAGGGCAGCTAAGTGCACACAGGAATTCCAGGCCTTTAGTCAAAAAGATTCAAATCTAGTTTCAGACTCTTAGTTGTTGTATGACTCTTCAGCAATTCATTTAATCCTGTTACTCTCAGTTCCCTCATCTGTAAAATGAGCTGGAGAAGGAAATGGCAAATGACTACAGTATCTTTGCTATGAAAATCCCAAATGAAATCACAAGGAGTCGGACATAACTGAAAACCACCTGAACAAAAGTATATGGTATTTATGGTTCATTTCAAGAAATTATCTGCAGATAACTTAGAGAACAAGATCCATTAACTGGGGCCAATTACCTTCTCTCAGTGTAGCACAAAGTTTCTGGTTGAATCCATAATTTTGGAAACAGTTTTTTGCAAGTAGCTTGTATAATCCCACATTCCTACTTAAACTTTTAGTTCTTATTTCCTATCATTAATTTACATTGGAGACCTATATACTTATTATACTAACATCCTTGGAACAATATACAACTTCAATGCACAAAGCCTGTCAGCATTTTCTTTTCAGTTCATAGTCAGAGACAAGAAATGAACTTTTCCTAATTTCAAGACATGTTCTTAACCTCTTGTGTTGTATTTTCTTTCTAATAAATAAAATCAAGCATAAGTCCACATATTCACTATGTCTGGGGAAAAAAAAAAAACTCTTATTCTGCAACTCTATTTTGTTACTTCTTTGAGAAAGACAGCACAGAGGGACAATAAATACAATAAATTAGACCCAAAGCTGAATAGACAGAAGAGAGGAGTGTGGATTGCTTTTGATAAACTGCAAACTTCCTTGCTTCTAAGAAAATCAGCTTTCTTCTATTAAGGACAGAGAAGCTTCATTTTATGAAAAAGGCCTCCAAATCAGTGATATAACTATCCCAACTTCTTTCTCTAGGTGAAACTATTTTCAGAGCATCAGAACTTATCAGAACTGATAAGAATGCTAAGACACATGGTCAAGGAATCCTTAAGTCCATATCACAGCAGATGAAATGGAGGATCAAAAATGCATTTCCTACACCAAAAGTCTAAATTTTATGATTAAAAGTATTCTTTATTATATTGACATTGTCTTTAAAACTGTATTAACTAAAAAGAATGAAGAAAAGGGACTTCCCCCCCCAAACTGATAATCTTATTTTATAGTCACTCATTGTGGAAAGAATTAAATAAAATAAAATTAATGCATTATAATTTTTACCCAGATTTTGTCTTTCTAGGAATGCCTTCCAGTTTTCACTCAATGTGAGTTGGCTTCATAACCAGAGCCCCTTCCTGTTTTTCCATTCTCCTTGCATCTTAATCCCCTCCATTATCTAAAGACATTGAATTCTCTGATGTTCTTCACAAAAAGATATTTCATTTCCCATTTTCACTAGTTGCCCTCCATGCCTGGAATTTTCTTTCTCCTCATCTTTGCCTCCTGGGTTCCTCTAATTCTCAGATGAAATCCTAGTTTCTGACAGAAGCTATTTTGTCATACCTTAATGTTACTGACCTTCTGAAAGTATTTTTCACTTTATATACTGTATATGTCTTGTTTGTTCAAAGTTGTTTATGTATTGTATCCTCAGTGAAATGTAAGTATGTGAGGGCAGAGATTATTTTCATCTTTCTTTTCTTTTTTTCCCCTAGGGTTTAGAACAATGCCTGACACATAACAATAAACATGTGTAGTCTGAGAAATTGCCTTTAGCTTTCCATCCTCATTTTGCTTTGTTTTATATCCTCTACTCCCACTATTGAGCACATAGTAGGTGTTTAATAAATGAATTAAATTATATAGTTTTATAGATGGATTGTACTACATCCATTTTGAAAATTTATCATTTTACTTTTTACTTCTCTGCATTACCTTAAACTAAGATGGTAAAAATTCTTATGTCCACAAGATGGCATTCTTTCTTTAGAAATGGCAGCCATGTACTGGTCTATGATTTTTTTTTTTTTTTAAATTGTGCTCCTCCTATCTCTGACATTGATTTCAGTGCACTATAAATAATGTAATGAATACTAGAAAATTCAGTTTAACTACATAAAATGTACTTACGATCTTCACACAGTGTTACTGAATTTGATTCTCACTTTTCAAGATAAAGATCATTAAATGTGTGACTTGTTTAACGTTATAATAATAATTACAAATAATAATCACTTATTTCATATGAGAAACTAAAATTTGGAAAGTGGTTTACATAATTTTCTCATTTAATTGTCACTTCAAATTTATAAAATTTTAATCTGCTTTAAAATTTCTTAAAATATAAATTTCCCTTACTTAGTCTGGTCAATCTCAGGCAAAAGGAGGCCAGATACACCTAACTTTTCATATTATCAGTATCTAGCAATGTCTCATACAATAATGAATGTGGATTTGGCAGATCCAATTTTTCTTAAAGTGGATTCGTCAGTGTATGTGAACATTGGTTCAATCAATAGAATATGTATTGTGTACATGGAACTATCTTAGGCACTACATATATTTTATGAAATATTGTGTTCATATACTCAAATGAAGAAAAAATAAGCATTAAAATTGCTGATAAAATCAAGGAAAATTTAAATAACTAATCACCACACTTCAAAAAAGGAAATTTTATTCCATTAGGCTGGGCTAAAAGAGTAAGGTTGCACTCCTTGTGGCTTTAAAGATTTCTTTAAAAATATTGAGAGGAAGGATCTTGTGAAAAATAAATCATCTATTAATTTCTAAATCTTAGCTAAAAAGTGTCCTAAAAATCTTACCTAAAAGGATTTAAAATAGCTAGTTGGAACTCAAAATGCATTTTTTCCAGAGGGGAAAAAGAAATGTTACAAGTTGTCTTTGGATTTGGATAGCTCATAAATGCTTATTTAACAATAATTTGCAAAGAATACAGTATATTACATCTCTAAACATAATTTCTTTTGTAAAACATGTTTTAATAATGTAATTTTCACCTTACCAAAAATTTCCCCAAAATTCTTTCTCCTCTCACTTTTCTGAGTCAGATACATATACAGGTCCTACCTTACTCAAAACAAGATTCTATGTTTTTGGCAAACAATTATTCATTATATTCCCACGTACAAAAGAAGAGAGAGGGGTAGGATATTTTATAAAGCCGTGGTCAAGCTAAGGATCATTCCACTCTTAATTTCTTGGCCATAACTGCAAATGCAAGCAATATAGTTGAAGAAATGGTTTACATTTGGAAACGGAGGGGAAGGTTTAAAAAAAGGGCTGGGGGGAGAGGGGGTTGTGAGAACATAAGTTTTTAAAATATAAAATATGGTTAACTACCTTGGTAGAGAATTGGAGGAAGGAAAGAGATGGTATAAAGCCACAAAGTGACTTCTGGCCTTCCCTGATTCTCTTATATTCTTTTACCTAGAGTGTAGTGTGGTGTAGTGAATAGAGATTGCCTCCCAAGCTCAAAGTCCCAAATTCAAGTTTGTTTCTCCCTCATACATAGTAGGTGGCCCTGTGAATAATGTACTTAATTTCTTAGTACTCCTGGCAACTCTCTAAGACCATATATTGCAAAAAAGGAACAGATCTCTCTTGGTAAACAAGTTTCTCAGAAGCTCTTCTCTATATGAATGAAATCACTGTTCAAAAATAAAAACAAAACAAACATCTTATTTCAAGCCTGGAATATCAATACCCGCTTTTTCCTTATCATCCTCCTTTTGAAGATGAAGCAACTCAAGCCAACATAAATTAAATGACTTTTCTATGTGTTAATTCAATTTGATACAACACACATTTTATTAAGCACCCACTGTGTGTAGGCATTGTACCAGACTGAGAGTACCAAAACAAAAATGGACCAGTCCCAGATCTCAAGGAGCTAATTGTTTCAAATGACCATACCCATGGTCCAACTCTCACAGTTTCACTACTCTTTTCACTAGACCACATAGTTCCTAGAAACTTCTTCAGAAAGACACAGTTAAAATGTTCATACATTTCTGGAGGTCAAAAATAGGCTGAAGGCTGATGATTTTGCAGGTCTGCCTTACTCAAATCCAATTCACTTGAAAGTTATCACTAATAATGTTATTAGTCCTCTTCTTGAAGGAAGAACAAACAACAACACCTTCTTACCTTCTTATTTAGGGGGAACTTTAATTTCCCCACATTAGTAAGTCATCATAACAGGTTGGAATTTAGCTCTAGGTAGTAAGCAAATTGGTAGAGGTTTGTTCTGATAGATTTTTATCTATGGTGTTGACATAGAAAAGAATGAGATAAGAAAAAAGCAAAATAATTTTTTTAAATGGTTACTTAGGTATACTCAATACCAGGTTTGTTTATATTCAACAACTTTTTACTGAATAAAAGATTCCTTTGCAATCAAAGCACAACTAACCTTTAGCTCCTCTCAGTCTTTTCTTCTTCTTAACCTTTCTTTTGATTTTCAAATATGCAACAGATATCCACAGTCTTGTAGGGGGGGAGGAAAGGAAAGAGAAATATTGTCCTTTGACTCTGACTCCTTTAACTTTCAAACTATTTTTCCTGTACCTTTCATAACAAACTTCCCGTGACTTCCATTTGCTTCCTAAGATCCTTCTCTCTCGAAACAACTATTTTTGTTAAGTCATTTTTTAGTCGTGTCTCACTCTTTTTGAGCTCATTTGAAATTTTCTTGGAGGAGATACTCAGAGTGCTTTGCCATTTCCATCCCCAGTTTATTTTACAGATGAGGAACTGAGATATACAGGGTTAAGTTACTTGTTCAGAGTCACACAGCTAGTGATTGTCTAAGGCCATGTTTGAACAGATTAGATTAGTTTAATGTCTTGCCCAGAGTAGGTTCCTGATTGTCAATTATCTGAAGAGGAAAGAGTTGAGCAAGGGGATGAGTTTATTAAGTTTTCTAGATCTTCCCAAGTTTGATCTTCTAACAATAATGAAACTAGATTATGGAGTAAATTCTTAACATACTAACATATATGTATGAATTCACATCATAACAAAGATCATTCATATATAAGAAAATTTTGAACAATTTATAAGATAGTTCTTTGGATAATCACCTTATGGGTCTCAGTTTTTTTTCAGTTAGGAAATTATGAGAGGGATAATTAATCTATAGGACATCTTCTATAGGACATCTCTTATTAATTCTCTTTCAGATCTAATATTCTATTATTTATACATAATGGGTGATTAAACTAAATTGTCTCTGTTATCTCCTGTAGTACAAAGAATCAACAACTGACACCAACATCAATGACCTCTTTCCTCTCCCTCATTGGTCTAGGCAATGGCCCATTACCATAGATTCTAGAAAGACACTGCGCTTCATTATGTTTGTTTTATTTCGCTGAAAGGGATTTTCCCTGAAAGTTTTCTAGACTAAAATGAAAGAACTTCTAATGGTGGAAATTCAGATACCAAGATTGATAAAAAATTTTGTTGTTGTTGTTGTTGTTTTGTTTTTTGTTTGTTTTTTGGTGTTTTTTTTTAAGGTGCCTTATCTCTTATCCCTAAAATCATGTTATATAAGTAGCTACTTTCTCAGAAATGAAGAATACAGTTAAAAATTAAAAATACAGTTCCCTTGCCCATTAATTGATAAGTTTGGGTCTGTCACTCTGAAGTGAACAGGAAGAAAAAAGTATCACTAGAATCTGCTCAATTTATTTCTGATTTAAAAAAAAAAAACTATAATGGGAAAGAGGAAGAAAGTTGCTTGAAGTCACTTTTAAAAAAGACCTTGACCATGGAAAATGAGTAAGGTTAAGATCAAGATAAAATTTTGAGATTCCTTAATAAAACTGGAATTTTTATTGGTTACCTTGGAAATGCATTTAAAATACATCTTCTACATTATTATAAGTGAATTATTTTTCTCTGAGTGTAAGCATTTTCTTTGCTATTAAATCTCCCAAAATGTCATCTCTTTGTGTCCCAATAAATATTTAAAATCTATTGAATAGCATTAGAAAGATTTATGTTGATGTTAACTTCACTACAACTTGAGAATTAAAACTCCTTAAGGGAAGCATCTGGCAAATTTTACATCTTCAACATGGCATTTAAAAGACTGTAGCTGAAGGGCTGCCAAATTTGGTGGAGCCAAGAAAAAAAGCAGACCACAAATAAGAATTCAAATGGCTATGGTATATGGGGGAAACAAAACAAAATAAGACTGTATAATTTGACTGTCATCACGTTCTTTTAGGAGACTGATATTCTTTTAAAGTAGTATCAGTTAAAGAACATAGTAAAAATGTTGTGCTTTGATTTTCTTGATAATATTGCTTAAGAAATGTCAATTATTATGGCTAAAAAGCATATGCTGAGATTTAAAATAAGCTATAATAATTAATAATAGATTAAATTTCTGTAACACTTTAAAGTGCTTTATAAGTGTTATTTCATTTGATCTTTATAACAACCCTAATACATGGGCATTATTATTGTCTCCATTTCACAGAAGAAGAAATTGAGGGTGAGAGAGATTAAGTGAAGAGACTTGCCCAGAGTCATGAAGACTTTTAATAATAAATCCCAGGCACTATATTAAGGATAGGAATTAGTGATGATAACAATAACAGTAACTATAATAATAACAATCCCTGAACTCCAGGAGCTTATATTCTATTGAAAAGTAGCAGTGATGTATTTAGAATTAGATTTTCATTCTGGTAATGTCTAGCTGTGTGACTCTGGACAAACTATTTGTTCCCGTTGTGCCTTTAGTCTTCCAACCTAGGAAAAAAAACCCAGACATAATAATACTATATGAGATCACAGGTCACCTACTCATGGGATCTTAGATTTAGAAGTGAAAGGGATGTCAGAAGCTCAATCTTCTCTGGATAAGGATATTTTTAAAGAAATTGAAGCATGAGGAATTCAGTGATTTACCCAAGATCATATAAAAAGTGGGAGATTTGAGATCAGAGCCCAGGACTTATAATTTTCTATCAAGCACAAAGTCTACTAAGTAGTTATATCATCAGTAGTTTCTGGTGGAGTATGTAAGAAATCTTGATTGTAGTTCTTTAAGATTGTGGGCTACATTGTTATCTTGTAAGCCTTAACACCAGCCTTAACACCATAGAGACACATGAGTTAGTGATTGATTAACAGGAGCAATGTCCTATGCTGAAGAAATGCAAAGCTTCGGGTTGATAATCAATAATGGGCAAATCTTTATGTGTCAAGTGCTCATTTTCGTGCCATGATGAAAGCAAGGAGGTTCTGTAGGGAGAAGAAAGGCAGAAGAAGCCTGACTCCATAGGAAAATCAATGGTTATCTCAGACTGCTTCTGCCTCTCCATCTACCCAACTAGGTTACTGCAATTTTTCTGCTTTGCTGCTTCAAATAGGTTTGATAAGGTTAAATCTTTTAGGTTTTAAAAAGTAGTTGTGATTCTTGAGATCATGGAGGTGTGAAGGATTACGCTGCCTACTAATAAAAACATCATAGATAAACAACCCCTGTATTTTATTTTAGGAAATCTGTGCATAGCCCCAACACCACCAAAGGCAAAATCCTATTTCATGGAAAAATGTGTCTGGGGACAAAAATGATTTTTAGAAAACCACTAAAAGGGACTGATTTAATAACTAATTGGATTAAAAATTTTTGAGATATAAACAGTTTTAGCAGCTACCCTTGTAAAGAATCAAGATAATAAATTCTTTACACTCTATTTGTGGAGAAAAGGGAGGAAAGGATAAAAGAAAGGGAGAAGTAAGGAGGGAATCAGAAGAGATTTGGAGAGAAAGAAGTGTGATGAGAAATGTGTAAATCCAGGTTAAAGACACTTATTAATTTTGCACAGATAAGTCCCTAAATATGGCAGCTAAGTGACTCGATGAATAGAGCACTGGACCTGTAGTCAGAAAGAACTGAGTGAGTTCAAATCTGGCCTCAGATACTTACTAGCTATGTGACTATGGACAAGTCACTTTAACCTATGTGTCTAAGTTTTCCAATTTGTAAAAGGAGCTAGAAAAGAAAATAGCAAATCATTCCAATATCTTTGCCCAAAAAAACCCAAATAGGGTTATGAAAACTCAGACACAACAAAGAACCACCTCCTTCGTACCAATTCACAGGCAGGGTCTTCAAGGAGAGAATTCCTGTACCAGTCACCAAGTTAGGGACATCATGGTGTGTAATGCATGTACAATACATAAGCGTACATAAGTGAATATGCATATAGGCATCTATGCATGCACATGTATAAGCATGGTACATGTATATGTGCAAATACATAGTATGAATATACCTATTTTATGATATATGCAGATATACTCATATATAAAAGCACACACATTACAGCATGAATATTATATCCATTATATATCCATATTCTCACAATATTGGCCCTAAGTATAAGAAATTAAAGTTAAAGCACGGAGAAGTTAGGAAGAAAAATGGCATTGAGACTTTTTTTCTATACTACACCTGATTGGGTTTCCTCCCCACCTTCTCCCTGTCTTAGGAAACATCCTAACCTGGTAGTTGGGAAATCTGGATTCTGGTTCATCAATAACTCATTTGTTCTCTTTTATTTTCAGCTGTAGAATGACAGGATTAGATTGAATGAGTTCTCAGACTTCCTCCAATTTTACCATGATATCGTTTTTATAAAATCTTTTCTTTTGATATTAGGTCAATGTCATATTTCCTTTTTTTTTTTTCTCATCAGTAATAGCTTGTGAGTCACAGTTGGCTGCTTGCTAAAACAAATGTTTTTTGTTTGTTTATTTTGTTGTTGTTATTTGTTTTGTTTTTGATGTGACCCATGGCATTCTTCATTTACTTGCTCTGGAGGACACTTTGCAAAGCCCACCCTCATTTAAATACAATTCATTTGCATGCTATGGCATCACTTCTTTGTTATCAAGATCCTCTGGGATTAAAAACGACAAACAACATCAATCCTGGATAAGTTCTCTTGTCCAGGCCTCTAAGCCTCAATTTTCTCATCTAAAGAATAGAAACTTTAGTGTAAAGCAGAGATTCTTTTGTGCCATCCCACCATCTTCTAGCAGTAGAGTACAGACTCAGTATAATATTTTTAAATAACTAAAGAATGTGTTCAATTTTAGCTAGAGGTTAATGAAAATGAAGATGTATTATTCTTTTCCATTGAACTTTGATTCCTTCATTAAATCTCCCCCTATAACTTTTAACCATCTGGGAATCCCAGTTTAAGAACCTAAATAGATGTTCACTAAATTCAACTTCACCTCTATAATCCAAAAATGACTGCACATTATCATGCATGGCCCATGCTGAACACAGCTGCATTTGGTAAATAGCTAAAACATCCAAAACATACTCCCATATCCAAACAAGGTACAAGTAAAATTTGATCAACTTCTCCTAGTGCAAGACTAGCCTATAGATTAAGGGAATCTAAGAATATTTTGTTGCTTAACTTCTCCAGAAGAAAACTTAGTGAATCTATATCTATGAGTTTGAAAATTATCTCAGTGCTAATTACAGACACCTCCCTCAATAAATGCTATTAAGGTCCCCAGAATCTCATATCTTATCAGATTATAAAGTGTGCAAATACAAGACTTAATATTCTTTTTTTTTTTGGGGGGGGGAAGGAGAGGTAGGTAGAAGGAAACCCTCTAGAACATCTACTAAGAACTCTTTTTACCTTTCTGCATTTGATTTTGAGTTTTTAATGCCCTCATACATCATCAGTCTTTGAGTAGGTTCCACGTACCACTGAGAAAAAAGTATGTTCCTTTCTATCTCCATTCAATTTTCTCCAAAGGTCTATAACATCTAACTTAAGTACAGGAAGTGAAAGTAGAAGAGTAGGGACTGGACTTTAAGAAAATGACAGTGATAGAAATTCTAATTCATAAAACACTACCTGCACTTGAATTGAATGTGGTATTTTTCTCACTCAACTTTTATTTTTGAATATTAAAAAAATTACAAAAATAGAAATCCATATCCTATGAAAAATATATAAGTTTACCCACGGTCTAATTCTTATGCTACCAAACAACTAAATGCAATCCCTAGACATGGAGCTTTTTGTCAAGTAGATAATAGTTCTGTATCTCAAGTATGACTGCAGGAAACTGGAGTATTAAAAGGGTACTGAGTAGGGTATAAGCGAGTAGCAATCAAACACAGCAGGCCACTGTTCAGCCACCTAAAGAACACACAAAGTTCAAAGAAGGGGTGGGGGGAAGAATGAGAGGAAAGAACTCCCTGTTCTGTACAAATTGCTAGAAAAAATGGCAAGGAATTGGAGAGTGAAGCAAATACAACTAAAGGAACAATCTACAAATCTGCACAACTACTACAATAATACAAACAAAAACAGCATGAAAAGGCAGCCAAACTCTCATTAATTGCAATGGTTAAACTTGGTTCCATAGAAGAGAAAGAAATACAATGACTCCCTATTATTGCTGGAGAAGAAGAAACTAGTGTAGGTTTGTTTGCTTAGCTGTTTCTCTATATTAACCAAGGAGGATTATGGATAGGGGCATCCTGGTAAATGTACAAAAATAGCCTCTGGGACAGTAGCGAGGAAGGGGTGGGGATGGGAATGGATGCACCCTCGAAAGACTTTTAGGTTTAATCTGAAATATTAACATTTTACCTATAACTTTCTTAAATATAGACAATGACTCAATAAACTATTAAATTTGCCAATTTAAGTGCCTAAATGTTTACACTGAATTTGAGAACTTTGCTGACTTCAGCATAGTCAGGGGTGTGCCATCATTGGAAATGATCATGAGAAGTCACTGGGATGCAAAGAATTATGGAGATTGAATGTGGATCAAAGCAATGTATTTTCACCTTTTGTTGCTGTTGTTTGCTTGTTTTTTTTTTCCTTTTGATCTGATTTTTCTTGCACAGCATGATGAATATGGAAATATGTTAAGAAGAATTGCACATGTTTAAAATATTGTTTACTTGCTAAGAAAAGGGAAGGGGGAGGAAGGGAGAAAAATTTGGAACACAAGGTTTTTCAAAAGTGAATACTGAAAATTATCTTTGTTTGTATTTGGAAAAATAAAAATCTATTTAAAAAGAGAATCTCTGAAATTCAAAGCAGGATTTTTTTAGGCTGTCATAGCATATTCTACAAGTAGATTGGTACTTTCATTTGACTAAGTAATAATAATGGTTAATATTTTAAAATATCCATTTTAATCCTAATAATTCATTCCTAATGTAAAAAAAAAACAAAAGAAAAGAAAAAAGCTCCCCCCAAACTCCATTATGATCCTATGATGGAAAAACAAATCAATAAAACATTTTTACCCTTTAAACATAATATAACAAAGAACTTTGAAGTTTGAAGCATTGACACTTACTATCTCGATGACCTTCAACAAGTCACTTAAATTTTCTGAACTTCAGTTTTCTGATTTGTAATAGAAGTTTGGATTAAGATTAATTTTAAATTCCCTTCTAGATCTGTGAGGCCATTTCATTTTAAGTTGAAATTGAAGATATAAAAATATAAGAGAAAGTAGAGCATCTAAGAAGTATATAAGACAAAATATTAAATAGAGATCCCACTTATAAGTTATTTGACTTTAAAAGTGTTGTTCAATCATATTTCAGAATTGTGTGATTCTTTATGATGCCTTTTGAGGTTTTCTTAATAGAGATACATACTCCATTTCCTTCTCCAGATCATTTTAAGACTGAGGCAAACATGGTTAAGTTATTTCCTGATTAAGTGTCCTTAGCTGGATTTGAACTCATGAAAATGAGTCTTCCTGACTCCAGGCCTAGCACATTATTGACTGCACTTTCTAGTAGGTGATTACAAAATTACTGTATTTTAAGTCAAAACATTTTACAGACTTCATATTCCAATTCACCCCAAGTTGAACAACAGGAAGATTACTCAAAATGCTGATCTTGTTGGCCATGGGGTATATGACCAACTAGTTACACAACTTATTACCACACTCTCAGCAACAGCTATCATTATGGTTTCTCCTAGTCATGCTCCTCATTATATTTCTCCCTCTAACCATACATCTGATAATACTTAAAACTGTTTCCCCCTCTTTTAACACAGATAGCATGTACTACTGTATATATTTGATGTTTCCCCTTTAGTAAACCTAATCATTACATTTCACAGTTCCTAAAAAGATATAGAAAAGCACACTAAGAAAAAATGCTATTGTATAAACATATATGAACTCGCTGTTACCCACTTCCAGCTGTCATTCCATCTGTCTCTCAATTCCTTACTGCCAAAGTTACTGGGGAAAAAGTCATTGATACTATATTCTTCTTTACTCTCTAAACCTTTTCAATCTGACTCTCAATCAACAACCATTAATGAGCGCATACTATATGCTATGCCAGAAAGTGAGGAAAGAATATTCCTTCTCTTAGTCAACATATATTCTAATAGGAGGAACCAATACATATGGAAGTGATTTTTTTTTTGTGATAGTCAAAGTGATTGTGAGAGGTACTATAAGATAGTCCAATATTATTTCTTTTTCTGTTGTAAAAATAGCACTTTTCATTATTGCAAATCATAAAAACATAATTGAAAGGGAGTTGGGGAACAGAGAGGAGGGATCATATTCTGGATTTGAATTCATTCAAATATGTTTTAGACTAAAATAGTATTAAAGAATCTGACACTGAAATTTTATGATTCTTTCTGTGAGAAAAGGGGAGAGGATGGGTTGGATCAGAAGAAGCTACCTGGAGAAGATGATATTTGAAAATGGAATTTAAAGGGCAATTAAAAATTCCAGAGGTGACAAAGAGATGACTCAGGTGAGGAAAAGGATGGAGAATAGTGATTGGACAGATGAAGTAATCCAGCTAAAAGACTGGAGAAGGAAATGGCAAACCCTCTCCAGTGTCTCTGTTAAGAAAACCTCAAACAGCATCATAAAGAATGACACATGACTGAAAAATAACTGAACAAAACTTTTCAAATTTATTTATTTATTTATTTTTATTGTAGCTTTTTGTATACAAAACATATGCATGGGTAATTCTTCAACACTGATCCTTGCAAAAACTTGTTTCAACTTTTCCCCTCCCTCCGTCCATCCGCTCCCCTAGATGTACATTAATTTTTAAAGCACATTTCAGAAAAAAAAAGGAAAAAAACACAAGAGAAAAAAAAAAGAACAGAAGAAAGAGAAATGAAAGAACTGAACACTGGATGCAGCTGGCGTTTTCTATCCAAAATTTACTGTCACTGCCTCAGATCACTGAAATGCTGAGAAAAACCAAGTCTTTCAGAGTTGATCCTCACACAATCTTACTGTTCTGTGTACAACGTTCTCCTGGTTCCGCTTATTTCTCTCAGCATCAAGCCATGTTAATCTTCCTGGGCCTTTCTACAATCAGTTTGTTCATCATTTTTCACAGAACAATAATATTGCATTACTTTCACCTACTATTACTTCTTTAGCCATTCCCCAACTGATGGGTATGCAGTCATTCTTTTAAAATTATAATGGAGCAAGTGAAATTTAGGACCCAAGAAGACATCAAAAAACAATGGAGGAGCAGCTAGATGGTGCAGTGGATAAAGCACCAACCCTCAAGTCAAATTTGATCTCAGACATTTAATACTCCCTGTGTGACCCTGGGCAAGTCACTTAACCCCAATTGCCTCAGGGGAAAAAAAAGAAAAGAAAAGAAAAGAAAAAAAGGAAAAAAAAAGAAAAAGAAAATGGAAATATCACACTGGAAAAGCAATTAATCAGGAAATGAGGAAATTTAACTTAATTATTGGAGTACAAGAAAATCACCAGTATAAAAATAAACTAGACATCCTACCTCAAGAAATTATCAAGGAAAACCTGGAAAGAGTTACATGAGTCGATGCTGAGCCAAGCAAGCAGAACCAGGAAAGCGCTGTACACAAGCATCAAGACTGTGTGATGTTCAACCACGACACGCTTAATTTTTCTCAGCAACTCAATGATTCAAGACAATTCCAAAAAACTTTGGGTGGAAGATGCCACATGGGTCCAGCGAGAAACCACAGAGACTGAATGCAGATTGAAACATCCTATTTGCACCTTTCCTCCCTTTTTTGTTTTGTATTTTTCTTTCTCATGGTTTTTCCCTTTTTGCTGAACAATACTTTTAAAGTCAATAGGATTTCTATTTAATCTTTTGTCTTATATACTTCTTGGATGCTCTACTTTCTCTTATACTTTTATGTCTTCAATTTCAACTTAAAATGAAATGGCCTTACAGACTTAGAAAGGAATTTAAAAATAATCTTAATCCAAACCTCTATTACAATTATTTAACATATGAAGATATGTTAAAGAATGTGACATATGTTTGCAGGCACATATACATATATGATATATAATTCTTACTTCAGATGAATTATTGAATCATATATGCATATTTAAGTATAAATACATGCATATGTATAGACAAATGAAAAATGAATAAACTAATATGCATAGCATAAATTATATCAGCATGTTACATAGATATGTGTTTGTATGCCCATCTTATGTTTATCTAAAGTCTTTCAGTGACAGGCTACTTCTCTTCTAACAACTCTAATTATTAGGATCATTTCTTTTTGTATCAGGCCCTAATGTGTTTCTTTATATCTTACAGCCACTGCTCATGAAATAGTTTATTCTGCACCTGTCTTATACAATTTTCATGCATATTTTTGTATTACATTCTCTACGTTTACATGATATTATCCTCAAAAATTTATTTTATTAGGGAAAGAAACATAACATATTATCTTATTCCTTGTATAACACCATGGAGACAATAGTTGTTTAATAAATGCTTGCAGTATTTATTTAGTCTTCTTGGGGGGGGAAGTAATAAAATATCTCATTTCCTGATTTACTCATTAAATCCAAAGAGGAAGAGAAAAACTGCCTGAGAAATTATATAAAATGTGTGGTGGTTTTTTTTTTGTGTGTGTGTGTGTGTTCTTTTTTTAATACAAACTTTGACAAAATGGTGTGGGGATGTGTGTGCTGTAAATAAAATGGAGTCCTTGGAGAGAGGTAATATTTTAATTCATATTTCTTATTTTTTAAACAACATTTTCCTTGATTAAATATTTCCCAACTACATAGCACAAATGTATTTCTAACATTCCCATCGTTGCTTCAGGGACACTGATTAGTGTTAAGAAACATGATTGAATATGTAGCTGTTAATTTAATTGATAATATATATGCTGATTACCAGCAAAATGTAATCTGCAAGAGATACTTGATGATATTAGACTATTTCAATGGTTGTCATCTTTAATGTTTTCAACATTAATTTATTCCTTATGGAAATGGATATATTCGGAGACAAGAATTTAATCAGAACAAATGTCACATCCAGTCCTTTGTCATAGTCCTTGAACACTGATTTCTCTCTTGCACTTAAATAAAGTTTGTTTCTTTTGTCTCTGGTAACTTTCAGAAATATTTGTTAAAACTGAATGTTAAAATGGTTGTAAGTGTTTAGAAATATGACCCAGAGAGCAGTTCCTTGGAATCACAGTTATTCTGATTTTTAATGACATTTCATAGAGGCAGCTGACCTAGAATAAAGAAAGCCTCAAATTGAATTTTTCCTTAAAAACTAAACTAATTTTGTGACCCTGGCCAAATCCCTCAAAAACTCTGGTTGTCACAGCTGTAAAATGAGGGAATTAAACTCAGTGGTGTAAGTTCTTTTCCATCATTTGGCTTTAAAAGGCCCATTGAATATGTAGCCATTTACAGAAAATTACCCCATGCATAAATTGTCTGAGATCAATAAATACTCCAAGGAGCAACATACTCATGGAGATATAGATACTATACCTATCTATATGCTTTAAAAAGTATATAGGTTATACCTATATCAGATTGATTACTTTCTCAGGGCAAGGAGGAGAGTGATAGAGAGCAGAATAGAACTTGGAACTCAAAACTTAAAAAAAAAAATAGAAATTTTGTTTTAATGTAATTGGGGGAAATAAAATAAAAAAAAAACTTTGATGAAAAAGTGAATCAGATTACAACCTTGGCTACAAGAGCAATTTTATTTATGACAGTTTGAGAACTGAAAAGGGCACCAAGTTCATCCAGTTTATCCCATGCCTGAAAGGAATCCTTACTATCACACAATCCATTAAGGTGTTAATCAGAATAAATATGTATCTATTTCCTGAAATTTTCCATTGATAGGCAAGACTTCCTCCCTCCCAGGATGGCCAATTCCTTTTGCAGATAGCTCTAAATTTAAAGAAGTATTTTTATTTCTTGATATTAAGCTTATACCTGTCACTTTGCAACTTCCACACATTACTTCTATTTCAGACCACGAGTAAGTCAATCAATCCCTCTTTTTGACAGTCTTGAAGACAGCTAACATGTACACCCTTGATTCCTCTTTCTACAGGCAATTCCCTACCTCATTTCTTTCTGATCATTGTAAAACAGACTCAAAGCCCTTTATATTTTTGGTTATTATCTCCTGAGCATTCTCTCTTAAATATCAATGGTCTTCCTAAATAGTGGCACCCAGATCTGAACCCAATACTTTAGATATGTCCAGAACATATGGAAAAATAAAAAAGGGACATATTTTTTATTCATAGTAATAAGTTCCCTCTTAATGCAGTCCCAGATTGCAGTGTCTGAAAATTCAAAGTAGAACTTTAAATCACACTGTGGAGAAACATCAACCTTGGAGTCCACTAAAACCCCTAGATCCTCTTTAGGAAAACTTAAGTCTAATATGTTCTTTACATTTAAATTCACATGAAAAGGTCAATTTTCTTTCTTTTTTTTCTTTTCTATATTCATTTATTTTCCTGGAGAAATTCTTTCTTTCTTTCTTTTTTAAATTAAAGTTTCTTTTTTTTAAATTTTCAAAACATGCACATAACAACTTCCTGGCTGTGTGACCCTGGGCAAGTCACTTAATCTCAATTGCCTTAGAGAAAAAAACAAAAACCAAAAACATATGTACAGATAATTTTTTATCATTGACCCTTATTTTGAGGAATATACCAAAGGGCACTAGCCTTGTATTCCAAATTTTCCCCTCCTTTCCCCAGCTCCCTCCCCTAGATGGCAAGAAATCCAATGTATGTTATATATATTAAAATATATGTTAAATCCAATATATGTAAACATATTTATACAATTATCTTGCTACACAAGACAAATCCGACCAAAAAGTAAAGAAAATGAATAAGAAAACAAAATGCAAGTGAACAACAATAAAAAGAGTAAAAATATTATGTTGTGATCCACATTAAGTTCTCACAGTCCTCTCTCTGGGTATAGATGGCTCTCTTCATCACAAAATCATTGAAACTAGTCTCAATCATCTCCTTGTTGGAATTGATTGTCTATCAGAATTTATCATCATATAATCTTGTTACCATGTACAGTGATCTCCTGGTTCTGCTCATTTCATCAGTTCATGTAAGCCTCCCCAGACTCTCTAAAATCATCCTCCTGATGGTTTCTTATAGAACAATGATATTCCATAATATTCACATACCATAACCTATTCAGCAGTTCTCCAATTGATGGGCATTCATTCAGTTTCCAGTTTCTAGCCACTCTGAAAACGGCTGCCACAAACATTTTTGCACACGTGGGTCTCTTTCCCTCAAAAGGTCAATTTTTTGACTTCAAGATTCATTTCAAAGCTGTAGCTCAGGGGGCAGCAAACTACATAGAGACTGTAGGTCAAATTCTACTCTTTACCTGTTTTGTTTTACAATTATTGTTTTCCAAATGACCCACAAGCTCAAAATGGTTTTCCTGTAAACCATTCTGAGCTCACTAGCTGAAGAAACATAAAAATATAAATGCTATTATGAGCTTATGAGCATAGAAAAATACATGGCTTTGGCCCAAGGACCATAATTTGCCATCTCCTATTCTAAACTACTGATATTGCAAATTTATCATTTAATATGTTAGCAAGTCTTATAAACTCAGGTTATCAACAAATTCAATAAGCATACTATTTGAACCTTTAGCTGTCATTAATAAAAAGTATAAACAGCACATAGTGAAGTAGAGAACTCTGGAGAATTTCAATGAAGTTTTCCTGCCAAGGGGTATAAAACTTAACACATATTCTATATCTAGCCATTTAACCAGTTCAAAATCTATCTCAGTCTACCCATATATTCACAATATATTAGGGGATACTTAAGAAACAGACAGACAGACAGACAGAGACAGAGAGGGGAAGAGGTTGGAAGTAGAAAGGAGATTGGACTGGGAATAGCAGGGAAAGAAGAAAGAATTCTTGATTTAATAGTTCAAGCTTAATCTTCCTAAGCTAAATTGGTGAAGCTGTATTAGTTCTTTCCATTTTCTTTTCTACATGTTTATAATTGCCTCATTGATGATATGCTCTAGAATTTTTGAGGAATATGCCAAAGGGTACTAGCATATAATTTGTAGTTTACTTTTAAATTTCTACTTTTCTAAGTTTGTTTTTGTTTTGCCCTACCTCTCAAGGATCATAACTATCACAGTTACATTTGGACATAGTTCATCAGGATCAAGTAATTGAGGGAAATGGGTACAAATACAGCTCCTATTGCTACCATATGATGATGGGCACTTTGCTTAATTTCCATACCTCATTTGAAAAATAATGGAGCAGCCAATCAATAAGCACCTATAAACACATATTATAAGTCATGTATTATGTTTGGACTAGATGGTTTCCGATGACTCACCCAATTTTAAATCAATGATACTAGGATTTAAATTCATCAAGAACACTTAAATGGTGTCCTATTATCTTGTTACTCTTAGGTATTAGCTCCCAAAAGTCTATGAAATTCTTAGTTTCTTATAAAATTGTGATTTACTTTAAGAAGATCAAATATAACTACAGAAGCAATGGTATAGTTTCCCATTGCAGTTCTCCTGGTTATTTTTTTAAAAGTACATCTATTTTTGCTTTTGCTTTATTTGATATAATTTTTCTACACTACTCCAGCTCTTTAGTTTAACCAGGTGTGTGTGTGTGTGTGTGTGTGTGTGTGTGTGTGTGTGTGTGTGTGTGTGTGTGTGTTGTATCTTGTTTCAAGTGTGCCTTGTATAAGTAATATATTATTGAATTCTGGTTTCTAACACATTCTGTTATCCCCTTATGTTTTATGGGTGAATTCATCCCATTCACAGTTATGATTACTGTACGATTTTCCTCCAACCTCTTTTTTTCTTTTTGTTCTTCACTCTTTTTATCTGGTCCCTTCTCAAAAGTCTGTTTTGCTCCTAACCGGTGCCTCTCTTAGTTTCCCTTTTTTTATTGCCACCACCACCACTACTACCCAGCGCACATATCTTGTTATCCTTTCCTCCTTTTCCCCCATTTGGCCAAGATAGATTTCTATGCCAATTGAGTATCTCTCTATATATATTCTTCCCTCTTTGAAACAGTTAAAGTTCAAACATTGCCCCTTTCCCCACATTTCCTCATTTTTTCCTCCAGTATAAAAACTTTCCTTAAATGCTTATTTTGAGAGGAAAATATCCTCAATCTAAGTCAGATATTGCTCTAATGAAATATTTCACATTTCCTTTATTTTTTCATTCTTTTGAGTTTTGAACTATATCTTGAGGTATCATTGAGTCATCAATTTCCGATTGCCCACTTCTAATTCTAATAATTCTTTTCTTCAAGGAGCTTTTTCCATTAGCCAATTTTATTTTGTTAAGTACTTTTCTTCAATGAGTTTTTGCACCACTTTTTCCATTTGGCCAATTCAATACCACACTAATTTGTTCCCTTTAATTTCCCCTTACTATTCTTATTTCTTTCTTTAACTCTTTCAGGAATTCTTTTGTTGGACTTGGATTCAGTTGGTATCTTTTTCTTTGAGGCTTTTGGTTTTTACATTGTTGTCCTCTTCTGTTTATGTGTTAGTCTTCCCTGTCACCTTAGTAGTTTTTTTTTTAACTACTCATTTTTTCCAGCCTATTTCTTGACTTTGAATTTTATATTAAATTGGGTTCTGCTCACATGAAGTGGGGAAGGTTCAAGTATTTTGAGGCTGCTGTTTTTCGACCTAGTGCTGGGAGTCTGGAAGTTTGTATGAACAAAGAAGAAATGCTCTCCTGATCTGAGCTCTAGTTTTCACCCAAGCAAAGCCCTACTCTATTATAACCTTCAATCAATAGTGCTCCTCTTTGCCTTGAGCTTGCAATTCAGAATTATATATGGAGAATAATGTTACCAGTTAATGACAGTTATACTCAAAACCAGTATTATGATATTGTAAATCTCTTTCTGATATGTTGCTTGTTCCTTGCCCACTCTTGCCATCTCTAGGCTACGAGATCCCAAAGCTACTGCTGCAACTTCCAAGGTCAAAAGCTTGGCTGCTAGTATTCAGGGATACCATAAATTTCCTTTTGCTAATCTTCTAAATTTTCTTATGCCAGAAAAATATCTCATTCTGATTTTTGGTTGAATTGTTGCACCAAAATTTGATTTGAGGAGTTTTTATTATGTTGTTTGGAGTAAAATGTTGAGAGTTCAGCTGGGTTTTGTCTGTACTCCTCAAACATGGCTCCCCAAATTTAAGGTTTTTGCAGGTATTTTAGTCAGAAGTAATTATGTGAGACAGACAAAAAATGTGGTGGGAGTGGTAGGAAAAGAGGGAGCTATTCTATTAGTTATCCTTTTCCTGTCATGATTTTCCCTATCACAATTTTGATATATCACTGACTGACAAAAGAAATTAAATGATATTTTTGGAGTAGTTTTGTGAAGGCTACAGAAAATATGTGATGGCCAGTAAATGACAGAAACATTTGCAAACTCAGAAATACATAAAATATATGTATAGTATAATATAATATGGTGTTTTATCTTTTAATACCATAATAATTCATACTTTTTCTTTGGTATAAAAGGAGAACCAAAAATATTTTACATGGAGTTTCTAAATCACAGAGGTTCTGCAGCCATAATCTCCATGATGTGGAAGACAAACTGTATTGTAAAGAGAAAACAAGACAAAACAAAACAAAGGACAGAATCTGCCCCACTCCATTTCAAAATACTGATATTTTGAATTACCAGAGGAGCAGAGGATTTTTAACTCCTAGAAAACCTTGCACTATTTTTTAGATCACTAATTTTCTTCCATCCTCTTTCACAGTATTTGTAATTCCCTTAATTGGTTGCCTAATGGACTAAAATTTATTAATATAATTATCATACACTTAACAGAACAATGTAAAAATTTTTCGGTCACAATTCTTGGCCATCTTTAATGGAGACACATAAGCTATTTTAGGAAGGAGATGAATGGCTTGCAAAATTGGAACTTTATACAATGCATACATAATTCAATTCATTTTAAAAACACTTAGAATGCCTGTGAATTAATAATAGGGGAAATGAAAGAAAACCATATCCAATTTTGAGCATTTAAGATCATGGAAAAATAATGCCTAAATTTGACATTATTTCTTAAACAATATATTTATATCTATAAAATATATGTTCTCTGCATTATCCAAGCTCTGAAAAATATACAATTTTCTTATTCTGAAACCTTTATATCTGAAATCAGAATTTCTTAACATAATCTGATTATCAAGCATTCATGAAATATCCATTTTTATTTTCATTAAAAAATTCCAACTCTTGAGAGTAAATAGACAAGATATGGATGGAGGACAAGCAGAAAGCTTGCATTCCCACAATTATCTCGTTTTTTTATTTATAGAATAATAATAACAATAATGTCTGGCCATTATGTGGTGCTTTAAGTTTTGTAAAATGTTTTACAAATTTGATCTCCTTTTATTTTCTCAATGACCCTGGGAATAGGTGCTGTTATCTTCCTGTTTTACAGATTAGGAAACTAAAATGGGCGGAGATTAAGAGCTTTGACTGTTAGAAAGTTACTCGAACTCAGGTCTTCTTGATTCCAGCACTTTATGGACTGTATCACCTAGTTGCCTAGAAGGCTAGCAAGAACTTTAAGGGTTAACTGAATCCCACCTTCTCATGTTGCACATGAACAAATTAAGAAACATGAGTAATGTAGCATTTGAACACAGGTCTTCCAGGTAAGTACAAAATTTTTTTCATTGCATCATGATGACTCTCATTGACTTATGGAGAGTGTTTCCAATGTCTTCCACTGCATTCTAAGTCTATTTCCAATCATCCTGTTCTATATCTAGCCATTGGACCCACATGGCTGTGGAGGAGAAAGTGAGGTTGATGACTTTGGACCACCCTCCTTCACTTAAATCCAATTCACTTACATGTCATGGTATCATCTCCCTGATGTCATGGTTAAGGACAAATAAAAACAACATTTTTACCAACAGAGAGATTCTTGTTAGTTTTAAGGCATTACCTCCCAACTCAATTGAAAGGTAACTGATTTTCACAATAATTAGAATATTACCAAAGAAAAATGAGCTGCTTCAGACCATCCTTGGAGATTTTTAAGCAGAAGCTAAGTGACCAATTTTTAGGAATGATATAATAAGATATTCCTTTGGGGTATGTATGGATTATATAGATGATCATGAAGGTCTCTTCTAGGTCTAAAATATTGTGATTCTATTCATTACCTAAAAAGGAAATATTATTAATGTAATTAAAGGATCACAGCTTTAGTGTTAAAAGAGACCTTAGTGATCATTTACAGATGAGGAAATTAGGGCCCAGAGAAGTTAAATGACATATAAAAAGCATAGCATAGGCTTATAGCTAAGGTCCTTTTTCCACTCCAAAGCAAAAGCATTATTCACACCATCATTTTTAATTAATAGCCAACTGCACACATGTATCAATTATTTTTTCCCAGAAAGTGGGAAATGAAGCACAGATGGATAAAATAAAGACATAGAACACTGGGTACTGGCCATACAATATTAAGAGGAAGCAGGGAGCCTTGGACATCCACAAGAAAATAGAAAGCAACTGGTAAGCAAAGACAAAATCAAGGGAGAATAGCAACAAAAAATGTGATGTTACTAAAAGTCAGACATATCTTCAAGAAATCATATTGATAATGTATATTATTTAGCATATAGTAGGTTTTCACTATTGATTTTGACATTACTTTGTATTAAAATAGAATTCATATTTTTATCACAAATAATGTTATTTGACAAAAGAAAGATAAGTTCTACAATCATTTTCTCCATTTGATCTAAGTCCTCTAGAAACATGTGTAAATTCTTGTACTTCTGGGTTAAAGAGAAGCAAAGGCGAATCAATTCTGTAAATTCTCTCTCCTTACCTTTGCACAGGCTACTTTTTGAGTCTGGAATGCTTCTCATTTCAATCCTTGGCATTCCTGGCTCCATGTAAAAACTCAACTCAAATGCTAACTTGTATACAGTGTTTTTTTTTTAAATCTTCTCCCTTAGTTCAGAGCATCATAAAATAGTGGAGTCATACATTCAGAGATAGAAAGGGTTTTAGATTAATTCACCTGCATCATTTTAGGAGGAGAAGATAAAGTTTGAGAGAGATTAGATGCATTTTCTCATATAATAAGGAGCAGAGCTGTAATTTGTGCTCCTTCTAAATACAATGATGTTTCTATCATATCTTTTTGCAGTATGTTTCCAACCATGCAACCAGAATTCTAATATTTTGTATATTTTGAATTAATTATTTTCATTTCATGCTTTTTTTGTAAACTGTATTCTTGGATAGGGAATGCTTCCATCTTTATTTTTATATTCCCAGACTCTAGTATGTTGTCTGGAAAATGGTAGGGGTTTAATATTTGCTCATTGTATTAAACTGAACTCAACTCTGATTAAGTAATTTTCAAACTCATTTTTTATGCCAATACTCTTTCAATACAGTGCTTGTTAACATCCCCCAAATTGCCTTTTACTGATCATCTAAGTAATCTTGGACATATCACCTCACCACTATGGGCCAGAATTGTTTGATTTGTAAAAAAGAAGAGTTGGACAAAATGACTTAAGATCCTTTCTAGTTCTAAGTTTATGATCTATTTGTCTATATTTACTCTTTTCTTTCCCAGGATAGCTAAACAACCCACAGTAAATGTGATTATTTTTAACAACCACAGCTAAACAACAGTTATTCAACTATTCTTTATATTTCATCCAGGTCATATTATTTTGTATCAGCTCAAGCTCATAACTGTTTCTCTTCAAATATGATTCTTGCTGTAGAATTGAATATGATAGCCCAAATGTTATCTGGCCAGTACAGTTTAAAAAAAAAGATTATTATTATCCTTGTTCAGAACACTGTAATTCTATTATGACATTGCTTAAAATTTGATTACCATTGTTTGACAGTCATATCTCACTATTAATAAAACTTTATTCAACTAAATATGACTATCTCTTTTGGGGGGGAGGAAAGTGGTTAATACATCAAGTCTTTCTATGTCTCTATGGGTATGTGTGTATTGGGGGGAGTTAGCTTACAGAGAGTACATTTACTCTTGACTCTAATTGTGTTAGCTTTATATATTTTGGCAGTGGTCCTCAAACTTTTTAAATAGGGGGCCAGTTCATTGTCCCTCAGACTGTGGGAGGCTGGACTATAGTAAAAACAAAAACTCACACTTTGTCTCTGCCCCTCAGCCCATTTGCCATAACCCGGAGAGCCACATCTGGCCCGTAGGCCATAGTTTGAGAACCCCTGATCTTGAGCAACAATATACAGTCTTCCTTTGGGGGACATGCTGTGGTAAGGCATTCTTCAGAAAAGGATTATATTTAGCCACCAATACTCTTGCTATACAGAAAGGATGGGGAAACAGCTTTAGAACTGTAAGCAAAATCTCATCCTTCCTTGTACCTGAAGTGTAGACATGACCTAATTTCATGCTTGTTATTATCACAGTTACTTTCTGCCTTTTGGTCCCATGTCACTCTCTTTTACTTAGATCTAGCTTCAATGTACAATAATACAAAGTCATTTCATAATCATGCCTTTGAGATGAAGACAGCATTCCCCTTGACTTTTCTTTCAATACAAACTGTTCTCCCATAAAAAAGTGGCCATTACAAAACCACTTCATCATAAACTGAGACAAGATATTCTATAGTACTAGAAAGTCTAAGGATAGTTTCCAAAACATCCAGTAGTCATTGACTTCTGATTTTGTGCTGGTATGTTATAATAAATACCAGAGCTAGGCTTAATCCCAAAATATAAGAAAGAATTGAGGCATCCATTAATTACTATTCAGAAAGACAATGCCTCATAAACAGTATAAATATATAAGTATTTCCAAAGAAGCTTTTGCTTTTTCCATGGCAGTCAAAATGTCTCATACAATTGTGCTTTTACAATCATAATGATTTATTTTGTAAATATTTTCATATATATGTATTGTCTTTCATGACAGAAATTAAGGTTCTTGGGGGAAAGGACCATTTCATTTTTTTCTTTTAATATCTTAGTCTTGGCCTAGTGCTCGTAACAGAGTATGTGCTCATATGTTTATTGATTTTGAAATTCAGAAACTAAGTCAAGTGAGCAAAGGATTTGGGGATACTTGTGCCTTAGTCAGATAAAGTTGTAGCCTGGGTCTCTGCAAAATGGTTGATGCCCCTATCTTTCTTATTCCCAAATAAAGACAAGTTGTGAATAAGGGCATGCTCAAATCAGAATGTGTAGGGGTGAAAGGACCACATGGTTTACAGGGCATTTGACAATGGTGTCATGATGTTAATCTGGGTATAGGCAAGGAAAAAAGCATTACAGAGCATAAAACTTGGAAGATTAGGAGATGCAGGTTTGCTGTAGGAAACCTTCCCTAAGGTATCAGTTACCCTAAGCATCTTAGGCAAACCACAAGTCCTTTAATTTCATGAAGTACATTTCAAAAGATTTGTACATCCTACTTTGTTTTCAAGAAACCTTGTGCTCATTAATTATGAATACATGTTTGTTTATAAGCAAAGTCAAATACTGTTTCTCCAAGTTTGCTACCACTAGAGATTTCCTATATCTCCATTAGCAGTCCAATGTTGCAAGATCTTTTTGAATCTCTTCTTGAAAGAGGTCCTAATCTGGCTGATATCTTTATATAATCCATAAAAGTTAACTTCTATTGTTCAGTAATTTTGATTTTCCTGAAGGCTATTATCTTATTTTATTAGTTTTATTATTATAGCATATATAGGGATTGCTCATAATAAAGCATAAGCGAGGACTAGATTTGCTATCCTAGAATTGACTGAAAAGATCCAATCTTTTTACTAGATATCTGTTCTTCCATGAAAAATTGCCAAGAAGGCTTGGTCAAAGAATCATAGATGGATTTTGTAAGACCATTTTTAAGGGGAGCAGTTACTGAATGCTTTCAAAATACATCACAATATTCTTGATTATATCTCAACACTTTTCAAAAATATACTTTGCATGGTAGGCATTTAGTTCTGAAATGGGCAGGTAAATGGCACAACAATCTCAGCTGAACACAAATAATTTGTAGCACATGAATTGCCAGATGTTATTCTTTCTAACATTAAGTATACATTTATCTCAGCTGAGTTATTATTCTTCAGGGTGTTGTACCATATTCAATAACAGAAGCATTTTGTGAAGAATTACCAATAGTGCAAAATTTCAAGTTTTGGTTTATTCCTGATGCACTCAAAGAAGATACATTATGATTAGGCAATTCACCCTGTACTCTGCACCCAAATACCAAGAAGAAATCAATTTCTTCTTCAAATGATAATTCTTCAAATACTTTTAAGACAGCTACCAAGTGTCTCATAATCTCATCCTTAAGATACTAAATGGATTAGACTTGTTTTATAGCACTTAATTTTCCTAGTTGAAAAAGACACATTTTGAGGCTTTGGAGTAATGATTCTAGAAAAGAAAACATTTCAGTATTTTTAAAATCCTTTGCTCATGTTTTGGATTTTTTTTTGTTAAAACACCCAAAAGCATTCTTGAGATTGTCTTCTTATGTTGTTGGTTGGATGCAGACATCTGCTAATTGACAGGCTTTGAGAATTTTGGAGAGGTCTTTTTATTTTGAACACTGAAACTTGAAGATGTTTTCACATTCAGACTTCATAGTTTTCCTGGTGATCACTCCTAAAGCAAACACATTTCATTGCTCATTGATTTTTCTAATAACTTGCAGTCAAAGTATAATGGGATGACTTATCCAACATTCTTCAATGTTTACGTCACTTTCCTAGAACTCTTTTCCATGGACCAAAAATTTAACTGTCAAAAACAGTCTAATGTTTTGTTTTCTGTTGCTGAGGAAGGATGACTAGGAAAGTCACCCAGTAACTTTAAAATACCATTAGGACTTGATTGAGCATTAGATGTATACATCATGGAAGAAGGTGGAAAACTCTGTATTGTCACTCTGTGAAGTAGCTAGGTGACAAAGCGATGAAAGTTTTGGTTCTGAAGTCCAAAAGATGAATTCAAATTCAGCCTTAGACATTCAACTACCTAGATAAGTCACAAGTTCTTTCTGTCTCAGTTTTCTCATGAGCAAAATGGGGATAATATCACCACTTACCTCCAGGGTTGTTGTGAGAATCAAACGCTAAAATATTGTAAAATGCTTACCATTTTTCAAAAGAAAGAAATAAAAGCTATCAATAATGAAATGAAAAATATGTTCTAAATTATTAAAAAAAATTATAGAAATGAAAAGTAAAACAACACTGAAATTTTGCCTCATGACAAAAGATGACAAAAGAAAAAAAAATTAGAGAGGCTATGTGAAAACAAACACTCTAGTGTGCTGTTGGTGGAATTATGATTTCATCCAGCCATTCTGGAATCCAATTTGAAACTATACTAATGTCTCTACTGGGTCTGTATCCCAAAGAGATAATAAAAAATGGAAAAGGACCCACATGTATAAAAATGTTTCTGGCAGCCCTTTTTGTAGTGGAACCGAACCTGAATGAATGGACCATCATTGAGAAATGGCTGAACAAGTTCTAGTATATGAAAATAATGAAATATTATTGTAATACAAGCAGACCAGGAATGTATTGTATACAATAACAGCAAGAATGTGATCCAAAGCAATTCCAATAGATTTTGGACAGAAAATGTCATCTGAATCCAGAAAAAGAACTAAGGAAACTGAATGTAAATCAATACATATTATATTCACTTTTAAAAAATCATCTCAAGTATTTATTTTCTTTTTTTCCTTCTAACAGTCAAAAATATCAGTATTTAGTATCTCAAATCAGACTACAAGTACTTATTTAGAATAATTTGTGATTGCTATTTTTGTTCAAGTATATAGTCAAAAATAATAATTTTCCTATCAGGTTTGGGTTATAATGATTGCAAAAGTAGACAATAATTTCTTATCTAAATATTATTCAATATATTATTTTGTTGCACTTAATATTACTCAAGAAATGTTATCTTTCAGGTCTCAGCTCATTTTACTTATCTCAGTCTATGTATCATATAATGTGTTTTCCTCCAACATAATTTTCCATATTTTTTTTACATATAAGTTCCAAATCGTGCATTAAAAAATATTTAACAGTCAATAACAGAATAAGCTCTATCTCTTCACAAGACCGTGTTTCACCACACTGAGTTTCTCAAATACTCCGGCTGATAGCAAGAAAATTACTTCCAAAAATGTCTCCAAGGCATATTAGTCAAGAATATAATGATAGTTCTCGAATAGCTTCCTATACCTATATCTTCTTATCCTAAACACTACACATACACACACACATAGAAGAGAGAGAGAGAGAGAGAGAGAGAGAGAGAGAGAGAGAGAGAGAGAGAGAGAGAGAGAGAGATTGAATTTCCAATATAGCTCATTGTCCTTCTAATACTTTAAAAAATGCTAAATGTAAAAAAAAAAAAAAAAAAACTAAAACGGCCTAGACATATACCTATTGTTTGTTCTCTTCATTATTGAAAAGAACCTTGACATCAGGGAATTCTTTGTATGATAACTGGTTTCTATTTGTGGCTAATAATATTTTATCCTGATAAATAAAAAATAATCATTTTTTTAAAAGGGGTCATGACAAAAAAGGTACATCTATAGCAATCTAATCTTTGACAAACCCAAAGATACCAACATTAGGGATAAAAATTCATTATTTGGAAAAAAACTGTTGGGAAAACTGGAAATTAATATGGCAGAAATTAGATATGGACCCACACTTAACACCATATACCAAGATAAGATCAAAATGGGTCCATGATTTAGGCATAAAGAGGGAGATAATAAATAGATTAGAGGAACAGAGGATAATCTACCTCTCAGACTTGTGGAGGAGGAAGGAATTTATGACCAGAGGAGAACTAGAGATCATTATTGATCACAAAATAGAAGATTTTGATTACATCAAACTAAAAAGTTTCTGTACAAATAATACTAATGCAAATAAGATTAGAAGGGAAGTAACAAATTGGGAAAATATTTTTAAAAGCAAAGGTTCTGACAAAGGTCTCATTTCCAAAATATATAGAGAACTGACCCTAATTTATAAGAAACCGAACCATTCTCCAATTGATAAATGGTCAAAGGATATGAACAGACAATTCTCAGAGGAAGAAATTGAAACTATATCCACTCACATGAAAGAGTGTTCCAAATCACTACTGATCAGAGAAATGCAAATTAAGACAACTCTGAGATACCACTACACACCTGTCAGATTGGCTAAGATGACAGACAGGAACAAATAATGATGAATGTTGGAGGGGATGTGGGAAAACTGGGACACTGATACATTGCTGGTGGAGTTGTGAAAGAATCCAGCCATTCTGGAGAGCAATTTGGAACTATGCCCAAAAAGTTATCAAACTGTGCATACCCTTTGACCCAGCAGTACTACTACTGGGCTTATGTCCCAAAGAAATACTAAAGAGCGGAAAGAGACCTGTATGTGCCAAAATGTTTGTGGCAGCTCTTTTTGTTGTAGCTAGAAACTGGAAGATGAATGGATGTCCATCAGTTGGAGAATGGTTGGGTAAATTATGGTATATGAAGGTTATGGAATATTATTGCTCTGTAAGAAATGACCAGCAGGAGGAATACAGAGAGGCTTGGAGAGACTTATTTCAACTGATGCTGAGTGAAATGAGCAGAACTAGAAGATCACTGTACACTTCAACAACAATACTGTATGAGGATGTATTCTGATGGAAGTGGCTATCTTCAACATAGAGAAGAGCCAACTCACCTCCAGTTGATCAATGATGGACAGAGGTAGCTACACCCAGAGAAGAAACACTGGGAAGTGAATGTAAATTGTTAGCACTAATATCTGTCTGCCCAGGTTGCATGTACCTTCGGAATCTAATGCTCATTGTGCAACAAGAAAATGGTATTTACACACATGTATTGTATCTAGGTTATATTGTAACACATGTAAAATGTATGGGATTGTCTGTCATCGGGGGGAGGGAGTGGAGGGAGGAGGGATAATTTGGAAAAATGAATACAAGGGATAATATTATAAAAAAATATATAATAATTTTTAAAAAGGGGTCATGAAGAGTTGGGTCAAGATCACAATATTCACAAATTAGAAAGTAGTGATCAGAATGTTAACTCAGGTCTTTGGATTCACAGTCCAACTCTCTTTTCAGAACATCACACAACTGTATGTGCTTTTCAAATACCTCCTTACCACTGTTATTTCGGTTGAGAGAAAATGAACCAAGCAAGTACAAAAATTCCTGATCTAGAACTTCAATAAAGTGCTCAAAATATGCTCAAAATGGCCTGAATTTTCTTCTCTTTAATCTTTTGAATAAATGTATGGTTTAAGTTTCAAATGTCATTTGTTCAAGCATCTTAAATTTGATCAGATATTTAAATCGAGTACAACTCTTCATGACCCTTTGTTCAGAGTTTTTTTTTGGGGGGGAAGGGGAGGAGCAAAAATACTGGACTGATTTGCCCTTTCCTTCTTCAATTTCCTTTACAAATGAGTAAACTGAGGGGAAACAGGATTAGGTGACTTGCTCAGGATTATACAGCTAATAAGTATCTGAGACTGGATTTGAACTCTTGAGGAAAAAGTCTTCCTGATTTCAAGATTTTCTGAGCCACCTAGCTGCCCTGCTCATTTTAAACTAGTCTATACTCACCTCTTACATTCTTAGACTCCTCAACTATCAGATTAAAGTAATATTTCTACTCCCTGACTCAAAGGAGTGTGGTGAAGAATTCACTTTATAAACCTAAATTATAGAAACATGACTTATTACTGTCATTTCATGGTCAACTTATACTTCCTCTAAGTGAACTCTGCCTTCTACCCACCCTCACTTCTCCAAACAATTCCACAACCCACAGAAAGTCAGAAGGGACCAAATGCACTGCATAGGTGAAAGAATGGAATTTGGAACTTTCTTCTAAGAAAAAGAAAGGAAAGAACTTAGATTCCAGAATTTCTCACTAACTCTGCAACATTGGGCTGGTCACTTCCTCGCTTTGAATCTCAGTTTCCCCCTATGTAAAATGAGAAGGTTAGATTCAATGACTTCTAAAATTACTTCCAGTTCTGGTTTTTCTATTGTTCTAATTTCTCAGTAGTTTGATACAGAAGGGCCTATTCCTCAAACCCTGAGACAAAATGCATGTTTTTGCCTCTCATTGTATCCTGAGCACTTATATGAGTTCCTAGAATATAGGAAATGCTTAAAAATGCTTGATGACCAACTGGCAAGTGGAAAATCAGCTAATAAGGCTGAACACATAACTTATTGATATGAACACCAATGAAATACAGACCTATAGCTGTCCCTGTTTTCCATAGAAATAACAATTTTTAAAGCTATTATTTATATATAAATTTAAAGTTTGCCAAGTGCTTAACACTTTTATCTCAACTGATTTTCACAACAACTCTATATGCGTATTGAAATTCTATCCCCATTTTATAGATACGGAAACTAAGAATGAAGAAACTTGCCCATGTTCACATTGTTAAAGTCTGAAGGACACTTGTCTCTCTCTTTCTTATCTTTCTAACTCGGAAGCACTAATTCCAAGGCAAGCATTCTTACTTGCCTACCACAACATGGTTGAGAACTTCCATGATATAGCAGAAACACCATTGCATTTAGAATCATTCAGTCTGATGTTGAACTCTGCTGATTACTATTCATGTAATCTAAAGGCATGTAACTTAGCAGTGAATGAACTTGGACACATCATAAAGGATGGACTCCATGACCTCAAAGTCCTTTGTCACAGTTTTCTCATTTATAAAAAAAAGAGGATGAAATTAGATGATTTCAAGTGGAAAGGAAACTTTTGGAAAGCAAAGACTATTTCCTATTCTCTTTGTATAACTACACACAGCATAGCACTTAACATATGGTAAGCTATTAATAGGGCATGTTGAATTAAATGGAATTTAAACCTACAAATTAATGGATATCTGTGAATCTGTACAAATCATTTTACAATGACTTCGACGTATACAATCTGTCTTCTATCTACAGCTTTTAAAGTTAGTAATCATAAGCAGCTGTACAAAGGAGATAGGACAATTTTAAAGATCATTCAAATGTGAAGTCATTTTGCTTTCTCCTAAAATTTTTCAATGGCAGTATAGTGTTAAATACTAATACAGAAAATACATTTTAAATAATTCCATGCCTGTGAAAGGTATACTGCAAGAAATAACTGATATAATTAAAACCATTAACAATGAGCCATAAATTTAACTTTTTGTTGTTCAGTCATGTCCAATTATTCACAACTTAATTTAGGAGTTTCTTGGCAAAGATACTGGAATAGTTTCCCATTTCCTTCTCCATCTCAAATTCCAGATGAGGAAAATGAAGCAAACAAGATTAAATGACTTGCCCAGGATGATGTTTCAGAGACCTTTGAAATAGTGTACAATTAGCCTGTGAAGGTAATCAAAAATGTAGATGGACAAAAATAGAGGGATTGGAAATTCTATGTAGTGGTTTGTAGTTATCTCCCAGAGTTCTTTTGCTGGGTGTAACTGGTTCAGTTCTATTGGAACTGATTTGGTTCATCTCATTGTTGAAAATGGCCACATCCATCATGTATAAAACCTTTTAAAAATGATTTTACTATCAAAAATCCACTTGTATAAAAATTTAAAACTAACCACATGAATCTAATGTATATATTTACAAATACAAATTTATCAGCATATTTAACTTGTTTTTGTTATCAGTACTATAAATTTACTTACTAATAACATTCAATTAGTTTGCATTGCATAAGAAAGAAATTTGAGCATAATACAAAAACTATTTTGAAATATAAAATAAAGAATGTAGGATGAATACCACTAGCTTTTTGTCTTGCAAGTATTTATTCTTCCTTTGATAAGAGAAAGACAAAGAGAAAGCCTATAATGTCTTTTTTTTTTCCCTCTTGGATATTTAACTAATGATAATTTGTAGAACTGACATGTGGATTAGGAATTAACAATGTTTCAATAACACTTTTCTTTTCCTAGAGTTTTTAAATGTTGAAATCAAACATTTTCTCATCTCAGCTGGGTTCACACAGATTCACAAAAGCTGGGTCTTTGATGACCATTTTCAAATACAAAAATATCTCAAATGCTCTGATTCTTGATGTTCTCTCTACTCATTCTGTTCTGACATCCCATACTAAAATATCCTTAGTGGACAGCATAACTCTTTAATAAATGCCTCTAAGTGAATTAGTCCAAGCATCATCTCTCTATAACCCTCACTGGGTTAGTACAGATCATCCACTTTTCACATGAATCTGGAGGCTAAATTTACCGGTAAAAATACAAAATTCTTCTTGAGATATCAGAATCAAGTTGACATACTTCAAGAACTATAGCATTTTAAAAGAATCTCTGAAGCTTTTTAAATATCATACCATGAAGACTATCCTAGAAGTACACTCTACAATGGCAACTGTCAGTAGAATTTGGTTACAAGGCATTACTATTTAAAAATAATAATAACTATTATCATATTTTCAAAGACTATCAAGCTTTTCTAATATTATCTGCACTTTGCAGAACAGAAGTAAATACTCCAAGTTAATGTACATATATGTACATAAATAATATATATATTATATAAACAAAATATATGAATATGTATATATACATATATATTAATATATATAAATATATGTATATATATGCAATAGCTATTATATATAAACTTGTATACAATTTGTCTTTTTTTGATCTTCTATAATCATAGTTTATTAATAATTTTTAAGGCTTTAAAAGTTGTTCATTTTTTTACACTATCATTATTCTGTAAATTGTCCTCCTGGTTCTGCTTATTTTTATTCTGTTTAATTAAAACAAGTATTTGGATATGGCCGATGTAGAAATGTGTCTTCCTTGACTCCAGACATTTGACATTTTAACTGTTTATTGTGTAAGCTAGGTGATGCAGTAGATGGAATCATGAAGTGAGCGTCAAAAACATCTCAGGTCAAACTTTGTCAGGTATCTTACTCACTGGTTCTAGACAAGTCACTTAACCTCTCTCAGGATTATTTCCTTCACCTATAAAACTGGGATAATAAGAGCACATATCACACAGAATTGTTATGAAGATCAAATAACATGTGTGAAAAAATAAACTTAAAGTGCCATATAAATGTTATAATATTATCATTGTTGTTATTATTAATTTGTTTTTTTAATTAATAATTTTTATTTACCAGATATATGCATAAATAATTTTACAACATTGACAATTGCCAAATCCCTTGTTCCAATTTTTCCCCTCCCTCCCCCCCCACCCCAGATGGCAGGTTGACCAATACATGTCAAATATGCTAGAGTACAAATTAAATACAATATAAATATAATATATGTAAAAAATATATGTATACATGACCAAACAGTTGTTTTGCTGTACAAAAAGAATCAGACTTTGAAATAGTGTACAATTAGCCTGTGAAGGAAATCCAAAATGCAGGTGGACAAAATTAGAGGGACTGGAAATTCTATTTAGTGGTTTATTTCGTAGAGTTCTTTTGCTGGGTATAGCTTGTTCATAGTATTAATTTGTTACAAAAATTTTCTTTTGTTTTTTTCTTTACCCTTTGGGGACATGTGGGGTAAGAAAATAAATACATTTATACTAAAAAAATTTAATTGTCTTTTTTCCTTTAATATATGAAGCTGAGGTGGAAATAACTGGGTTTTGCAATATTTTAATGTAGAAGATATCATTGATAGTATGCAAGAACCAGAAAAGAAAATGAACATTTATGAGGAATATGAAAATATAATTATACATATTAAGTATTATAGTAAAATTAACCAGACAGTGTAAGAATCAAAGATCTCTAATATGTAACTTAAATTACAAAAGAAAGTAGTAGTAGTAGGTGGTAGTGGTAGTAGTAGTAGTAGTAGTAGTAGTAGCAGTAGAGTTAGTAGTAGTAGCAATAGTAGTAGTAGTGTAGTACTAATAGTAATAAAGTATATGGCACATAGGCAGTTTTTAATAAATATATGTTGACTATTTGAAACTCAAAAATTTTATGTTCATTTTATAAAGCTAAGAAATAATAAGGGGACAAGTAATATTAAACATACTTCTCAATTATTAAGATACATTTATGTTGACTTTTTTTTTTCAAAAATATTCATCTTCTAAAACTAAGGTATTTTGAGCCCTTGAAACACAGTATATACATATGGTCCAAAGTTTCTCAGAAAAGAGATTATGCTATTAGAAAAACTTGGGTTCCAATTGTCCATAAAAGAGCAAAATTGCCAATGGCCTCTCTTCAAGTTCCAATAAGAAGAGAGAGAAGTTAAGGTAATATCTAGGATATGTTAGGATAGGATGTTAGATATTATGCTATTACTAGTGATTAATAGTATCACCGATTGCTGCTTGGAAGGGACCTTAGAGGCTAACTGATTCAATTCATTTCTTCACATTTTACAGATCAAAAAAGTGAGGCCTACCAAGGTAAGTACCTTGCCCAAATTCATCCTGATAGTAGTGGAAGTTAGATTCCAATCCAAATTATCTGACTATACAGCCAGTGTTCTCACCACAGAGGCACATTGCAGTGGCAAATAAAGAAACCCCAAATGCCATAAAGCATTATTCTATATTCCCTCTCCTTTTAAGTCTTACATTATTTCTCTACCCTCTCCCATAGTCCCTCCTTTTCTCTTTCTTCCTCTTCAAGTTTCTCAGCTTTCTCCTCTGTATCTTAATCAAATAAACAATAAAGGGGTGTGTGTATGTGTGTGTGTGTGTGTGTGTGTGTGTGTGTGTGTGTGTGTGTGTGTGTGTGTGTGTGTGTGTGTGTATGTGTGTGTGTGTGTATGTGTAGATAAGCAAAACTGATAGATTAGTCAGGGGAAGAATCTAAACAATGTTAAATGGCAATTGTTCAAGGAAATTTAAAAGTTAGAGCAGGTAAAAAAATATAGGGAAACAAGAGATCCTCACTCTGGATAAAGGAAAAAAAAGTCCAGGTTGGTCAGTCATGGTAAATAGGCTGTCCCTAGGCCAAAATCCATCTTGCTTTTGAAGAAAAATTGGACATTCCTAAAAGACCTACCTAGACATCTATAAGAGATACTTTCTTTGGTACCCAGAAACCAGGGAAAAGGTGTATCTTGATACATTGCAGATATGAAACATCTTGATGACCTTACAAGAAGCAAAGTTAGCAATACCAAATTTATTATTCAAGACTGAAAAAAAAAAACTGAATAGAATTAAAGCAAAATTTCAGAATTCAGTTCAAATCACAATAGTTAAAAAATATACAATTAAAGGAAAGCAATATTTTTTTGGCTTATATGTTGATTCCAAAGAAGTTAACTATATCCCATATGGATCTACTACTAGAAGAACATGAAGCTGTTTAGATTATGGATATGTCTCAGAATAACATTTTCTCTCTGTCTCTCTGTTTCTGTCTCTGTCTCTCTGTCTTTGTCTCTGTCTCTCTCTTTTTCTCTCTCTCTGTCTCCACACACATATATACACAAACACAAAGTTTTATATTTTAAATGATTAAGATTTAGAGGAGAAAGTTTAGAAGGTGAAAGAAGAAGAAGGAAAACTAGGGGAGAAGACAGGGAAAGAATATGGGACTAAAAGGGGAAGGAAAAATAGAATACAATAGGCAGAATGAAGTCACAGAAGATGCAAAAAGGAGGAAGAGCAAGAAGAGGGAGAAGAGAAAAAGAAAAGAGGAAGGGAAGAACAGAAGTGATAGCAATTTTTAAAGAACAGTTTTCTTTGAAATGTGAATAAAGATTTTAAAATCATACATTTTTATTATTCATAATGTTACACTGACTTTATATTGTCCAAGGGAAGTTTTGAGATTTAATACTGTTGCTATTATGAAAATCAATGTAATGCTTTAAATAAAATTTGGATTTAATGTATGTTCACCTATTATTTTCTCAACCCTTATAAGATGGTCTCCTACAATATAATACAATATAAAAATTGTCACCTTTTAAGAAAAAATGCCATTTCAATATTTGAATTCTATTCATATTTTACACATGTTGTCAAGTAAAATATTTCAGAACAAAAAATAAAATAAAATTTTTATGTTAGCATAAAAATGGTATTGAGGAATAAGGATTATACCTCTGAAGAATAAATCTTATCCAAATAAGAGCAAGAAAGATTCACTACACAGGTTATACCAAATTTAGAAATGGCCTGTATGCTGATTTGAAAGATGAATAACAGGACTTATTTTAATATAGAAATAATATTAGAAAGAGTAGTTAAGTTCCTGGACTAGCACATAGAATGCTATTTACACAGTATAATGCACCTGAAATTGAAAACCAATTGTTTCACAGAGTGCAACCACAACTGTTTATAATAATAACGTTTCTAAACAAAATTGCATCCAACCTTCAAGCTTTGAACGCCAGGAAAATTCTAATCCAGTATAAATGCTGATACAGCAGGGCAAGCAGGGATTCTATCTTCTATTTTGCTACTTGCCAAAAAATTGACCTAAATATGTCCGTGGCTTCAAATCATTGATAGTAAATCCCAATCATGGTCATGGGGGACAGAGAGGCAAAGAGATGACTGTCTCTCGCAGGACCCAAAGCTTCAAAGGAGAGGGGACAAAAGAATAAATTGATGGCAAAACTAGAGTTTAGACTGTTGGACTGATAGATTAGGAAAATGAAGAGGAAGGAATGAGAACTGGAGCTGTTATTTAAAGTTAAAGTAAAAATGAAGAAGTGAAATAAAAAGGAAAAGAAAGGCTGGGTAGTTAATGGAGAATAGCAGTGGGGTAGGCTTTTTTTTTTTTTCCCCTCTTCCTTTTCATGAAGGCTATTTGCTTGGACAGAATAAATACAAAGCACTCATGGAGAGTGGAAAACCAGGGAGGAATAACACAAGTTAATTATATTTGGATGAAGATTAATAGAGACAGAAACAAAAATGAAAACTATTTACAATATATAATGCAGACCAACCAAAAATAAGGAAAATAGACAAGGAATTAAGAAAAGATATCCTAAAACAAATTTGTCATAGGAACAAGATTTACTTCATTTACCCAGATATCTATGGGAGATCTCTTCCTTTGCAAAGCAGAGAAGATAATTATTTTCAGCCTTGCTTTAATGATGATTTCATCATTCAAAAGATGGAGAAATTATTGGAAAAAAAAGATTCAATTCTGGATAAAATCTCCACCAACAAGCAGCAACTGGATGATGAAACAAATGCAGGAGGGATGTTTTTCCACTCCAAACATCATAGAAAAAGGAATAATACAACTAAAAGCTATCTAGAAACCCTGGAAAGGACATAGAAAAGATGCCTACAATATCACTGCTATTATTTTCATAGTTCTCTTTTCTGTAACATGGTAGAGCAGCAAGTAAAATTCTTCCCTTTTCTCCTTTTAAATTTTGTTCCCTTTTTGACAATTAGATGATGCATTTCTTCTCTTTTTTGAAAGTAGATATTTTTACTTATTTCATTAAATATTTCCCAATTACTTGCAAAAAAATTTAACACTCTTCTTTAAATTTTGTATTTCAAATGGTCTCCCTCACTTCTCTCCCATGTTCTCTTTGAGAAGACAATTTCATATCAATTATACATATAAAATCCGGCAAAGCATATTTCCATATTAGTCATGTTATAAGAGAAAATAAAACAATAAAAAGAAAGAATAAGGTATGTTTAATATTTTTATAAGTATACATTCATTTTACTTAGATTGCCAAATTTGTTAGCATATAATTGGGCAAAATAATTACATTGCTTTAAATTCCTCTTCATTGGTGGTACATTCACCCTTTTCATTTTGGATACTAATAATTTAGTTTTCTTTTTTTATAATCAAATTAACCAACAGTTTGTCTATCGGTGCTTCTCGCCCTCTCCTGATTGTTAGTTTTATTTATTAGTTCAATGGCCTTTCTGCTTTTAACTTTAATCTCTCCTTTAATTTCCAGGATTTTATTTTTGGGGTTTAATTGGAGATTTTACATTTGTACTTTTTCTGGTTTCTTTTAGTTGTGTGTCCAGAAAAAGCCACCTGATCTTTCTCTTTTATTTATGTAAACATCAAGAAATGACTATGAATGTGAAGGGAATGGATTCACTCATAAAACAGAAGAATGTAGCAGAATGGATTATTAAATTTTAGATTAGATTAGATTAGATTAAAACTTAGAATTCAGCAATATATTAACAAGAGAGAAACAGAGACAAGCAGAATTAAAAAGAACTGGGACAGAATATATTATGGTTCAGCTAAAGTTAAAATGGAAAAAAAATAGCATTCATTATTTCAAAGCCAAAGTATAAATGAATCTAATGAAAAGTGACAAGCAAGGGAAACTACATTTTGATAAAAAGAAAATAAAATATACTCAACATATATGCACCAAATGGCATAGCATCCAAATTCTTAAAGGAAAAGTTAAATAAATTATAGGAGAAAATAGACAGCAAAAACCATTGGGGGACCTTAACTTTACACTCTCAGAACTAAATATATTTAACTATAAAAAAGAAGTCAAGAAAATGAATAGATTCTTTAAAAAGTTAAATATAATAGACTTCT
This sequence comes from Sminthopsis crassicaudata, assembly GCF_048593235.1. Taxonomy (NCBI): domain Eukaryota; kingdom Metazoa; phylum Chordata; class Mammalia; order Dasyuromorphia; family Dasyuridae; genus Sminthopsis; species Sminthopsis crassicaudata. The sequence goes on from NC_133621.1 coordinate 257,372,194, forward strand.
GGAGAAAACTGAATAGGAAGAGAAAGGAGTATACTTTTTCTCTATAGTACTTGGAACTTTAACCAAAATTAAAAAAAAAGACCATCTATCAGGGCATTAAAAACCTTACAACCAAATGCAGAAAAGCAGAAATATTAAATGCATCTCTTTCATACCATAATTCAATAATAATTACATTGAATACACAGTCATAGAAGCAAAGATTAAAAGTTAATTGGAAACAAAATAATCTGATCCTAATATATGAGGGGGTCAAAGAACAAATCATAAAAACAATCAATTATTTCATTAAAGAGAATGACAACAATGAGACAATGTACCAAAATTTATGGGAGACAGCCAAAGTAGTACTTAGGGGACAATTTATATCTCTTAATACTCCTCTGTTCTGATGGGCAAAGATACAATCCAACTCAGCTCCCCTACCACCTCCTTCTCAGAGGCTGGCTGGTCTGAAAAATACAAGCAATGTGCCTTAGGTCACATTGATTTGTAATCTAATTTTATCCTCTTTGAAAAGCCGTTTATGGCTTTTTAATCTGCTGCTAAAAAATCTGGCAGAGTGGACACAGTTTTAAAGGCTATCAATATTGTTATTAAGCTGCATGTTTAGATGTCTTTATCTTTAAGATTTCTTGTTAAGAATTACAATTTTGAGCTACAAGAGTATTTAATGTATTTCCACTGAATGAGAAACATCTTCCTAAATCTATGTTCTTATAAGTATTTATTATATTAACAGAGATGAAATAGTAATTAATGCTGATTATATGCCACCATCACATCCTCAGCTAAGTTTTATTTATTGAGGTCTATCTACCACTGACTCCTGCTCTCACTGACTTGAAAAGACTGCTGGAACTCTTGTTTCAGAATATCAGTTGCCCTTCCAAAACAACCCTTCATTGGAGCAGTGTTTATAATAGGGAATATAATTTAGCCTAATTGTGTAACCAAACTTAAAGGTTTCTCATATAATTATAAAGGAATGATTTATATATGAATTTATGCATTCACACACACACACACACACATATATAATAGTTTCTGTTTATTCCATTTTATATATTTTCTGTTTTCCTCTATGTATTTTATTTTTTAAATTATTGTCCCCAAAGTCTTAAAGGTAAGAAAATAACTTATCAAGAGTTAGGTTGTTTTGTTTCGAATTAATGGGGTTTCTAAATTTGGAATCAGAGAAACAAATTAGAAATAACTCTTTTGCCATTTACTAGTTGCCTTTGGGCAAGTGCTTAAACCCCTCTGGATTTTATCTGTAAAATGAGAGATTTGGATTACAGAATTTCTAAGGTTCTTTCCCCACACTAAATCTATGAATCCTCCATTCTTAATTTTGTCTCTGGATTTTAAATTCTATCCCTTCAAAGTAGGGGCTACTTAGAGTTAACCTGTGATTCTAAACCTTATTTGCATTCATTAAAGACTGCTTGATGGCAGATCACTACCCAATTTGGCAAACACTTAACACTTGTCCTACTCTGCTTGCTTGGTTTCTTCTATGATTGATTCCCTGCCTTTTTTTTTTTTTCTTACTTTGATTAAATGTAATTCCTTATTGTTTAGTTTATTCAGAAATGCACTTATTTTCCATTTCTCCTTCCTGATATAAAGAGGAATATTATATCATTCAAAAATTATATTTTGTGTCAAAAAGATACAATGCCTATAAAGTGAAGTTTGAAATCATTACCTGAATATTACAAGTAGGGATGTGGAGGTTCAAAAGTTAAGGAACTTTCTCAATGATACACACTTTATTAGAGGAACTCAGAACTAATAATAATCTTACCAGGTCTTCTGGCTCAAGTATTTGAATAATAAGCTATGTCTTTTCCCTAAATTCTATTATCAAGACCTGTGAGAACATCAGTATGGGGAACTTCTATTATAATGGAAACTCTCTTCATCTATTCATATTGCTAATTCATATATAACTTACAGTCTTAGTGCTTTTCCTGGGCATTGAAAAGATAAAAACCTTACATATCATCACATAGTTTATAAGAGTCAGGACTTGACCTAATCTTAAATTCAAGGCCACATCTCTACACACATCTCACTGTCTCCCCCATTACTGTAAAATTCTTGCATTCTGTGACAATACTCTTCAGCAAAATTACAGAGTTTTTTTGGTTAGGTGTCTCTTAATGCTGAAATTTCTACCATGTTCTCTAGATCGATTATGATTAAAAGTCCCTGGGTTTAACACTACTCTTTCATAAAGTGGTTCCTGGTCTCCTACACTTTTGTCTCCTACATGAATTGGGCCTATAAGGTTAGCTCAATCTCCTGATACCAACCACCTGACTTGGTCTTCATTAAAAATCTATTCTTAGTACTTTCATTTATTGCTTCCCTTATTCCCATACAGGCCGAATTGTCTGTAAATTGTTCTTAATTAAAAGTTCTTCCACATCCCAGTTTTAGGTCTACTTTTGACAAACTTTATCCCTGGAAAATCTAATTTTTAGTCTTGCTCCCTTAGTTAGATTCCTAGACATCAGTTAGCTTAGTGTCACTCAAACAGAAATAACTGCCTTTGAGGGGGAAAAAAGATCTAAAATAAACATTTTATAGGCTACAACACGTGCTGACATTAAACAAATGTACAAATCCATGAACACTTGTAAATTTCTTCCCAAAATTTTTGTTTTCCTTCATTTAGATTAAGCTTTGGAAAGGATGCTATTCTTTTAGTTCACCAAGTGTCTTGAAGCAAAACTTGATTATAACCAAAGAGAAAATTAGCTAATTGGAGCATCTGGTTTCATGAAGAAAATGGAGCTTTTAAATGATTGTTTTTAATTTTGTTTCTAATTAAAATGTGATCTATACTAATACCACTAGAGGAAGTTCTTATGACATGCAGCTCACAACACCCTTGGTGTACCAAAATATAATTTAAATATTCTTTGTAAATATGACATATACTTCTCCTACCTATATTCTATATGAGGTAGCAGATATCTGAAAAAAAACCTCAAGAAAAATCAGGTTCTATTTTTTTTTTAAATCAACACGGATCAGCCTCTCAGATTTTCTGATTTTTAATCTTGTGAGGATTAAAAACCTTAACCACCACTGTACAGTCATGAGATGCCAGATTAGGACTATTTTATCATTTGATCACAGGACATTGCCCTTAAATACATCAAAAAGTTCCATGCTACAACATTCATTGTATAAAGAGAAAAATGAGGTAAAGATAGAAAGGAAAAAATGTGGGGTACATGTAAGCAAAGTAAAAATAAGCTATTTAAATTTTCCCTTCACTAGAAGGTTGACATGTAAAGTTTAATTTAGTATTACAGAGGACTTTGTATTCAGATGTAGATTGAAATACTTGACTACTGAGATTCCTCCCAACCCTGGGATTTTGGAAGTCCTTCCAACAATAGGAATTAGAACCCATCTTCATTTGATGATACTTAGCTGAGTCTTCCTGTATATCCTCCACAGGAAGTTCAAAAAATATGTTCAATACCTTGTTCTAAGGGAGTACTTCTCTCAGTATCTCCTTCTCTCCTAACATGACATGGATACCAAAGCAAGTACAGAATTAATGTGTTATCCTTTTGTTCAAATTTCAAGAATTAAATAAGGGGAAAAATCTAGAGATTTTTGAATTTTTTAAAGAGCAAAAAAACCTTTATAATCCCCAATCAACTCAAAGTTGGAGTTTCTAAACATACTGGGAAACCTTGCACTTCTATTTGCTACTCTGATAAATCTCTAGTTTCAAGCAAAAAATATTTTCTTCTTCTTTTCTTCTCCTTAAAAACTGAAATTGTTTCAATTTGCAGTTGATATCATGGATATAATACTTTTTTGCATGTGTGTCTCTTATGCCCCTGAATTTTGGATAGGAATTGCTCCTTTATTTTAAAAAAGTGAAAAAAAATCATATTAAACCTCCTAAAATCAGTGTGAATCAGAGAAATAAATTCAATAGCCCTTCAGAATTCACTAGTGAACTGCATTCACAATGGAGGAATGTAAAGTCATTTCCTGAAATCTCCAAACTAACAAGCAACTGTAAACCTTTTATAATTTCAAATGATGAGAACTTGGCTATTACAACTCCTTTTTTTGTTGTTGTTGCTATTATGGCTTCCAAGCAGTAAAATCTACAATTTCATTTACACTTTAGAAACATCTTGGTATTTATTTAAATAAGTTCCCATTATTTTAGAGGAGGAACTGTTCCATGGCTATGCATCTTTGTAAGTGACTATTCAGAATTCTGTACTTTATGTGCCCTGGTCAATGAATGAGTATCATGGGACCTTGAATTTCATTCTGATTAAAATGCCATAATCAAGTGCTCCGGGTAGTGGTTTAACACTTCCATGAAGATCATGGCCCTCAGACCAGAAAAAATAAAATAACACAGAATGGCTAACTTAACAGCAAATGTTCTTAAAGACAATTAACAAAATGCAAGACTTCACACTGATTGCATTTATGAATCGTTTGATAATATTTTCTGTTTTTATTTTTCAATAGAAGGTACTTACTTTCTTTGGAGAGAGATAGAGGATCCCAAACCTCTTATCAAACTCCATATTAAAAGAAGTGGGGACAAGTAGCACAAAGAAATTGAATAAAACCATTTAGCTCTAAAAGAACACTTGGAAAGTTCAGATTAGACAAAAGAAATACACCAAAGTAGCTCATTAGCAATCCAAGAATAAAGGGTTAAATTCTTATACCATATAAACTCTTTTGAGTATTTCCCTAGTACCCAGCACATAGCATGAACTTAATAAGTGCTTTTTTTATTTTTGAATTGAAACTGAAATTTATTGAATTAAAAAATCTGAAGAACCCATAGGACTTTCTTCAGCAAATATTTAGTATTAGGGATAGCCTCTATGTTGATTTTTATTATTTTTCACCTAAATGCAAATATAATGTAAATTAGCTTGCCAAGTGCTTTTCTGAGAAAATATTTTTAATAGTAGAGGTAGATGGAAAAAGAAAAGAGAAACATAAAGGTAAAAATCAGGAGGCGGTACAAGGAACTACATATAATATGTAATAAGTTAATATTTTCCAAATTGATCTATCAAATAACATTTTTAAGCACCAACTATAGAATGGAAACTTACTGGGTGCTAGGGACACAAACACAAAACAAAGGAACTGGCAAGAGGTTTACATTCTACTGGGGAGAGGCAGCACACGAGTTCATCCATACAAAGGTAGTTCATCCATACAAAGAGTGAATATATTCCTTTATTTCTACAGGATTAACACTCTACTTACTTGCACTTAAAGACACTCTATGAAATTATAAAATGAAAATTAAAAGGCTTAATGTTGCATTTTTCCTAGGGATAAATAAAAAAAAAGAATCTCTAATTTTCAGCTAAAGTCCTTGAACCCATCAATCTCCATTCTCTTCATTCATTTCTCTCTCCCTTCAAAAATCATGAGCTGAAGCAGATCCTACCCAATTATTATCACAAGAGATTTAACCTGCTCTGTTTCTGACCTGGGCCAGTTTGCCCTTCTTGGGAACCACTATATTACTTTTTAATATGGACTCTGTATTGGATTTAATCACTTGCAGCTCAAATGCCAGAGGTTTAATGATCTGCCAGACTCATCCTCCCTCACCTATAATAGGATCATTATATTATAACACTCATCCTTTTCTCTCTTCTTAAATCTTTGTAATTTTGTCTCTGTTTTTATTACTGAACTGAAACTGTCATTAATGATCTCTCAATTATCAAATTCAATAAATTATCTTAATGCTCTTCATTTTTTTCATATTTCTTTAGCATTTGATATGGTTGATTAACTCCTTCTGCTGGCTATTTCCTGTCCTCCAGGTTTTCATGACTCAGCTCTCTTCTCTTTTTCCTCCTACACATCATCTCCTCTCCTACATCTTCATATTGTCACGCTACTAAATGTGGCTATCTTCCCACCCTCTTCTTTTTCCACTTTCATTTGTAGATCTCATCTCTTTTCATGCCTTTAACGATCATTCCCATCAAGATGATTCCCAGAGCCACATATCCAATTCTAACTTTTCTCCCAAGATAGTATGCTACATGTCATTATTTGCCTTGAATGTTGGATGACCTAGAGATATCCAACATTCAATATGCCCAAAACTAAACCTTCCCTCTCCGATTTTCCTATTGCTAGAAAAAAATATCATGCTCAAAGTCACAAAGGCTCTCCCAACTTTGGTATCATCTTAAATTCCTCTTTCTCACTCAGCCCATGAATCTGATCCACTGTCAAGTCTTGGCATTTCTACCCACCAGCTATTAACGCCTTGCCCTTTCAAACTGCCTTCTATCAATGAATACATCATATATGCACCTACTTACTTTTATTTGCATCTTTCTTTTTAAAATGTGTGCTTCTTGAGAGCATTTTGATGTTCCTTTTTATGCTCAGGGCTTAATATAATGCCTGACAAGAAGTAAATTCCTACTGAGCACATGTAAAATGTACTTTGAGTCAAAAAGCTTTGATTGGTGTCATTGAAATCACACCATACTGAAAGTCACTTATCATTTCTTTGAGATAAGTTATCCTTGAATGTAACAGTATAATAAATATTTTCAGTGATTGTGATATGTGGTCTCCGTAGCCTCACCTATATTTCCCATAATCATCTCCTAGTATTCTTGACAGACCAAGTCTTAGAAAATCAATGAAAGTATCTGCCCAAAAATAAGCAAGCAAAATTTTTTTCTCATACAAATCAAGTTAAATATGAAGAAAAAAATCAACATAGAATATCCATCAATCCTTCCCCTCTTTGGATTGTTTTCTGGAACATTTCATAGGAACTTGAAAGAAGTCTATCACTCCATTCAAGTTAATGTCCTGATTTGTTAATCAAGTGATAGAAGCTTGAGATCTTGGTGTATATATATATATATATATATATATATATATATATATATATATATATATATATATATATATATATATATATATATATATATATGAAAGAGATGTCTATAAAATTACAAAATTGCCATAATAGTCTTTTCTATAACATGGCTCATAGATTCAGTCACATTATAACATGTGTATATTTTGTAGTTAGTTTGATCTTCTTAATTTTGTCAAAAAATCATTTAAAAGATTTTCCCCCATATTGTGTTTCTTTAATTAATATTCTATGGAAATTGACATGACCATTGAGGAGACTAAGGGGTACATATGCTGAACCATTAACATTTCCTCAATAACATCAAAAGATCTAGTTATGCCATTTTCTCAAAGCTTTTAATGAAAAAACTTCTCAAAACGTTTAATGAAAAAACAAGTACACCATTTTGAATACTACATAATTTCTAGGTATCATCAAACTTATTTCAACTGAAATCAACATTCATTTCTGAAGCAACAATCCCTTAATCTTGTTGTATCATATTAGACTCATATTTAAGAAAACCACATTTTATTTATTCTAAAGACATGACAAAATTTCTATGTCTTAGGGGAAAATGTAAGTGTTTAAATAACACAAACTAGAAATGGAAATAAATCCCTGATATTTTATAAGCCTAATTTTTTTTCATCTCAAAGCAGTTTCTATTTTTTTCCTTTATACAATTATGTCACCCTTTAAAATTATATATCCATGGCAAATAGCATGCAGCTAATTATCATATCGGAAAGACTGTTGTACACATCATTTCACTCAGTAGTAATTAAGACTAATGTGTTGTATAGATAGTTGTACTTACCGGTGGATCAGCTCCTTTAGAACCAACTGTTAGGGATTCAATATCCTGAAAAAGGAAAGAGACATTGATTGCAAGACAATTCAGAATAGGACAAATTTCTTAAACCTATTTATTATTTGCTTAAAGTTTCACTATATGAATAAATATGTTGAGATTTCTCTCCGCAAGATAAAAGCAGACTGGACAAGCAGGGATATGTAACTAGTATCCAAAGGGTAAGCAATTTAAAAAAAAATGTTTCTCATTAAAACATTTACTAATAATAGAGAAGTGGTACAACTTTGAAAAAACAAAGAGTACTAGTCATTTCAAATACTATGTAAGACAAGAGAAAGACTACAAATAGGAAAGGAGTTGTGACCTATTATTTTCTTAACTTTCAATGTAAAGGAAGAATTTTGTGATATAACTGACTTTAAAATAAGATGAGATGTTACACATTTTAACAATTTTCATTATATAGGCAAAAGCAAAAAAGATAATCCTTTTTGGCTAGTTCCGGGTCCATTCAAATGCCATCATGTTTTATGAATCCCCTTTCTTTTATTTTAATAATAGGTTTTTATTTTCAAAAAAAACATGCATAGATGATTTTCAAAATTCACCTGTGCAAAACTGTGTGTTTTTTCTTCCCTTCCCCCTATCCTCTTCCCTAGATAGCAAGTAATCCAGTATGTTAAACATGTGCAAATTTTCTATACATATCATACACATATACATGGTGCACAAGAAAAATCGGATCAAAGAGGAAAAAATGAGAATGAAATCAAAATGTAAGTAAACAATTATAAAAAAGGTGAAAATACTATGTTATGATTCACACTCATCCTCTACAGTTCTGTCTTTGTGTACAGGTGGCTCTCCTCATCACAAAACTATTGGAACTGGCCTGAATCATCAAATAATCTTGCTGTTGCTGTGTACAATGTTTTCCTAGTTCTACTCATTTCACTTAGCATCATTTCATATAAATCTATCAAGGCCTCTCTGAAATCATCCTGCTGATCGTTTCTCTTAAAACAATATTATTCTATAACATTCATATACCATAACTTATTCATTCATTCTCCAACTGATAGGCATCTAATCAATTTCCAGTTTCTTGCCACTACAAAAAGGACTGTTTGCAAACATTTTTTGCATACATAGGTCCTTTTCCCTTCTTTATGATCTCTTATGTCAATTATGCTAATACTTTTCCTAATATTGAACCAGCCCTGCATTTCTGGTATAAATCCCACTTGATCAAAGTGTATTATCCTAGTGATTAATTGCTGTAATTTCTTTGCTAACATTTTATTCAATATTTTTGCATCGATATTTGTTAAGGAGATTGGTAAAATTTTCTTTCTCTGTTTTGACGCTACCTGGTTTAGGGATCAACACTATATCTGTGTCATTAAGGAAATGTAATAGGACTCCTTCTTTGCTTATTTTTCCAAATAATTTGCACAGTATTAGAATTAATTGTTCTTTAAATGTCTGGTACAATTCACTTGTAAATACATCTGGCCCTGGAGATGTTTTCTTAGAGCGTTCATTAATAGCTTGTTCAATTTCTTTTTCTAATATGGGACCATTCACATAATTTATTTCCTCCTCTGTTAATTGGGACCATCTTTAATTTTTTTAGAAATATCCATCCATTTCATTTAGATTATCAGATTTATTGACTTACAGTTGGGCAAAATAGTTCCTAATTATTGCTTTAATTTCCTCTTTATTGGTGGAAAGTTCCCCTTTTTTATTTTTGATACTGGCAATTTGATTTTCTTTTTTCCCTTTTCTAATCAAATTAACTAAATATATATATATATATATATATATATATATGTATATATATAATATATATATAGTTGTTTTTTTTCCATAAAACAAATCCTTAACTTTGTTTATTAATTCAGTAGTTTTCTTACTTTTAATTTTATTAATTTTCCCTTTTATTTTCAAAATTTTAAATTTGGTGTCTAATTAGGGGGTTTTAATTTGTTCTTTTTCTAGCTTTATTAGTTGCATGCCTAGTTCATTGATCTTTTCTTTCTCTATTTTATTCAAATAAGCATCTAGATTCATAAAATTCTCCCTAAGAACTGTTTTTGCTGCATCACATGAATTTTGTTATCTTGTCTCATTATTGTCATTCTCTTGGATGACATTATTGATTGTTTCTATTATTTGTTATTTCACCCTTAATTCTTTAGGATTAGATTATTTAATTTCCAATAATTTTAAGTCTATTTTCCCTATCTTTTTATTTTTTCCTGATCTAAAAAAATGCATTTATACTATTCCTGTCTTTTTGCATTTGATTTTGAGGATTTTATGGTCTATTACAAAATCAGTTTTTGTGTAGGTTCTATGTGCTGCTGAGGGAAAAGTATATTTCTTTCTGTTCCCATTCAATTTTCTCTAAAGGGCTATCATATACTGCTCCAAAAGAAATTGTAATTATAGCTCCAGTAATAAGTTAATGAGAATGGAAAAAGCTTCATTGAATAAAAGTATCTGGACTAGACCAAAACAAGTATCCATATATGCAAATGAAGTAAGTTTAATATGGCAATATATATATATATATGTATATATATATATATATATATATATATATATATATATATATATATATGAATGGTTAGGTAATGAATACATACATAGATGTGCTGGGGCTGAACTTGAGGAAAATAATATTAGAATATATAGAAATAAATATAGAATCACTTTGTGATTATTTTAAAATCTACTCCCACAAAAGACACAAGTACCTTATTAAAATTGTGAACCTAGAGATAGAAATATATTCTGAAAACAAATCAAAACACATAAACACAGAAAACAGAACATTAACTTGTAATTTTTTCTAAAATTCTATTTACCTTCTTAACTTTTTTCTTGTTTATTCTGTGTATCAATTTATCTAGGTCTTATAGAGCGAAGTTGAGATCCCCCACTAGTATAATTCATTTTTGCAACTCTCTTAATTTCTCTTCTAAGAATTTGGATGTTATACTATTAGTGTATAGATGATTAGTATTAATATTACTTCATTATTTATTGTATCTTTTAGTAAGATGTAGTTTCCTTCTTTATTTCTTATGATTAGATTTATTTTTGTTTTTGTTTGATGTGAGATCATGATTGCTTTTTTATTTCAGCTGATGGATTCTGCTCTAGTCTTTTAACTTTATATGTATCTCTCTGCTTCAAATGTGTTTCTTATAAACAATATATTTTAGGATTCTGGCTTTTAATCCACTCTACTATCTGCTTCCATTTTATAGGAGAGTTCATTCCTTTCACATTCACAGTTAAAATTACTATCCTATTTTTTTCCAAGTTATAATTTTCTCTCCTTTCCCCTTCTCCCTCCTCACTAGTGTTTTGCTTCCAATCACCAACTCCCACAATCTGCCTTCCCTTTTTTCAGCCAACCCCTCCTTTTTTACCCTTTTCCTCTTTACTTCTATTGTCTCTTCTATTGACCTCTATCTCTTTGCTTTCTTCTTTCACCTCCCATTTACCTTTAGGGTTAGACAAGTTTCTACATGAAACTAAATATGTATGATATCTCCTCTTTGGGACAAATCTGACAAGATTATGATTCAAATAATGTTTATCTGCCTCCCTTCTTTCCCTCCACTGTAATAGATTTTTTAAAATTTTTACTTCTCTATGTGATGTCATTTATCTTATTTTACCTCCCCTTTCCTTTTCTTCCAGTACAATCCCTTTCCACCCCTAGTTTCTTTTTTATTTTATCACAATAAAGTCAAAATTTACCTTCACCCTCTAAGTATACCCCTTACAATGATACAGTTTTTTTAAGAGTTATACAAATCATCTTCCCATGGAGAGATATAAACATTTTAACCTTTAAAAAAATAGGTTTTTTGTTTTTTTTGTTTTTCTTCTTCCCTTTTTACCTTCTTAGGCTTTTCTTGAGTTCTGTATTTGAAGATCAAATTTTCTGTTCAGTGATGGTCTTTTCATCAAAAATAATTGAAAATCTCCTATTTCATTTAAAGTCTTTTCCCTGAAAGATAATGCTTAGTTTTGTTGGATAATTGATTCTTGACTACAGTCTAAGCTCATTTTCCCTCCAGAATATTGTATTCCAGGCCCTTCTGTCCTTTAAAGAGGAAATTGTAGATTTTAGGTAATCCTGATTGTGGCTCCTCAATATATGAATTGTTTCTGGCTGCTTGAAATATTTTCTCCTTGATCTGATAATTCTGGAATTTAGTTATAATAGTCTATGGGTTTTTCATTTTGGGAATCTCTTTCAGGAGGTAATTGGCAGATTCTTTCAATGGCCTTTGGCTCTAGGATATCAGATCACTTTTCCTTGATGACTTCTAGAAAAATATTGTCTAGGTTATTTTTTTTTCATTGGTGTGTTCAGATATGTAGTCCCATAATTCTAAGATTATCTCTTCTGGATCTATTTTCCAGAACAGTTTTTTTTTTCCTTGATGAGATAGTTTACATTTTTTTTCTATCTTTTTGTTTTGTTTTGTTTTATTTGACTGATGTCTCATTGAGTCATTCACTTTTTTATCTGTTCAATTTCAATTCTTATTGAATTATTTTCTTAAATTAGTTTTTTTTTTAACCTTCTTTTGTATTTGGCCAATTGAGCTTTTAGAAGAGTTGTTTGGTTCATTGTTTTTGTTTTTATATTCAGCAATTATATTTTTAAAAATTTCATCAATTATTTTTCAGTTGTTTTCTTTCCATTTTTCCAAGTCTATTTTTATAAGTGGTTTTCTTCAGTGTATGTATTTATATAGATATAGATATAGATATAGATATAGATATAGATATAGATATAGATATAGATATAGATATAGATATAGATATAGATATAGATATAGATATAGATATTTTTAAGGAGTTTTCTTCAAACAATTCCTGTGCTTCCTTTTCCAAACTCTCCTGCAAAGCTCTCATTTCCTTTTCCCATTCTTCTTCTAACTCTTTTAAAAGATACTTTTAGAATTTGTCCAAGAGATCTTTTTCACGTGGAGACCAATTTATATGTCCCTTTATGAAGATTTTACTTTCAGTGTTCCTAGGGTTTGAGGTCTGTACTTCTTTGTCTCCATAAGAGCTATCTATGGTCAGAGTTATTTTTGCTGTATTGCTCATTTTTAAAAATTAATGTCTGTCCTAGGGCAAAGGGGAGATTGTCTTGAGCTTCTTCTACAGGGCAACAGAGGTTTTAGGCTGCTCTGCGGTCAATGGTGCTGCCAGCTTCCTCACTGAGGTGGGTGGGTATGGCCATGTCACGCTTGTTATGCTGGGGTTCAGAAGCTCACTATTTGTCTTTTGTAGTTGTGTTGGAAGTCATAGCTTGTCTGCTGATCCACTGAAAAGAGTAGCCAATGCTAAGAGCCTCCTACTAGATTTCTCATGTTGGGCCTCTCTACTTTGAACCTCATTGTGCTGCTCCTAAAGTGGACCTGTTGTCCCACTCCTACCCTGACTGAGGTAGGCCTTTCCTGAAGTCTTTCTAAAATATCTTTTGCTGATTAAGACATCTCTGAGATACCACTATACACCTGTCAGATTGGCTAAGATGACAGGAACAAATAATGATGAATGTTGGAGGGGATGTGGGAAAAATGGGACACTAATACATTGTTGGTGGAGTTGTGAAAGAATCCAGCCATTCTGGAGAGCAATTTGGAACTATGCCCAAAAAGTTATCAAACTGTGCATACCCTTTGACCCAGCATTGCTGGTATAGGGCTTATATCCCAAAAAAATACTAAAGAGTGGAAAGGGACCTGTATGTAACAAAATGTTTGTGGCAGCTCTTTTTGTAGTGGCTAGAAACGGGAAGATGAATGGATGTCCATCAATTAGAGAATGGTTGGGTAAATTATGGTATATGAAGATTATGGAATATTATTGCTCTGTAAGAAATGACCAGCATGAGGAATACAGAGAGGCTTGGAGAGACTTACATCAACTGATGCTGAGTGAAATGAATAGAACCAGAAGATCTCTGTACACTTCAATGTTGTATGAAGATGTATTCTGATGGAAGTGGATATCTTCAACATAAAGAAGATCCAACTCACTTCCAGTTGATCAATGATGGACAGAAGTAACTACACCCAGAGAAGGAACACTGGGAAGTGAATGTAAATTGTTAGCACTACTGTCTATCTACCCAGGTTACTTATACCTTCGGAATCTAATATTTAATGTGCAACAAGAAAACATATATTGTATCTAGGTTATATTATAACATATATAAAATGTATGGGATTGCCTGTCATCAAGGGGAAGGAGTAGAGGGAGGGGGGGATAATTTGGAAAAATGAATACAAGGGATAATATTATATTAAAAAATTACTCATGCATATATACTGTGGAAAAAATTCTAAATAAAATAAAAAAAATATTTTGCTGGATATTTGTTACACTCCAAATATTTGTGAGTTCTGTTAGTCCAAAATCCATTAAGAGGCTTGATCTGGTGAGGGAAATCAGGAAGAGTTCAGGCAAAGTCCTGTCTATTCTTCACCATCTTGGCACAGCCATGCTATGAACCTCTTTTCATCTCTCTATTGTACTTTTTGTCTTCCCCAATGCAATATGGTTATGTATTTATCTTTCTTTCTTAAAACATTTTAAGTATCTTGAGGTTGCAAACATGTGTCATTCTCCTTGGGTGTCTTATTATCATGATATACTTAAGAAAAATATTTTAATGACTTTCTGAAAGACAACTTACAAAATTACTTTTACAAAATAAATTTTATTACAAAACTAATTTATTAAAATATTTTTAAATAAAAATGAAAAATTTTGTGTTTGGCAAAAAGGCTTTCCCATATTTCTCTCTGAGTAATGATAACAATAATAATACTAAAAAATAAAGTATGTAGGATATAAGTTTTAGAAGATATTTTATATTTCTAACATCATTTGATCAACTCTTTAAAGTTTGGTGGCATTATTATGTCAATTTTACTTAGCAATGATCATCCAACTAGAAAGTCACAGAGAGAATCATAAGTCAGGTCATTCTGTCCATTAAGTCTGAAATTCTATTCACTGAATCACCTACAAGGAACCATTTCAAAATGTAAGCTCTTAGAGCTAAAAGATTATGTTTTCTTTTTTTTTTTTTTTCCTGAGGCTGGGGTTAAGTGACTTGCCCAGGGTCACACAACTAGGAAGTGTTAAGTGTCTGAGACCAGATTTGAACTCCGGTCCTCCTGAATTCAAGGCTGATGCTCTATCCACTGGGCCACCTAGCTGCCCTCAATCATGTTATTTTTAAGTCTTCTTAATATCTAATATTATAGCAATTCAATTTAATTATACCAGTGATCAAAAGAGATGCACAGAAGACTAAGATTGTATGGCAAAGAGTTAGTATAATGAGGATGGAAATTTACATTTGCTCCCCTTTCCTTCAATCAATTTTATGTAGCTATTATTCTAGATCTGGTATGTCAGGAAGGGAAGAAGCTAAAATGAAGAAACCTTGTAGCCTTTGAAATATTTTTCTTTAACCTATGTCAATAAGTGAATGGGTGAAAAGGGAAGGCTAAAATAGAGAAAATAAGGGATGGGAAGGGAAAATGAAAGAATGGGAATGTAAGGAACAAAGGCAGTAAGGAGAAGGAAGGAAGGAAGGAAGGAAGGAAGGAAGGAAGGAAGGAAGGAAGGAAGGAAGGAAGGAAGGAAGGAAGGAAGGAAGGAAGGAAGGAAGGAAGGGGAAAGGGAAAGATAGAGGGAGAAATAAGATAAATAAAAGACAGGATATTGACAACTAACTCTTTTTTCTGTTTTTTTTTCTAGAGTAAAGAAGCAGGCTTAATCTCTCTAATTTACTGAACCCCTGGACAGTTTTCTGGAAGAATCCCTTTTTATCCTCATCACTGGAATCCATTTCAGATATAGAAGGATGAGAAAAATGGAAAAGAAGACTGGTAGGACCTGTTGAGATAAGCCCAACAAGAAATGGCATTGAAGTAGATCACTGTTCTTTGTGTAGTTCAAATCCAAACTCTTAATATTTCATTTCTGATTCCCATCCTACCCCCAACTCCCAGGCACTTAAAAACCTGTCTTTGTGGTTCAGGTTTGTGATTCAAATGGAGAACAAGGAGCAATCAATCAATCAACAAGCATTTATTTAATGCTTTCTATATGGCATGAATTCTGTGACTATCAAATAAGAATATCACTAAATAATTTTGAAAATCTTAAGACAGTCATAAATGCTAGTAAATAACAATAATAGTGAATAAAGCCAATAATTATATTCTTCACGCACAAGAATCTTTGTGTGAAGGTAAGATTCTGTTTCATGTTAAAATTGCTTTGTAGGATTATGGCAAACTCCCTCTACCAAGACAGAAATCCATCTATAATCAGTTGAACAAACTTGTAAGTATTTATCATGTTCCAGGAACGGTGTTAATGCTGAAGCTTATGAAGAAAGGCAAAAGATCAAACAAAAAACCACTTTCTCTAACCTTGAGGAGCACATAATCTAATGATGGTGAGAAAATGCAAACAACTAAGTAGATATATAATATATAGCAAGTACAATGAAAAGTAATCTCCAAAAGAAGGCATTAGCATTAATGTATGGTGTGTGGGTCAATCCTATTTCTACAAACAAAAACCTATTGTCACTTTTTCCTTTAGTCATCTGCCCAAGCTGACTTCAAGTAGTTACATCTCATCATCATAAATTAAAATAATAATTTTTAAAAATCCTTTGAATCAAATACAATATCCTACTGAAGAAGAATTTAAGTAGTACCATTTGCAAAACAATTTCCCTCACTTATTGTGAATGTGTTTGTCTATGAAAAAACAGAACTCCTTATATCAATGATTTTTTTTCCCATACAGAGAATATGTTTCAGTAATATCTAAGATTAACATCTCTTCATTCATTTCTGTAGTTTGTTGTTACTGTGGTTAGTGTTGTACTAAAAAAGAGTTCAATCCCACTATAGGAGATTCCTATTTCTGTGCCTAGGCTAGTCACTTAACTACTCTCTACTCCCACATCTTCATCTGGGTAAGGTAGTAATAGTAATATCTTCTTTCTACAGTAATTTGTGAGGAAAAATTAAGATATCAGATGTAAAGTACTTAGCAAACCTTATAAATAAACTATATAACTATATAAAATAATATGGATAACTATAAAACATATATTAACTCTCTCTATATATATATATACATATACATATATATATATATATATATATATATATATATATATATATATATATATATATATACAAAGATATAAATTATATATAGGTATGCTATTATTAGTTATAAACTTCTATCTCCAATTATATGCCTTCCCTTACCTTCTCTTGTTCCTGAAACTTGACACAAAACAGATTTCTATAACTATGAAAGCAATACATTTGTAAAATTAAGGTTATATGTATCTATACATATATGTATACATAGATACATGAATGTATAGATACACCTGTGTATGTGTGTAAATATACACATAGTGATACATGTTTACATAGCTACAAATCTGGTATCCTCACATATCAGAAAAGCAAGATCATTGTTATTTTCCTGACATTTATACCATCACACAACTGAATATCTATTTTGTCATTACTGTTTCTAATTAAATATTACATAAATATTCTCACTAAATGCCACCAATAGTTACATAAGTCTCAAAAGCCCACATATTGAACACAGGCAGCTTGAGGCAGAGGTAAAATCTAAAAGCTGTCTGTGGCTCCAACTCCTCAAGGGACCTATAAAACCAAGACTGAAATACACTTGACAGTACCAAACCTGTGTTCTTCCCAGGTGTTAGTTACCCTGGTAACCACAGAGAGACTACAGTTCCTAGCAAAAGCTGTAACCTCAGGTTACATGAAACATGAAAGAAAATGTAGAGATCATCTAGTCCAATGGTATCAAACTGAAAAAGAAAAGGTTACTATTAAATCATATATAAGAATCCCTGCAAACCTCATAGGGATTTTAAAGTGTATTATCTCTGCTTTATTGCATTTTATTTCAAAAGTATTTTTGTATTTGACAAAAAGTCAAATATTCCACAATTATATTTTTATCCAGTTTAGGTAATTCTTGGGAGTGCATGCCATTTGTC
This sequence comes from Sminthopsis crassicaudata, assembly GCF_048593235.1. NCBI lineage: Eukaryota > Metazoa > Chordata > Mammalia > Dasyuromorphia > Dasyuridae > Sminthopsis > Sminthopsis crassicaudata. The sequence goes on from NC_133621.1 coordinate 257,390,077, forward strand.
TAACATTTCAGAAACTTTGTTTCTACAAATGAGGAAACTGAGACTCAGAATACCGATTTGCCCTCATTATACAAATACATACATATATGAATAGAAACGGTTTCAAATCTATGTTCAGGAAAAGGGATAAATTATGATCCTGATTATTCTCCTTACCTTAAAATTAATCTATCAATTCAATTAAGTTTTTAAGTGATTTTCCTGAAGTATAGGTCTTACAGTGTCACTCCTGTTTAAAGAGTTAATGACGCTAAGAATGTTTTGTTTTGTTTTGTTTTTGCTGAGGCACTTGGGGTTATGTGACTAGCCCCCAGGGTCACACAGCTAGGAAGTGCTAAGTTCTGAGTCCAAATTTGAAATCAGGTCCTCCTGACTTCAGGACTGGTGCTCTATCCACTGTGCCACCTAGCTGCCCCAATGCCACTATGAATGAAAAAAAAAACAAACAAACAACTCTTTTCATTGCTATTTAGATCCCTTCACAACCTGGTTCCAGCTTTCTTTCCCATACTGATTACACATATTCGATCCTTTTATGAAGTGATCCTCTGATGTGACATTTCATCTCCTTTTCTAGGGGTCTTGTACATATTAAACTCCATAGCTGCAATATAGCTCCACCTCTTAAAATCCCTAGCATTTATGAAAGCTCTTTTCAAGGGTTATGTATTATATCAAGTTTTACCTAATCCTATCAGTTAAGGGTATATCTGTGCCCCTCAAATAAAACATTTGTGCATATTATATATTTACTGGTATGTTTATATACTGTATCCTCCAATAGAAAAATAATTGCTTGACTGAAGGAAGTAATGTTTTATCTTCATATTCCCTGATCATAGCAGAATGCCCTACACATAGCAGGCATATAAATATTTTTCAGTGATTCAATGGCCAAGGTATTCCAGAAAGTCATAAAAATATTTTTTCTAAATTGGAAAAATAATAATATTAATAAGGGATCTGTACACATAATTTAAATTTTTAAGTGTTTCCCTCAAAAGATGCTGATTAAATTATGGTATATGAAAGTAATAGAATATCATTGTTCTATAAAAAATGATGAACAGACTAATTTTAGAAAAGCCTGGAAATTTTTACATGAATTGATGCTAAGTGAAGCAAGCAGAACCAGGAAAACACTGTACACAGCAACAAGAAGATTTTGTTATATTCAACTGTGATACATTTGGTTCTTTAACAATTCAGTGATCCAAGGCAATCCCAATAAACTTTGGATGGAAATGACATCCACATCCAGAGAAAGACTTATGGAGACTGAATGTAAATGAATACACATTATTTTTACCTTTTTTTCTTTGTCAAGGTTTTTTCCCTTTTATTTTATTTTTTTTCTTCCCACCTGACTTATATGGAAATATGTAAAAACATGAATATACATGTACAACTTAAAAATAAAAATAAAATATTGTTTCACTCTCAACAACCTTGTAGGATTGACAGAATAATTATTATGGTTCCTTGTTTTACTAATACAGAAATTTGGAGCAGTTAGATGGTACAGTAGATAGAATACTGACCCTGGAGCCAGGAGTTCAAATCTTGCCTCAGACATGTGAAGGTTGTATGACTCTGGACATGTCAACAAAGTGCCTCACCAAAAAACAAATAAATAAACAAACCATAAACTGTGGGTGCTACATGATTACAAACTTTTGGGTCTCATAAATCTTTCACACCCTTAAAAACTGAGAATTATTTGTTTATGTAGAATATTTGTGATATTAGAAATAGATTTTTTTAAGTTTTATGATAAAAATAATTCTGACATGAGATTCTATGAAGTGATTTTGAGATCCACCCCCACCCCCACCTGCCTCCCCACCCCCACATCTCTGAATCTCACTTTCAGAATAACTGTAGTAGGAAAATAGAGATACTGCCATTTCTTATATGCAAGATTGACATGAAGACATCTCCAACAGAATACTCTCTTGGCCAAGTTCTTAAATTTTTAAATAAATTCAGTATATGATGAAATTCTACAAGAAGGAATAAAAAAAGAAATTATCTCATTAAAAAAGATCAAATCTGTCCTTAATGAAAAGGAATATTTAGCTTTTGTTCATGAGTTAGTGGGAACATCAATGAACACAGATCCGATTCTAGCTTTGGCCATTTCTAGTTACACAAGTTTGGGCAAGTTATTGACTCAACATTCATTTATCCCTATTGGAATGTAAGGGCCTTAATAGTAGTAACTGTTTGTTTTCACTACTATAATGACTTAAACAGCAGGTTATGAGAAAAATACTCACAAATGGTTGCCACTTGCTCAAAACAAGCACTTGGGGAGTGGGGGCCTATTTTTTTCAGTCATTTCAATCATGTCCAACTCATTTCAGAGTTTTCTTGGCAAAGTTGCTGGAGTGATTTAACATTTCATTTTTCAGCTTGTTTTATAGATTAGGAACTGAGGAAACTGGGGCAAATGATTTGCTCAGGATCATATAACTAATAAGAGTCTATAGCCAAATTTGAACTCATAAAGATGAGTTTTACTAATTCCAAACCCAAATACTCACACCAAGATAAAATTAAAAAGGTATCTACCTTCAATGAGCTTACATTCCACTGGAGTGGTGGTAGAATAAAACATGTAGGAACAACCAGGTGAATAAAGTACTGGACCTGAACTCTGGAAGACTCATGTTTCTGAGTTCAAATGTGGCTTCAAACACTAGCTGTTTGATTTGAGTCAAGTCATTTAACCCTATTTTCCTCACTTCCTCATCTGTAAAGTGAGCTGAGAGGGATATGACAAACTACTTCAATATCTTTGTGAAGAAAATTCCAAATGAGTTCATGAACTGAACAACAATAAAAATTTGAGAAGACAGAACACTAACTGGTAAACAAATGGGAAAAGGCTTTCCTTCCTCTTTCTAACCACATGTAAGCTCCATTTGTTGGCTCAATAAAGGATGGCAATCTCCCAAAGTCTCTATCTTCAGCCCTCTTTGCTTTATTTTCTCCCTCCTCTTGATCTCATTTGCTCCCATGGTTTCAATTATTACTTCTCTGCAGATGGTTCTACCATCTATTTTTAAAAAGCCCTGATTGCTTTTTTGAACTCCAAATCTACATTTCAACTGACTAATACTGGAAAGCTCTAACTGAATGTTGCCATCTTCTCATTTTTTTTAAAGTTAATTGTATTCATTATCATTTCCAGTCTGTTCCTTATCTATCTATCTTTATCTATTGGCTCCTTCCCTACAAACTGACTATGTATCACCAATTCTTTTTTTTTTTTTTTTTAAATCACTTGATCCTAACATCTATTAAAGCAATCACCTTATAATCCTTCTTTCTCTTATGGCTAAGTTCTTAAGAAAGAAATCTGCATTTAGCATGTCTCATTGTTCTCTGCATAATTTCTTGTAAATAATCTTCAGTATGGCTTCTGATAATATGATTTAACTGAGACAGATTGGTGATCTCATCAACTACCCTAGATTCAATCATCATTTCAGTACAGATGATTGCCACATCCATATCTTTCCCAAACTCTAATTCCTCTTTACCAAACGCCTTATGAAAATACAGAACTGATTATCTCATAAGCATCTCAAATTCAACATATCTAAAATAGAACAACTTTTCTTCCAAACTTCTTCCCTCTTCCTGTCACATCACAATTGAGGAAACCACTATTCTAAGAGTCACTAACATTTACAATACTGTTTATCCTTGATTACTTCCAATTAGTCATCTCACATATCAAACCCATTACCAAATATTTTCTTTTCTATATTCTAGATCCACTTCTCTTCCATTACATAATCATGCTTCCAGTTCAGGGCCTGATCACTTCCCTGTTATAATAGCTTTCTAACAGACATCATTGCTATATGACACTTGCAACTCATCTATTCTATAATGTATTCAGCTGTCAAGAAGATTTTGTTTTCTAATATGTAGGTTAATTGAAAAAAATATGAAAGTCTGATCATGTCTTGCACACACATATTTTTGATTCAGTAAATTTCAGGAACAACCTATTAACTCCACAATCAAATATAAAGTCTTTTATTTTACATTTGTTGTTGTTATTCAGTCATTTTCAGTCATGTCTGACTCTCCATGACCCCATTTGGGATTTTCTTGCAAAGAATGGTTTGTTATTTCCTTTTCCAGCTCATTTTACAAATGTTAAAACTGAGACAAACAGGATTAAGGGACTTACACAATGTCACAGAGCTAGTGTCCAAGTTCAAATTTCAATTTAGGTACTCCTGGATTCTAGGGCTGGTTCTCTATCCACTGGCTTATTCCTAAGTGAAACAGTTCACAACTTTGTGATTATTTTAATCTTTATTCTTTCCCATATACTCTATGATCCATTCATACTGATCAACTTATTATTTCCACATAAGAAACTTCAATTCTCTTCTTTGTGTCTCCATATAGCATGTCCCACACTTGTCAGCTACCACAAAGACCTTGGGACTTTTCCATCTAACTTGTCATTGAATCTTCTATATATGCTTTCATATTGGAATGTGAACTCCTTAAAAACGAGGATGGAATTAGTGTTCTATTTGTAGCCCTTAGAACTTGGCACAGTGCTAAAAACACAGTGAGCACTTAATTAATGCTTCATTCATACAATCAATCATGCTTTCATTCTCATTTTCCCAGATTTGTTTTAAATATTCAGCTCAAATTCTGCCTTCAGCTGGATACTGTCTTAGACCCACCTCCACCCCCAGCCCCCACCCAGGTATTAATACCTGTCCTTTGAGATTATCTCCACCTACTCTAATATGTCCTCATCAAAACAAGATCTCTTTGAGGACAAGGACTGCTTTCTTGTGTCTCTTTCCATCATTACCTTTTAGCACAGTACAAGGAACATGGTAACTGCTTAATTAAAGCTTGTCAGCTTTCCTGACTCAAGTCCAAAATGGAAGTCTTGAGCCCTTAATATTGCAACTTCCTCTATAAGGAAATATATGGTAACTCCAACTCCCTTCCCAAACATTTCTTCAATTGTACAGAAGAACCTATTATTTATCTTTGTTTTATCCTCTCCAGCCAAAGATCATCACAGGGGTGGGGTGGGGATCAAAATAAGGGTTGTAAATTTGAATACTTCCACTCTTTCTTTGATGATTCTCCTTTCTCTTTTCCCCCCACCCTTCTCTCTTACTCTCTCTCCCTCCCTCTGTCTCTAACTCTTCCTCAAATCTGTGATTCCTGGCAGATCATGCTTGGTTTTTCCTTCCTTCTCTACCACAAATTCCAGGAGAAAATGCTCATGTCCCCCAAGGTTCCCATCATTTCTACCCCACTCTCTCACTTCCATTTCTTGGGGAAGATCAGATCTCAAAAGAAATTTCATCAGTTCCCCCATTTTTAAACAAAACCATTATTAAAGAAATTCAACAGATTATTAATTCCTGTGCTTTACAGAGAAAAGATGTTCCTGATGAAATATGAACATAATCAGACAATTCAAGATCATTCTGTCTGGTCCTGCCAGTCTTGCAAAACTTCCCAAATTTCATCTATTTCTCTTTTCCGTCAACCTTCAGCAAACAGATGAATTATATGGACCCCTTTCTTAGAACTATGTTTTAAATGCATAAAATAAAATCTATAGTATTACAAAGGAAGTTATATGAAAATATAGTAATCCTTTTAGATTCCCTGAAATCTATACATAAATTACTTAAAATTAAGACAAATCACAGATACCATGTTAAACACTCAGGAGACTATTGACTTCACTACCTAAAAACCTATAGTAAATTATAATTTTGCATTTACTTATATACCATATATGCTCTACTATGGGGTAAGCTTCTTGAAGCAGACATGGTATTGTTTTTCAACTTCCTATACCCAGTGATCTACAATATAATACCTTCTTAATTCAGTTGTTTTCCAGTAGTGTCCAATTCTTAATGATCCCATTTGAGTTTTTTTGGGCAAAGACACCAGAGTGATTTGTTATTTCCTTCTTTAGCTTATTTTACAGATAAGAAAACTGAGGCAAATAGGGTAAGTGGCTTGCTCAATTCACATTGCTATTAAGTGTCTAAGAGTTGAACAGATATGTACTCACAAAGATAAGTCTTCCTAACTTCAGGCCTGGCACTCTATTAACTGCACCACTTAGCTGCCCACCATTCTTTAAATATACTAAATAACTTGAACAAGAACATAGAGTTAGGGGTGGTTTAATAATTATCACTTAATCTATTCTGAGGTCTAAAGTCCTACTTCATATGTTGTTATTTAATAAAAAAAAATGTGAAAATATTCATGAAACTAAGCTTCCAAGAGAATATGGATGTATAAAGAAATCCACATTTGGATCAAATTCTATTATAATATAGTCAGGTGTGTGTATGTGTGTGTGTGTGTGTGTGTGTGTGTATGTGTGTGTGTGCGTGCACATGCGTGTGTGGGGAATCTCCATATAACAATTTCCACCAAAACTATAGAATCTAATTTTAAAACAATGTTATATAAAACAAAATTCTAGAAATATATGAATGGAAAATATTCATTATAATCATGCCTTTAAAATTAAGACATGTCTTTTAGGAGTTCAGAGGATTACAAGGCTGACAAACTTTGATGACAAAATATTTGAAATAGCAAAATGACCAAGAAAACATAGACTTAATGTTTCCTGTAATTAAGTTTGAAGTCAGTACTGCCAGAATCACAATCAAAACTAAGTTTTCTCAGGTATCTGATAAGCATATTCAACGTGTAAAAACCAGGAATAATAGTGAAATGTCTCCATCCACTTATCTGTATATATATAAATTCTTCACAGCTATTCTTCTTATGTGGCATATGTGAATGTAGATATTTGTATGTAAATATATGTTATATATGTTCAGAAATAATACATATTCATACACATAAATAAACATGATGGACAGAATGTACATATATATACACATACATATATACATATGTATATGTTTATATATGTAAACATTTTTAAAATTTTTGAGATGTACTTATATTAATAATACTAATGAGACATATTAAAGGGAATATTATAGGGTAAGTAATAACATAGTGCCTAAAACCTAATACACTCAGATTCAATTCTGCATGATTTTTTGATAGTTAAATGAATCATGAATATAATGAATATTATAATTGCCTCAAATAACCAAAAAGGTCCATTTTGAGGGATGTTTCATTTATTTTAAAGTGGCTCTTAAATATCACCACTGAAATGTCTGCAAACATTATCTATACCTTGTTCCAGATTTTTAAATTTGTTTTATTTTGTTTTTCTTACCATGTAGTTTTTCTTTTCTTTTTTATCAGCAGGGTCAAGAGCAAAACCTAGCTAAAGAAAAATCAAACCCAAAGGGAGAAATTTTCTATTTTGCTCTTCCAGATTAACATATACCAAAAAGGAAATTTTTATTTGGGCCTTTTATTACAGGAAAATGGTTAAAATTGTTTTTAATGATATATGATTCTAATTATTACACCATTTGTCCTTAAGAATTGCTTCAATAAGGGAGGCAGAGCCAAGATGGCGAAGTAAAGGGAAAAACTTTCTGTATTCTCCCCCCAAATATTCCAAATTCCTTTAAATAATGACTCTAAATGATTTTAGATTGTCAGAACACACACAAAAAAAAACCAGAGTATAACAATTTTCTACTGGATGACAACATAAAACGACAACAGGAAAGATCTGTGGCACCAGGATGGGAGCCCAGTGTGCAGTCCCAGTGTACTCAGCACCAGAGAGACTTCAATCTCAGTGCCAGCAAAGCCAGCTGCTAGGGACTTCTGAATCAGAAGTGGCCCTGGTGGTTTCTAGACCTCTCTGTTCTGAGGCATCAAAGACATGTCAAAAGGATGGCAGGAAAAAATATGTCAATAGGACAAGAGGGCCTTGGGAAATCAGCATAACCAGGACTGAGTGTGGGCAGAGGTATGACTTGAATATGAAGGAATTATATCTTAAAAAAACAAAATTAAGGTGCAGCTAGGTGGTGCAGTGGATAGAGCACTAGCCCTGAATTCAGGAGGACCTGAGTTCGAATCTGTTCTCAGGCATTTAACACTTCCTAGCTTCGTGACCCTGGGCAAGTCTCTTAACCCCAATTGCCTTAGCAAAAAAATAAAAAAATAAAAAAAAAATTAAGTGGTTGAGAGAGAAAATTACTAAGAGAAAGGGAAATGGAAAAGTGTAATGGTGTAAGTTATCTGTCATAAAAGAGGCAAGGAACAAGGAAAAACTTTTACATTGGAGGGGAAGGTCTCAATACACTCAACAGGGGCATAGAAATCTTATCTTATCCTGCAGAAAAGTAGGAGGGAAAAGAAATACATGAAGAGTACATGAACCACCCTAAAAGACAAAGTGAAACAATTTTTTTACTCCAAGATAGTAACTCGGTGTTATAGGCTCAACAGACAAATTGTACCAGAGATCAGTTGAGAGGCTTCCAGCCCCAATATATAATATGACTCAGCTGCGCCACCCCAATTCAGTCAACATGTTGCCAATCTCAGAGACCCTGGTGCAGGAAATCAGTAGCTAGCCCCCTAACCTAAATTATAGGAAGTGCCCCCTAACCTCTAGGAGTAGAGATCAACTTTTAAAAATGATCAGAAGACAAACAAAAAAGAGCCCCCAGACAATAGAAAGCTATTATGGTAAAAGGGAAGATCTAAACACAAACTCAGAATATGACAATGCAAAATATCTACATGCAAAGCCTCATAGGTGAATAAAAATTGTTCTCAAGTCCAAAAAAATCCTCTTGGAAGAACTCAAAAAGATTTTAGAAATCAAATAAAAGAGGTAAAAGAAAATTTGGAAAAAAAATCAGAACTAATAAGTTATGAAAAAAAAATCAACAGCATGAAAATTGACTGATGAAAACAACTTTTTAAAAACCAGAATTGCCCAAATTGGGGAATAAATCTACTGGAAAAAAATCACACCCTTATGAGCTGAATTGGTCAAATGGAAAAGGAGGTATATAAAAGCTCACTCAGGAAAAAAAAAAATTTCTTAAAAAAATAAGTATTGAGTAAGTGGAAACTAATGATTCTATAAGACATCAGGAAGTAATCAAAGGAATGAAAAAAAGTAAAGAAACTGCAAAATAACTCATGGTAAAATCAATTCTCACAGATAATAGGCCCAGGAGAGATAATTTAAGAATTATTGAACTATATCAAAGCTATGAACAACAACAACAACAAAAAAGAATATGATCAGTATCTTTCAACAAGATGGATGATCAACTTCCCTTTTGTTTTCAATTTTCTAATTAGACTAATATGAAATATGTTTTAAATGACTGTACATGTATAACCTGTATCAGATTGCTTAAGGAGGGGAGAGGTAAGGAATAGAAGGAGAAAAGAAAATTTGGAACTCAAAATATTACAAAAATCAATTTTGAATGCTATCTTTATCTATAATTGAAAAAGATAAAATTCTGTTTAATAAAAAAGAAAAAAAGAAGAAAATTATCAGGGAAAATTCCCTTTGTATGCTAGAATCCACACATCACCTTTTGAAAGAAATGTCAAAATTAAAACCCCAAGGAATGTTGCAGTCAAATTCCATAACTGTCACCTCAAGGACAAAATACTACATGCAGCCAAAAGGAAACAATTCAGACATCAAGGTGCTATTGTCAGGATTATATAAGACTTAGCAGCTTTTATATTAAAGGATAGGAGGGCCTAGAATATTATATTCTAGAAGGCAAAGGAGCATGGAATACAACTGAGCATCAATTACACAGAAAATCTAAGCAAACACTTTTAGGGAGAAAGATGAACAATCAGTGAAATAGAGGACTTTCAAAATTTGCTGATGAAAATACGAGAGCAGAACAGAAAAGTTGATTTTCCAATATAAGACTCAACAGAAGCATAAAAAAGTGAAGAGGAAAAAAACAAACATTAAACTGCTTACATCTCTTAATGGGAAGATGATACTTATAACTATTAAGAACTATCTTTTGTGATGACAGGAACAAATAATGATGAATGTTGGAGGGGCTGTGGGAAAACTGGGACACTGATGGTGTCACTGTTGGTGGAGTTGTGAAAGAATCCAACCATTCTGGAGAGCAATCTGAAATTATGCCCAAAAAGTTATCAAAATGTGCATACCCTTTGACCCAGCAGTGCTACTACTGGGCTTATATCCCAAGGAAATACTAAAGAAGGGAAAGGGACCTATATGTGCCAAAATGTTTGTGGCAGCCCTTTTTGTAGTGGCTAGAAACTGGAAAATGAATGGATGTCCATCAATTGGAAAATGGCTGGGTAAATTATGGTATATGAATGTTATGGAATATTATTGTTCTGTAAGAAATGACCAACAAGAGGAATACAGAGAGGCTGGGAGAGACTTACATCAACTGATGCTGAGTGAAACGAGCAGAACTAGGAGATCATTATACACTTCAACAACGATACTGTATGAGGATGTATTCTGATGGAAGAGGATATCTTCAACATAGAGAAGAGCTAATCCAATTCCAATTGATCAATGATGGACAGAATCAGCTACACCCAGAAAAGGAACACTGGGAAATGAGTATAAACTGTGAGCATTTTGTTTGTTTTTCTTCCCAGATTATTTTTACCTTCCAAATATAATTCTTCCTTTGCAACAACAACAACAACAAAATTCGGTTCTGCACATATATATTGTGTCTAGGATATGCTATAAGATGGGAATGCCTGCCATCTAGGGGAGGGGGTGAAGAGAAGGAGGGAAAAATTTGGAACAGAAGGGAGTACAAGGGATAATGTTATAAAAAAAAATTACCTATGCATATGTACTGTCAAAAATGTTATAATTATAAAATTAATAATAAAAAAAGGGAAAAAAGAACTAACTTTTGTTAGGGCTATTAGAAAAAATATATTTATATGCTGTGTTTATAACTTGATTTTGATGTGAAGATTTAAAAAAGATGGATTTTCATATGAATTCTACCAATAATTGGAAGAACAGTTCATTCTAATGCTATATAAACTAATTAAAAATAAGTAAAAGAATCCTATTGAATGCCTTTTATGACATAAAGATGGTGCTGATATCTAAATCAGGAGGAGCTAAAATAGAAAGAAAATTACAGACTAATTTTCCTAATGACTATATAAATAAAACATTAGGAAAGAGATTCTAGCAATTTATCACCTGGATAAAACACTATGACTAGATGGAATTTAAACCAGGAATGCAGGATTGGTTCAACATTAGAAAAGCAATTAGCATAATTAACCATATCAAATACAAACCCAACAAAAATCATATGATTATTTTAATAAATGCAGAAAAAGCTTTAACAAAATTCAGCATTTTTCCTATGGAAAAACACTAGAAAGCATAGGAATAAATGGCGCTTTCCTGAAAATGATAAGTAGTATCTTTTGCAATCTATCAGCAAGCATTATCTGTAATGGGAATAAACTAGAAGCCTTCCCAATCAGATCAGGGGTGAAATAAAGATACCTATTTTTATCATCATTATTCAATTTTGTACTTCAAATTTTAGCTTTACCAAAAAAAAAAAAAAAAAAAAAAAAAAAGAAAGAAAGAAAAAGAAGAAAAAGAATTTGAAGGAATAAGAACAGGCAATGAGGTGACAAAGTTATCACTCTTTGCAGATGACATGATGGTATAGTTAGAGTACACACAACAAGCAACTAAAAAGCCTACTTGAAATAATTAACAACTTTAGCAAAGTCATCGGATATAAAATAAACCCATATAAATCATCATTATTTCTATATATTACCAACAAAGCTCACCAGCAAGAGATAGAAAAATAAATTATGTTTAAAATAATTGAAGACAATATAAAATATGTGGCAGTCTACTTGACAAGACAAATTGCAGGAACTATATGAACACTATTACAAAACACTTTTCTCATACAAATAAGGTCAGATCTAAACGACTTTCAAAATATCAATTTTTCACAGAAAAACTGTAATCATAAAGTAAAAATGACATTTCTATCTAAATTAATTTACTTATTTTGTGCCAAACTAATCAAACTAATAAAACTACATTTTACAGAGTTAGAGCAAAACAAAAACAAAATTCATCTGGAAAAACAAAAAGACAAATATATCAAGAAATTAATGGAGAAAAATACTAAGGAAGATAGACAAAAATCTAAAACTATATTATAAAAAAATATTTGGTATTAACTAAAATATAAAGTAGTGAATCAGTAGAATACATAAAGCCCAGAAGACACAGGAATAAATTACCATAGTACTACTGTTTGATAAAGCCAAAGATTCCAATTTCTGGGATAAAAAGCCACTATTTGATAAAAACTGATGGAAAATTGGAAAAACCAAAAAATAATATGGCAGATACTAGGCACAGACCAATGTCTCACACTGTAATAAGCAAATAAAGTCAAAATGGGTACTTGATTCAGACATAAAGGATGATGATATAAGCAAATTATTAGGAGAGCAAAGAATAGCTTATCTTCAGATCCATGGAGAAGGAAGAATTTATGACCAAAAAGGGAAGAGAACATTGTGAAATACAAAATGTGTAATTTTGATCACATTAAATTGAAAAAGGGGTTGCACAAAGTCAAGGTAATCCAGATTTTACATTAAGTGTTTCTGATAAAGATGTTACTTTTCAAATATTTAGAAATTTGAGTCCAATACAAATAATTAATCAATTGATAAAGTGTTAAAGAATATAACAGGCAGTTTTCAAATGAAGAAATTAAAGTTATTTATAGTCTTGTGGTGAGGGTGCCTTAAATCACTTTTGATTAGAGAAATGCAGATTAAAACAACTCTGAACACTACCTCCACCTACCAGATTGTTTAATATGACAGAAAAGGAAAAAAAACAAATGTGGGAAATTTGGAAAACTAATGTGTTTTTGGAAGAATTATGAATTTATCCAACCATTCTGGAAAGTAATTTGGAACTCTGACCAAAGGGTCAACTGGGCAAACCCTACTAAAATAAAAATCCACCAATACCAAAACTAGGTCTGTAATCATAAAAAATGGAAAAAGGTATATATATATATATATATATATATATATATATATATATATATATATATATATATATATATATATATATGTATATATATGTATATATATATATATATATTATAACAGCTCTTTTTTGGCAGCAAATAACTGAAAATTGAAGGAGAATGGATGAATAAATATTGATATATAGATGTAAAGGAACTGATGTTGAGTGAAATAAGCAGAACCAGGAGAACATTGTACATAGTAACACCATGCAATCATCCACTATGATTAATTTAAGAATTTTAAGCAATACAATGATCCAGGATAATTCCAAACGATTCACAAAGAAAGAAAGATGTGGTATCAACACCAAGAAAAAGAATTATGAAATGTAAATGCAGATTTAATTTTTTGTATAGTTTTTCCTTTTCATTACAATTCTCTTGAACAACATGAGAGTATGGAAATTTTTCCATGACTGCACATGTATTACCTTATATGAGTTTTTTGCTGATACAACTGAAACAGATGTTTGCTATTTTAGAGAGAGAGGAGGGAGGAAATACTGGAATACAAAAACTTATAAAAATGAATGGTGGAAAAATAATTTTACATGTTATTGGAAAATACAATTCAATTTACAAAAAAAAAATGAAAAACTTATTTTCTCCAGATAACAAATTATAGAAACATTTGCTTATTATAGACAAACAACTACTTGAGGCAAGTGTCCAGATGATGAAGAGTAGTTTTCAAATGAGGCATTCTCTTTCCACTCTGGACTTTAGGCAAACAGAGTTTCCTTGTTAACTTTACAGTAGAGTTACCAGGAAGAAAAAGAAAATATACAAACTGGTTTTATCAACTACCTTTTCATAGTAATCCCTAAGGATATGCAATATTTATTTTGGCATGAGGGAGGGTAGGACAATTGGAGGAATATGATAATGACTATTTCTAAAAAAAAAAAAAAAAAACTTTTTTAGACTAGAATTTTTTTCTGAACTGCATTAGTCAATATAAATAAAAGAGTATATTTAAAGCTCGTGAACATCATGGATTCCAAAAGCATCTAAGTCATACAGTAGATAAAGCACTGAGCCTAAAATCAGGAATACCCTAGTTCAAAACCTGTTCCACGTATGTAGTAGCCAGGTAACTTTAAGTAATTCACTTAACTTCTCTCTGTCTTAATTTTTTCAACTGTAAAATAGGTTCTAAGATAGGAACTACCTTAATGTTGTCATGACATATCATGACAGGAATATTGTCTTCATCTAATGACATAATATTTGAAAGCATTTAGCATTGTGCCTAAAACTTTGTAACATTTAATAAATGCTTGTTCCTTTTTCTTGTTTCCTCCTTGTCCCTAATCTTATAAGAACTTTCATTAATAACTATCCACATTATCATCATGTAGTTCTCAAATTTCCTGATAAACTCAAAATGAACTCTTTGGTCAGCACAAGAATTGTTTCTTTTAACAGAAACAAATTCATATACATAAATTAATTACATATTAAGAGTTGATCATGTGCATAGCATTGCTACAAGTTACATGGGAGGCATTGTGTTTAAATTTAAAAAAAATCTCTTGTAATGGAGTTAAAACTTAATAAAGGGTTGAAATACCAACAGAAAACAATCACAAAATACTCTTTTTAATTTTATTTTTATTTATTTTAATTAAAGTTTTTATTTTTCAAAACATATTCAGGGATAATTCTTCGACATTAACCCTTGGAAAACCTTGTGTTCCAATTTTTCCTCCCTTCCTGCATTCCCCCAGATGGAAAGTAGTCCAATATATGTTAAACATAGTAGAAATATGTTAAGTTCAATATATGCATACATATTTATACAATTATCTTGCTGCACAAGAAAAATCAAATCATACTGAAAAAAAGAGAAAGAAATTAAATGCAAGCAAACAACAACAACAAAAAATAAAAACAGTATGTTGTGAATCACACTGAGTTCCTTCCTACAGTCCTTTCTCTGGGGGTAGATGGTTCTCTTCATAACAAGATCTTTGGAATTGGTCTGCATCATCTCATTGTTGAAGAGAACCACATCTATCAGAATTTATCACTATTTAATCTTGTGGTTGCCATGTACAATGATCTCCTTGTTTTGCTCATTTCACTTAGCATCAGCTCATGGAAGTCTCCCCAGGCTTCTCTAAAATAATCGTGCTGATCATTTCTTATAGAACAATAATTTTCCATAACATTCGTATACCATAACTTATTCAGCCATTCTCCAATTGATGGACATCCATTCAGTTTCCAGTTTCTTACCACTATGAAAAGGGCTACCACAAACATTTATGCACATGTGGGTCCTTTTGCCTCCTTAAAGATATCTTTGTATTATAAGCCCAGTAGAAACACTACAGGATCAAAGGGCATGCACAGTTGATAACTCTTTGGTAATAATTACAAATTGCTCTCCAGAATGATTGGATCTATTCACAATTCAACCAGCAATGTATTAGTGTCCCAGTTTTCCAACATCCCTTCCAAAATTCATCATATCTTTTCCTGTCATCTAAGCCAATCTGAGGTGTGTAGTGGTACCTGAGTTGTCTTACTTTGCATTTCTCTGATCAATAATGATTTAGAGCATCTTTTCATATGACTAGAAATAGTTTCAATTTCTTCCTCTGAAAATTGTCTGCTTATATCCTTTCATCATTTATCAATTGGAGAATGGCTTGAATTCTTATAAATTTGAGTCAATTCTCTCTATATTTTGGAAATGAAGCCTTTATCAGAATCCTTGAATGCAAAAATATTTTCCGAGTTTATTGCTTCCCTTGCTAATCTTGTCCACATTAGTTTTCTATAAAAACAGTTTTACTTGTAATCCAAATTATCTACTTTGTGATCAATAATAATCTTCAGTTCTTCTTTGATCACAAATTCCTTCCTCCTCCATGGATCTGAGAGATAGACTATCTTGTGTTCTTATAATTTGTTTATAATATCATTCTTTATGTCTAGATCATGAACCTATTTTGATCTTATCTTGGTGTATGGTGTTATGGGTGGGTCAATGCCTACTTTCTGCCAAAAGAGTTTCCAATTTTCCCAGCAGTTTTTGTCAAATAGTGAGTCCTTATCCCAAAAGTTGGGGTCTTTAGGTTTGTCAAACACAAGATTACTATAATCACTGATTATTTTGTCCTGGGAAGTTATTCCACTGATCAATTACTCTACTTCTTAGTTAGTACAACATACCAAATGGTTTTGATGACCATTGCTTTATAATATAGTTTTAAATCTGGTACAGCTAGGCTACCTTCATTTGCATTTTTTCATTAATTCCCTTGACATTCTTGATTTTTTGTTTTTCCAGATGAACTTTGTTATTGTGTTTTCTAGATCTGTAAAATAATTTCTTGGGAATTTCATTGGTATAGCACTAAATAAGTAAATTGATTTTGGTAGTATTGTCATTTTTATTATATTTACTCAGCCTATAGAAGAGCACTTGAAATTTTTCCAATTGTTTAGCTCTGACTTTATTTGTGTAGAAATTGTTTTGTAGTTGCATTCATATAGTTCCTAACTTTGCCTTGGCAGGTAAAATTCCAAATATTTTATATTATCAAGTTATTTTCAATGAAATTTCTCTTTGTATCTCTTGCTACTGGACTTTGTTGGTAATACATAAAATACTGATAATTTATTTGGAGTTATTTTGTATCTTGAAACTTTGCTAAAATTGCAAATTGTTTCTTGTAGTCATATAGTTGATTTTCTATGGTTCTCTATGTATACAATCATATCATCAAAGAATGATAATTTGGTTTCTTCATTACCTACTCTAATTCCTTTAATCTCTTTTTGTTCTCAATGCCAAAGCTAGCATATGTATTACAGTTTTGAATATTAATGGTGATAGTGGGCAACCTTGTTTCACCCCTAATCTTACTGAGAATGATTCCAGTTTACCCCCATTACATATGATGCTTGCTGATGGTTTTAAATAAACACTACTATTTTAAGGAAAAGTCTATTTATAACTATTTTCTAGTGGTTTTTAATGGGAGTGGATGTTAGATTTCAACAAATGCTTTTTTTGTATCTATTGAGATAAATATGTTTTTGTTAGTTTGGTTATTGATATGCTAATAGTTTCCTAATATTGAACCAGCCCTGCATTTCTGGCATAAATCCTACTTGGCCATGGTGTATTATCCTGGGAATAATTTCTTTGCTAATATTTTATTTAAAATTTTTGCATCAATATTCACTAGGGAAATTGGTCTATAATTTTCTTTCTCTGTTTTCATCCTACCTGGTTTAGGTATCAGTACCATGTCTGCATCATAAAAAGAATTTGGTAGGACTCCTTCTTTCACTATTTTTTTAAATTTGTTTGTTTATGTAGTTTTGAAGTTAATTGGAATTCACATGTAAATCCATCTGGCCCTGGAGATTTTTCTTAGGGAGTTGATTGATAATTTGTTCTATTTCTTTTTCAAAAATGGGATTATTTAAGTAATTTATTTCCTCTTCTGTTAATCTGGGCAATCTATATTTTTATATGTATTCCTCCATTTCACTTGGGTTATCAAATGTATTACCATAAAGTTGGGCAAAATAACTTCTAATTATTGCTCTAATTTCCTTTTGGTGGAAAGTCCTTCCTTTTTATTTTTGAGACTGACTATTTGATTTTCCTCTTTCCTTTTTCTAATCAAATTAATTAAAGGTTTATCTATTTTGTTGGTTTTTTCATAAAACCAACTCTTAGTTTTATTTATTAATTCAATAGTTTTTCTTTATTTTCAATTTTATTAAACTCTCCTTTTATTTTTTTAGAATTTCCACTTTGGTATTTGATTGGGATTTTTAAATTTGTTCTTTTTCTAGCACTTTTAGTTCCAAGCCCAATCCATTAATCTTCTCTTTTTCTATTTTATGCAAGTAAGCATATAGAGATATAAAATTTCCCCTTATTACCACTTTGACTGCATCCCAGAAATTTTGGTATGTTATCTCATTATTGTCATTCTCTTGGATGAAATTATTAATTGTCTATGATTTGCTGTAGTTTCCAATTACTTTTTGGTCAATTTTCCCCAGGATTTTTATTGAATATAATTTTATTGCATCATGAACTTAAAATGCATTTATTATTTTCTGCCTTTCTTCATTTGATTTTGAGGGTTTCATGCCATAATATATGGTCAATTTTTGTATAAGTTCCATGAAGTGCCAAGAAGAATATGCATTCTTTTCTGTCTCCATTCAATTTTCTCCAAAGATCTATCATACCTAACTTTTCTAACATTATGTTTACCTCCTTAACTTCTTTCTTATTTATTTTGTGGTTTAATTTATCTAGTTCTAAGAGAACAAGGTTGAGATCTCTGACTATTATAGTTTTGCTGTCTATTTCTTCTTGCTGCTCTCTTAACTTCTCTTTTAGAAATTTAGATGCTATAGCACTTGGTGCATATATATTTAGTATTGATATTATTTCATTATCTGTGGTACCCTTTAGCAAAATGTAGTTTCATTCTTTATCTCTTTTAATTACATGTATATTTGCTTTTGCTTGAGCTGAATCAGGATCACTACCTCTGTTTTTTTTTTTTTTTTATTTCATCTGAAGCATAATATATTCTGCTCCAGCCTTTTACCTTTACTCTATATGTATCACTCTGCTTTAAATGGTTTTCTTATAAGCAACATATTGTAGGATTCTGTCTTTTAATCCAGTCTGCCATCTGGGAGATATTATGGGAGAGTTCACCCCATTCATATTTACAATTAAAACAACTAATTCTGTATTTCCCTTTATCTTATTTATCCCAAATTATGCTTCTGTCTTTCCTTTCCCCCTCTTCCTCTTCCCTTGTATTTTGTTTCTGACCATCATCAAGCAGTTCTCCTCCTTTATAGTCCTTCCCCTTTCTTATATCTTTATCCTACTATTTCTGTTTTCCCTTCTATTAGTCTCACTCTTTCTTTTTCTCTTTCCCCTCCCATTTCCCTATAAGGTGAGACAAGTTTCTCTGTGAAACCAAATATATATAATATTCTTTCTTTGAGCCAAATCTGATGAGAGTGAGATTCATTCAATACTTATTCCCCTCTTTTCTTCCCTCAATTATAATAGGTTTTTCTTTGCCTTTTCATGAGATATAATTTCCCTCATTTTACCTTCATTTTCCCCTTTTTCCAATACAATCCCATTTCCATCTCTATGTTTCTTTTTTATATTATGAAAGTAAAATCAAATTACACCTGCACTCTCTATGTATATCCACAATAGAGATATAGTTCTCAAGAGTTCTTTCCTTTTTACCTTTTTATGCTTCTCTTGAATTCTTGAATTGAGGTCAATTTTTTTGTTCAGCTCTGATCTTTTCATTAAAAATAAATGAATTATAATGTCTATCTTCTTCCCTGAGATAAAATTTAGCTAGATAGTTTATTTTTGGCTGCATTCCAAGTTTCTTTGCCTTTTGGAATATCAGATTCCAGGATCTTTGATCCTATAAGTTGGAAGCTCTTAGATCCTGAGTAATCCTGATTGTGGCTCATTATTTCAATTGTTTCTTTCTGGCTGCTTGCAATATTTTTGCTTGGTTCAATAGTTCTGAAATTTAGCCATGATATTCCTTGGGGTTTTCATTTTGTGGTCTCTTTTAGGAGGTGATCGATGAATTCTTTCAATGGCTATTGTACCTTATGTCTGGGTCATCAGGGCAGGATTTTTTTTTTGATGATTTCCTGAAAGATAATGTCTAGGCTCTTTTTTCATGATTTTTTCAGAAGGTCCAAATAATCCTTGGATTGTCTCTCCTAGATCTATTTTCCAGGTCATTTATTTTCCCAAGCAGGTAGTTTATATTTTATTCTATTTTTTGGCTTTGCTTGGATAATTCTTGATATCTCATTGATATCTCATTTCCATTTGTTCAGTTCTGATTTTAGTGAATTATTTTCTTGAGTTACTTTTTTTAAGGCTTTTTTTTTTTTAATGTTTGGCCAATTGAATTGATGATCTGCTTTTAGTGACCTCAGTGTTTGAAATCTGTTCTTCTCTTTCACCATAAAACTATCTGTGGTCAGAGTTCTTTTTGCTCATTTTTTTTAAGTTAAGGTCTGCTTTTACAGCAAGGGATTATTCAAGCTTCCTCTAAAAAAGGCAGTGGCTGGACTGGTTCAGTGCTGACTGACTTCCAGTGCTGGATGGGCATGGCCAGGTCCTGTGAAATTCTGGTGTTTGTGTGTTCACTATTTGCCTTTTGTATTTGTGTTGGATGCCATAATTAGTCTGCTGATCTACTGGCTTGTAACCAGGGAAGAGTAGCCAACACTGCTATACATTTCTCCTGATAGATTCTCTTGCATAAGGAGCCCACAACTCCCCAGCACTGTGTACTGCCTGCACTCTGTGTCTATGCTCAACTTGCTTGCACTTTGCCCTGTGCCTGATTTTAAACAGACCTTTTCTGGAGGTCTTTGAAATTATCTTCTGCTGGTAATTTGTTACACCCCAACATAGGTGGGTTCTGTCACTCCAAAACCAGTTCAGAGGCTGGATTTGTTGTTAGTGTGAGGGCTGTGGGGAGAGCACAAAAAAAGGTGTGTCTCCTCTCTGCCATCTTGGCTCCATCTCCCCATATTTCTTTATAATAGCTTTTCCTTTTTCTTTTTTTATAATAAATTTTTGTTTTTCTAAACACATTCAAAAATAGTTTTCAACATTCATCTTTGCAAAACCTTGTATTAAATTTATCTTCCTCCCTCCTCCCAACCTCCTTCTGTAGCAGCAAGTAATCCAATATAGGTTAAACATGTGCAGTTCTTGTAAAGATATTTCCATATTTATCATACTGTAAAAGAAAAATGAGATCAAAAGGAAAAAAAAACAAACAAACAAAACAACAACAAAAAAGGTGAAGATAATATTTTTCATCCACATTCAATATACATAGTTTTCTCTCAGGATGAAGATGGCTCTTTCTATCACAAGTCTATTAGATTTCCTTGAATCACCTAATTGTTGAAAAGAATCAAGTCCAATACAGTTGACATCACATAATCTTGTTGCTATATACAATGTTCTCTTGGTTCTACTCCCTTCACTTAGCATCACTTCATGTAAGGGTCTCCAGGCTTTTCTGAAACCAGTCTGCTCATAATTTCTTATAGAACAATAATATTCCATTATATTCATCCATTTCCTTAACTGATGGGCATTCACTTGGTTTCCAGTTCCTTGACACTACAAAAAGGAGCTGCTACAAATATTTTTGCATATATGGGATTTTTTTCCTTTATGATTTCTATTGGGATATTGGGAAAGAAACCCAATAGAGACACTGCTGTATCAAAAGATATATGCAATTTTAAAATTTATTTTTCTGGTTATGCATATACATTCATTTTTTAAAATAAATTTTCTTATGAATACATTGAGAGAGAAAAATCTGAACAAAAGAAAAAAAAACAGAATATAAAATAGTCAATATGGCATGTGCTGATTTATATTCAATCTCCATAGTTCTCTCTCTGGAGGCAGATGGTATTTTCCATTCAAAATTTTATAAGATACCCATCAATTCAGGAATGGCTGGATAAAGTATGGTATAAAAAAGTAATAGAATATTACTGTTTTATAAAAATTATGAACAAGCTGATTTTAGAAAGGCCTGAAAAGATTTACATGAAATGATGCTGAGTGAAATAAGTAGAACCATGAATACAGTGTACACAGTAAACAGTATTATGTGATGATCAACTATGAAAGTTTTGATTATTCTCAGCAGTTGAGTGATCCAAGGCAATCCCAACAAGCTTTGAATGGAAAAGTACTAAGGGACAGACCAAGCTAATATAATAAAAATGATAATTGTACCTAAATTAATCTACTTATCCAATGCCACATCAAACTACCAAGAAATTACTTTATAGAGCTAGAAAAAATAATAGCAAAATTCATTTGGAAGAACAAAAGTTCAAAAATTTCAAGGGAATCAATGAAAAAAATCCAAAGGAAGGTGACCCAACTATACCAGACCTAAAACTATATTATAAAGCAGCAGTCATCAAAAATCATTTGGTATTGTCTAAGAAATAGAGTAATGGATCAGTGGAATAGGTTAAGTTCATAAGGCATAATAATTAATGACTATAGTAACTTAGTGTTTAATAAACCAAAAGACCCCGGTTTCTAGGATAAAAAATTGCTAGGAAAAATGGAAACTAGTATTGTAGAAATTAGGCATTGACAAACTCCTCACACTATATAATAGGTATGGTCAAAAGGGGTTTATAATTTTGACATAAATGGTGATACTATAAGCAAATTAGGAAAACAAGAGATAGTTTAACCCGTGGAGATCTGTGGAGAAAGAAGGAATTTATGGCAAAACACAAAACATTATAAAATTCAAAATTGATAAACAAAAAGAGCTGTATGTACAATTGTATAGCCCTTTGGACATAGTTCCAAATTGCTCTCTGGAATGGTGGGTTCAGTTCACAACTCCACCAACAATGTAATAGTGTCTTCATTTTCCCAAATTCCCTCCAACATTCATTATTATTTTTAACTGTAATCTTAGACAATTTGAGGCTTGTCTTAATTTATTTTTTTAATCAATAGTCATTTAGAGCATTTTTTCATATAATTAGCAATGGCTTTAATTTATTCATCTGAAAATTGTTCATATTCTTTGATCATTTAGTAGTTAGGGAACAGCTCATATTTGGGTAAATTTAAGTCAATTCTATCTATATTTTAGAAATGTGGCCTTTAATAGAAACATTAAATATAAAAATTCCTTACAAGCTTTCTGCTTCCCTTCTAATCTTGATTGCACTGGTTTTATTTGGGCAAAACTTTTTTAATTTAATGTAATCAAAATTATTAATTTTGCATTTTATACATAAAATGCTTAGATACATAAATACTACTTATGTTTTTAATTCCATTTATTCTTATGTTCTCTGGTAATAAGAATGGGTAATCACCCAATATTTAATGATAAGTATATTAGAGCTACAAAAGAATACTCTGTGCTCTCTAACTGGTATGATTCATAAACTGATTGACCTATACATAGGAAGCCCAGATGCATGATCCTGATCAAATAATTTACTTTCTCTTAGCCTCAGTTTCCACATCTTTAAAATCGGACAACAATAACACTATTCCACATGTTTACTATGAAAACAATTGAAATGACATATGTAAAGTACTGTATATACCCCCACCAACACTATATAATTGCTAGCTGTAAGTGGTGAAAATAACTTACAATATAATACATCCCAACCTGAATGATGTCCACTGTGGTAAGTTAAATGCACAGACGCTTTAGAGTTAGAGATTCTAGGATCAAATCCTTCCTCTCATCCTTACTGCATGTGTACCTTGCTTTAGGTCACACAATTTCCCTGTGGTCCAGTTCCACATCTAAAGGAGAGGGTTCAACTATCTGACCTCTATGATACCTTCTATGTCAAGGTCTTATAAGTTAAGTCCAATGGCGGAATGCCACTGATTATAGTAAGTGAATGAAAGAATGAAATAACATACAAATGAATAACAGTAAAATAATTCAATGTTACCTTTCCTTTTTGTTGTTTGAAATTGTTTATGTCTCTCAGAAAAACTGTCCTTGCAACTCTAAGGAAGGGCACAATGTAAAATCAACATGTTACTGTTAACTATACATAACACACATGCTATGCTTTTGTCTATCAGCCTTTGTTGGTTGACTGTCAGGGGCCCAATTACAATTATTTTAATTTTCAATTAAACCACCAATTAGCTGATGATAGTGTCCTCCCCCAACTGACAAAGAATACAAGTAAATAACTAGGAAAGAATGCAGTACACCATTCTGAAAAGGGTTAGGTTTTATTTTCAACCCACTAAAAATAGTTTTAGGCAACTGCCTAACATTAAGCAACACATTTTTCAGAAAACAAACTTGCAATGATTTATTTTAGATTAGAGAATAAATTGTTTTAAATATTTAATAAGTGTCTTTAAGGAGAAGTCCAGGAATGACAAAATCTCACAGCCATTTATCTATTTGATTCACAAATGATTCTAAATGAGAAGTATTTTGTGTACCAAGAAGCAAAATAAGGCAAATGGTTAATCTAGCAACAAAATCAGTTTCTCCTAGGCCACCAGCCTTCCTACAGTAAGCTAATTATATGTTATGCTATTTTCTAACATATAAGAAATTGTCAAGAAAACAGGCTATTTTTCCATTCCTTAAGGACTAAACTCATGTCATACCCTATTCAGTATACTTCCATGCCTCCCTATCACCTCTTAAATGAAATATTCCTCTGTTGGCATTTGAAGTTCTGTATAATTTGCCTTTTTTAGTCTTTTTATAGCTTACCTCCTCACCTCCTCCCAATATATTCCACAATCCAGAATGCTCTTCCTCAAACAACATACTCCATTTCCAAGCATTTTCACTGACTTCTTCCATTCCTGAAATTCTCTCTTCAGATCTCCATCTCCCGGCTTCCTTCAAGTCCCTACTAAAGTCCCACAATGTACAAAAAGCCTTTTCCATTTAAAAGAATCCAATGAAAACTTCAACCAATTTTAACCACACTGACATTGAATTGATTTTCTTTTATTGCTATATTTGTTTATGAATCAATCACCGATTTCCCCTAAACCACAAGGATAAAATTTCAAATTTATTTCCTATTTCTTAGTTCATTTTTTGGGATAATGGATGATGATTCTAAGATGAAATAAAACAAAGGTAAGATTTCTTTTTTTTTTTTTTCATTTTTCTTCTGGGCATTCTCCTTGTGCATCAAAGTTTGTCTTTCTAATGTAATAGCCAACCAAGAAAGCA
The DNA here is from genome assembly GCF_048593235.1 of Sminthopsis crassicaudata. Taxonomy (NCBI): domain Eukaryota; kingdom Metazoa; phylum Chordata; class Mammalia; order Dasyuromorphia; family Dasyuridae; genus Sminthopsis; species Sminthopsis crassicaudata. The sequence goes on from NC_133621.1 coordinate 257,414,975, forward strand.
TTATAAATGAAGATGGCCAAGAAGAATTAAATATCGTGGTGCTACTGTAAAGGATAAATTGTGACTATAGCATAATGATTTCTTTCTTTCTTGTTTTTTCCCCCTAAGGCTGGGGTTAAGTGACTTGCCCAGGGTCACACATCTAGGAAGTGTTAAGTGTCTGAGACCAGATTTGAAATGGGGTCCTCCTGAATTCAGGGCTGGTGCTTTATCCACTGTGCCACCTAGCTGCCCCTGCATAATGATTTCAATATGCATTTTGGTGATTCAGAGGAAGTCATTCATACAAATTTTCCTATGGAATTTTCTTTTCTAGTCTTTCTACTCAGAATCACTCAGCTCTAAGTTATCTTAATTTTGTTAATATTTAATTAATATATTATTTAATATTAATACTAGCCAGCCTTTATATAGTACCTTAATGTTTGCAAAGCATTTTATCAGTATTATATCATTTGGTCCTCACAACAATTCTTTGAAATATTAGTATGATTCTCACTTTACAAGGTCATACAATGAAATTTTGTAGTAGACCCAGTTCACATAATTTTGTGACTTTCTCCAGCTTATATTGGAAGTAGGAGAATAGGAGCAAATCACTACCTCCTTCCATTGCTTTAACTCCTATGTTTCAGAATTTCCAGTGAATCTTCATTGCAGCAAGCAAACCTTTTCTAGCTTCCTAACCAATTCACTATGCTAATTCCCACATCCATTTTTCTAAATCTGTTCACCCTTTCTCAAATTTCCCATGGTTCCCTACCCCCAACCAAGTTAATATTTTTGCCAAATTTGTTGAAAAAAATGAGGCCACTCACCAAGAACTCCCTCATATTTCTACCACCTCATCCCACCCTTTCTCCTTCATTTTACATAAGGTGGTGGCCTTTTTCCTTATCAACACAAACTATTCTACATGCATATGGAATTCCATTCCATTCCATCTTCTCCAGTAGTTTGTCCTTAGAATCATCCTGATTTTAACTTTCAAAGGTACTCATATAAATTGGAAAAGGGACTTTTCTCATCTGAATATCTTCTGCTTCAAGAATATCACAAATCGAATCCCTCCCTCTGCCTCCCTAACACTGTAAATAAACCAATACATCAGTTTCAACTCCCACAGATTTCATCTTCACTGTAAGTTAGCCACCTGCAGAGTTAGTCACTTCAATAGCCTAAAAGATTTGATTCCCATGATCTTGAGCACAGATTCCCCTCTGTGATCATAAGCTATTATTCTTGTCTCTTTCTCCTTCATCCTTCTTCTTCCTAAACCTACCTATTTTTCACACTTCCTCTTCAATCATTTCCCCTCATTTTAAAATTTCTCTTGATATGTTATTTTTTTCTTACCTGCAGAAATAATATTTATATGGTGCTTCAATATTTGTGGGAAAACTTTACATATTTTTCATGTTCCTCACCATTCTGTAAAATAGTTATTATGATAGCTATTATAATCCCCATAGTACAGATAAGGGTACTAAAGCTGAGAAATTAAGAGACTTTTCACAAGTCATAAAATTAATAATGGTCTGAAACAGCATTTGAACCCCTTTATAGTCTCTAAGGCCAGCACTCTATTCATTACCTCTCTAACTCACCTCCTAGTGACATATGACATGGGTCTCTACTTATCAACTTTTCCTCTAGGGTCAGGGAAATACTTCAAGCAACTTATAGTCATCACCTCATCAACTCAATTTCCAGATACTTTTACCTTTTCTTGTTCTGGTTTCAAATCACAAGAAAATACAAAACAGTTTTCCCAGAAGCCATGAAGAATCAAATGTCAATATCAGATGCTCTTTTGTCATTCCTAATTCTTCTTAATGTTTCTGTTACTTTTGATGATAATAAATTTTATCTGATAGGTACATTATAGCATACTATGTATCAAGCACACATTAAATAAATATTAATGTTAAAAAACAAACAGAAATATATCCTCTGTCCTTAAGGATACTATATTCAAATGGGGAAAGTACCCTGGGAAAGATACCTGTGAAGAAAAGGAATGTACCCATTCTGGAGAAAGGTGGGCAAATACATTAAAAACTCAGGAACTGAAAGATTTCAAGTAAGCATGGATGTCCTAGTTTCAAGAAGGAACTCACAGATAAGAAGAGGGAGTCTACAAAGAGGAGACATCTTCAACCACTTGGACCTAAACAGAGAAATAGTATAAAAACTCAGGAGCTAGATTGAGTATGGTTGTGTCATGATCACAGCTTATCTCATGGATATTCTCTCCTCTCTTGGCATCTATGAGGCTGCTGACTCCTCACTCTTCCACTACCTGGCTGAACTTTTCTCAGTAATTTGTGATGAATCATTTTCCTTCTCCTGTTCCACAGATGTTAGGTGAATCTTTTTCCTTTTTTTAATTTCATGTACCCCCTTGCTTTATATATATACCTAAAATAAAATGTACAGAAATATTAAAAAATTGCTATAAATAATTTTATAAGTTTGTTAAACAATAATATATGTTGTATTATATAATATATAGTAATATAGTATATAATATATAGTAATAAATCAATGCATTTGTAAATATACTATAAGAAAATGCATTTAAATACATTTATAATATATATTAAAATATAAACCATATTATCAAAGATATCACTGTGATGTCTGTTATCATCTATATTCTTAATGAAAGTAAATGCAAAATTTTAGAGATTTATAAAAAGAGATATTTTTCCCCTATGTCCAAGTTCAGAGATCCCCTAAAATTTAATTGGAGACCAGGTTAAGAACCACTGACTATAATGGACTCCTTCCTCTCTCTTTTCTCCTTTGGAAATCTTTGCTGCCACATTAATCCTCATGCAGATGACTCTCAAAATCTATGTTATCTATTTCTCTCGAGTTCCCATCTCATTTCTATCTCTGTTGAACATATTTACCTTGATGTTGTTAACCTCAACATATTCAAAAACAAACTCTGTATCTTATATCTGAAACTAAACAACTCTCCCCAAAAACTTTTCGCTGTTTTACTGGCAATGCTATTTCCTAGACCAATAGACACATGTAAGTGTGGAACCTCAGTGTCTCCTCTGATTGCTCCAACTCTGTGCAATATGATGATTTTCCAAATGACATGGATCCTGCTTTTCCAATATCTCTTAATCTGTCCCATTTTTCTCCATTTCATTTGTTAATAATCTAGTTAAGGACTTTCATTGCCTCTCACATACCCTTCTATAACAGGCAATCTTCTGCCTGTCTTTAATTTCTTCTTTTTTCAATCCATCTTTCACATAGCTGTCAAAATATAGTCTTGGTCAAAAAACCTCAATCACTCTATTTTTGTTTCAAGAATGAAATATAGATTATTTAACTAGGCTTTTAAGGCCCTCCACAATCTGTCTTTATACTTCTTTTCCAGCTTTATTTCATAATACTTGTTTTCATACATCCTTAGATCAACTGAACAGACCTACTACCTATTTACCAAACCTGACACACTGTTTCCTGCTTCAATAAATTTACAGAGGATATTGCAAGTCTTAGAGCAATTTTAATCTTAGTAGCTTAAGACTTTCAGGCCACTCTGTTTTAGATGCAGAGTCACAGTGGATGTACAAACACATATTTAAAGTAGATACAAAAATATTATTCCATTTTTACAGATGAGGCAATTGAGGCTCCGAAGAATTCAGGGATTTGCCCAGAATAATATATTTAGTAAGTGTGAATTTGAGACTAAGTCCAGGACCAGCTCTTTTCCCTATACATTTATGTAGTGCCTTTTGGATTATAAAGTGTGTCCCTCACAACAATCTAGCAATGAAAGTGTAGTGTAAGTATTATTATCTATTTATATAAAGAGACTGAGTTTTGATAAATGAATTTACCTTGTCCATGTTCATCTATTCATAATTGGGGCTCATTCTCAATTGTCCCAAACTATTTTTTGTGATTGTTACTTAAATGCATATTTATATTAATTATATATTACAAGTTAATTCTAGTTCCAGGCATTAAAAAATTGGTTCTACTTTCCACTAATTAAAATATGACATCATAAAACCTCAAACTACAAATGACAAAAAAGTTAATATATAAAATTACAGTTATGCTATCTAATAAGCTATCCTCTAAATAGCTCTATTTCTACTAATGACCAGTCTCCTGATTAAACTTCAATATCTTATACTCATATAAGAATGTATTGTACCTCTATAAGACCTTTCACATCTGCCTTCCTTCTCTTTCTAGTCACTAGATCACATTTCAGACTCAAATTGTTTCCTGTCTTGGTTGCTATTGATGATTTAGCAGCTTCTATTCAGCTTTGTTTAAAATAGCTTCATCATCTACTGTCTACATAACATTCTTAATTGTCTTGATCACAATTACTCCTTTATTCAAAAATTTATACTGGCACCAAAACAGATATAAATTGACCTTAATATTAAATCTATCCAAAATCTAGCTCTACTCTACCCTTGCCAGTCTATGTCTCACACAAAATAGAAGTATACATTCTTCTATACGTTTCAAGTAATGCAGACTATTTTCATCCCATTCTCTGTTCTTGCCTATCTCCAATTTTTGTCCATGCTGTCCCCTAATCATGAAGTGGATTTTCCAAACCCAATCCTCCCATATCTGCCTATATGACTGTTTTTCTTCTTGTAAAGCTCAATAGCAATTATTTTTTTCATTGAAATCTTCTTTGAGCATCTTAAGTAAAAAGTATCCTCTCCTTTGAACATCCTTCTATTTCAGTCACACACATGAATGTCTCTCACTCTGCATTTAGATGTAGGATCCTATACTTCATAGATTGTGTTATAATCACATGTATTATCAGTACTTCACACAGAGAAGAATCATATTTAATATTTCTCTAATGGCATAAAGTGTCAGCCATAAAATTTTTTCATCTATAAGAATTCATGAACTCAGAAAATGAGGTCACAAGAAGCAATTTAAAATGGAGTATCTTATTAATAATATGTAGGGAAAGACATTGTTTTCCTTTTCTATTCAATAAAAGCAATTCATAAACAGAGTTTAAATTACAAAAGACTGAATAGGCAAATATTTTTTTGTGGCTACAAAATATCTTTTCATGCATTTCAAAATATAAAATATGCTTGGCAATTGTGCATTTATTTGATTTCATTTTGTAAAGATAGTTTTTACCCTTTCTATTACTATCCCAATCCTACAAAGTCCATTTTATTTATAAAAACAGCATCAATAAGTTGAGTCAACACTATGAAACATTTTACTGGACTAGAAAGCGGGGGCTTCGGGAAACCTGGGTTCTACTCTTGGTTGTTCTATTCACTAGCTCTTTAATTTTTGTCAAGATACTATTATTCTAAACAAGGAGGTGAGCCAAGCTGAGGGAGAATAGGACAGATCTTTGCCTGAGCTCTTCTTGGTTTCCCTTAGAATCAACACCAGATCAAGCCTCTAAACATGTTTTAGAGCGACAGAACCCACAAATATTTGGAGTGTGATATTTAGAGTGTTCCAAGAGAAGATATTTTGGAACAACAGCAGGAAAAGACTTTCTCAATTAGGCAGGTGGGGATCCAACCCAGCACAGGTATAGGGGTGGGAGGCCCAAAGTGGAGGGACCTCCACACTAAAAGAATCTAATGGGAGGCTCTAAGCCAGAATAAAGCAGTGTTGGCTACTCTGTCTTGGTTCAGAAGCCAGTGAATCATCAGACTAGCTATGAGATCTCCCAGTGCAACAACAAAAGACAAATAGTTAGTCCCTGAACCATAACATGAGCAGGACTAGGTCACACCCACCCACTTCCACTGGAAGGAAACTAGCAGATCTTCCCCAGGGGAGCATAAAGCAGCTGTCACCTGTCTACCCATTGCCCTAAGAATAGACTTCAACTTTAAAAATGAGTATAAAGGCCAAAAGAGCTCTAATTATAGACAGCTATTCTGAAGACAGAGAAGAATATACCTCAAATCTTGAGGATACTAAAGGCAAAATGATTTCACATGAAGCCCCAAGGGGTAATATGAGTTGATCTCCAAATCAAAATTCTTTTGGAAGACTTTTAAGAGTATTACTGAAATTGAAAGAATTAAGAGTTAGAAGGAAAATGGACAAAAGAAATGAGAGCTTTGGAAAAAGAAACATAGAAATTGTCTGAAACAAAGTACTTCTTAAAAATAGATTTGGCAAAATGGAAAAAGAAAACAACTTCATAAAAAACAGAATTGGTGAAATGGAAAAATAGGACAAACAACTACCTAAAAATAGAATTGGTGACATGGGAAAAATCCAATGAACAAAACAAATCATTTAAAATTTTCTTCAAATGGCTTAATTCAAAAAGAGGTTAAAAAAGCTAATTGAAGAAAATAATTCATTAAATATTAGAACTGAACAAAAAGAAGTGAATGACTTAAAGAGGCATCAAGAATCAGCCAAACAAAACTTTTAAAAAAGTAAAACAAAAAACAACAAACAATGATAACAACAACAACACACACACAAAACAAAACAAAACAAACAACAACAACAAAAAAAAAATAGAAGACAATGTAAAATACCTTACCAGGAAAAACAACTGACATGCAAATAGATCCAGAAGAAACAATCTAAGAATTATTGGACTACCTGAAAACATGTTGAAAAAAAAAAAGAGCTTAAGTGACATTTTTCAAGAAATCATCAAGAAAAACTGCCTTGATTTTCTAGGACCAGAGAGTAAAATAGCCATTGAAAGAATCCACTGATCATCTCCTGAAAGAAACCCCAAAATGAAAACTCCAAGGAATATTGTAGTTAAATTCCATAATTATCAGATCAATGAGAAAATGCTGCAAGAAAAGAAAAAATTCAAATTTCAAGGAACCACAATCAGAATTACTCAGGACCCAGCTTCCACAAAGGATCAAAGGGCCAGAAATATGATATTCCAGAGGGCAAAGAACCGCTGCCAAGATTCAATAACCCAGAAAAACTAAGCTTTATTGTTCAGAAAAAAGATGGACATTTAATAAAATAGTTGATTTTCAATTATTTTTGATGAAAAGATCAGAGATGAAGAGAAAATGTGATCTTCAAATACATAACTCAAAAGAAGCATAAAAAGGGAAAAGGGAAAAGAAAAAAAACTTTTTTAAAGATTAAAATGCTTACATCCATATATGGAAAAAATAATATGTTTAACTCTTGAGAACTGTAACTTTGTTAGGGATATACTGAGAGAGGGTAGATATAAATTGACTTTGTTGTGATGATATATAAAAAGAAAACAAGGGGTGGGAAAAGGATTCTATTGGAAGAAGAGGAAAGGGGAAGTAAAATAAGATAAATTGCATCACAAGAAGAGATAAAAAAGACCTATTAGAGTTGAGCAAAACAAAAGAGGAGAATAAGCATTGTCTTATCAGATTTGGCTCAAAGAAAGAATATCAGACATATTTAGTTTGATATTGAAATTTGTCTCATTCTATAGGGAAGTAGGAGGGAAAAGGAAAGGAGAAGGCTAATAGAAGGGAGAACAGAATAGAAAAGGAAAAGCATTAAAAAAAGGGAGAGGAGCTGTAAAATGGCAGGGCAGATTTAAAGATGTGGTGGTTAGAAGCAAAACACTGGTGAAGAGAGAAAGGAGAAAGGGAAAGAGAAAAGTATAGCTTAGGAAAAATAAGATAGTGGGAAACAGAGTTATTCATTTTAACTTTGAATGTGAATAAGATGAACTCTCCTATAAAATGGAAGTGGTTAGCAGACTGTAATAAAAGCCAGAAGCCCACAATACTTTATTTATAAGAAACACATGTAAAGCAGAGGGATACATATAGAGTAAAGGTAAAAGGCTGGAGCACAATCTATTATGCTTCAGATGAAATAAAAAAACAGAGGTAATGATCCTGATTCAGCTCAAGCAAAAGCAAATATACATGTAATTAAAAGAGATAAGGAATGAAACTACATTTTGCTAAAGGGTACCATAGATAATGAAGTAAAATAAATACTAAATATATATGCACCAAGTAGTATAGCATCCATATAGTATAGCAAATACCTAGAGAAGTGAAGAGAACTAATAATGATAATAATAATAATAATAATAATAATAATAACAACAATAATAAGAGAGCTGAAAGAAGAAATAGACAGAAAAAAATTATACTAGTGGGGGGGGTCTCAATGATCTCTATCAAACCACAAAATAAACAAAAAAAGAAGTTAAGGAGGTAAATAGAATTGTAGAAAAGTTTGGTATAGAAGACATTTGGAGATAATTGAATGGAGATAGAAAGGAGTATACTTTTTTTTTGGCAATACATGGAGCCTACACAAAATTTAACCATGTTAGGGCATAAAAACCTCATAATCAAATGCAGAAAGGTAGATTTAGTAAATGCAATGTTTTCAGATTATAATGCAATAAAATTTTCATGCAATAAAGTGAGAGAAAATAGATAAAAAGTTTGGAAACTAAATAATCTAATACTAAAAAATGAATGCGTGAAACAATAAATCATCAAAAAATTGAAAAGTTCATCCAAAAGAATGAAAAGAACAAGACAACATACCAAAATTTATGTGATGAAGTCAAAGCAGCTCTTAGAATAAATTTTATATTTCTAGATACTTACTTGAATAAAATAGAGAAAAGAAAGATCAAGGAACTGAGAATGCATTTTAAAAAGCTATAAAAAGAACAAATTCACATCCCCAATTAAATATCAAATTTGAAATTCTGAAAATAAAAAAGGAGATTGAGAAGAATGAAATTAAGAAAACTTTTGAACTAATAAACAAAACTAACACTTGCTTTTAAAAAAGCCAACAAAATAGATAAAGCTTTAATTAATTTGATTAGAAAAAGGAAAAGAAGTAAATCAAATTGTTAGTATCAAAAACAAAAAGGGTGAACTTTCCACCAGTTGAAGAGGAAATTAAAGTAATAATTAGGAGATAATTTGACTAACTGTATGTCAATAAATCTGATAATCTAAGTGAAAAGAACAAATACAAAAACATAGATGGCCTAGATTAACAGAGGGGAAAATAAATTCGATTTTAGAAAAAGAAATTAAACAAGTTATTAACTCCCTAAGTAAAAATCATCAGGGCCAGATGGATTTACAAGTGAATTCTACTAAACATTTAAAGAGCAATTAGTTCCAATACTATGCAAACTATTTGGAGAAATATACAAAGAAGGAATTCTACCCAATTCCTTTTAAAATACAAATATGGTGCTAATACCTAAACTAAATACAGTTGAAAAAGAAAAAAAAAGACTAATTTTCCAAATGAAAATTGATGCAAAAATCTTAAATAAAATATTAGCAAAGAGATTACAGCAAGGTATCACCAGGATAATACACCATGATCAAATAGGACTTATACTAGAAATGCAGGGCTATTTCAATATTAGGAAAATTATTAGTAAAATTCACTATATATATAACCAAACTAACAAAAATCATATGATTATCTCAATAGATGCAGAAAAAGCATTTCACAAAATTGAAACCCATTCCTATTAAAAACATTAGAGAGCATAGGAATAAATGGAATTTTTCTTAAAATGAGCAGTAGCATCTATCATTGGGAAGCATCATATGTAATAGTGACAAATTAGGAGCATTCCTAATACTATCAGGGGTGAAACAAGGTTGGCTACTATCATCATTACTATTCAATATTTTATTAGAGATTTTAGCTTTAGTAATAAGAGAACAAAAATAAATTAATTAGAGAAATTAATTAGGAATTAGGGTAGATAATGAATCACCCTTTGCAGATGATATGATGGTATATTTAGAGAATCCTAGTGTATCAACTAAAAAAAAACCTACTAGAAACAATTCACAACTTTAGCAAAGTTGCAGGATACAAAATAAATCACACAAATTACCAGCATTTCTATGTGACTGACAAAATCCAACAGCAAGAGATACAAAGAGAAATTCCATTTAAAACAAATGTAGGAAATATAAAATATTTGGGAGTCTGCCTGCCAAGAAATGCCAGAAATGATATAAATACAATTACAAAACACTTTCCACACAAATAAAGTTAGATCTAAACAATTGAAAAAAATATCAAGTGTTCATGGGTAGGCTGAGCTAATAAAAATGACAATTCTATCTAAATTAACCTATTTATTCCATGCCATGCCCATTAAACTCCCAAGAGATTATTTTACAGAGCTAAATAATAATAATAATAATAATAATAATAATAATAATAATAAAGTTCATCTGGAAGAACAAAAGGTCAATAATTTAAAGGAATTAATGAAAAAATTCAAATGAAGGTGGCCTAGCTGTACTGGAGCTAAAACTATAGTACAGAGTAGTGGTCATTAAAACCATTTCATACTGGCTAAGAAACAGAGTAGTCAATCAATGGAATTGTTTAGGTTCACAAGACACAAAAGCTAATGACTATAGTAGTCTAGTGTTTGTTAAACCCAAAGACCCCAGCATCTGGAATAAGAACTCACTATCTGACAAAAATTGCTGGAAACATAGGAAAACAAAATGGCAGAAATTCAGCATTGATGAAGACCTAACATCTTACACTAAATGGGTTCATGATTTAGCTATGAAAGGTGATACTATTAGCAAATTAGGAAAACAAAGGATAGTCTACCTCTCAGATCTGTGGAGAAGGAAGGAATTTATGGCCAAAGAATAACTAGAGAACATTATGAAATGAAAAATGTATGATTTTGATTATGTTTAATTAAAAAGTTTTTGTACAAACAAAACCAATGTAACTAAGATTAGAAGAGAAGGAGAAAACTGGCAGGTGTGATTTTACATCCAAGTATTCTGATAAAATTTCTGATACATAGAAAATTAGCTAAAATTTATAAATAATATTCAATTGATAAATGGTCAAAGAATATGAACAAATAATTTTCAGAAAAAGAAATCATAACCATTTCTAGTCATTTGAAAAAATGTTCTAAATTACTATTGATCAGAGAAATGCAAATTTAGATAACTCTGAAGCATCACTTTACACTTCTCAGATTGGCTAAGATTACAAGGAAAAGAGAAATGTTGGAGGGGATATGGGACAACTGGGACCCTAATAAATTGTTTTTGGAGTTATAAACTGATTCAACCATTCTGGAGAACAATTTGGAACTATACCCAAAAGCCTATTAAACTGTGCATACCCTTTGACCCAGCAGTACTTCTACTGGGTCAGTATCTCAAAGACATCATAAAAAAAGGAAAAGGACCCACATGTTTAAAAATGCTTTTAATACCTTTTTTTCCTGTAGTAACAAGGTATTGGAAACAAAATGGATGCCCATCAGGAAATGGCTGAATAAGTTACGGTATATGAATGTTATGGAATATTATTGTTCTATAAGAAACAATCAGAAGGATGATTTCAGAAAAACATGGAGATGCCTACATGAACTGATGCTAAGTGGAGTAGATCCAAGAGAAACAAGAAGATTATGTGATGATCAACTCTAATGAACATGGGTCTTTTCAACAATGAGATGACAAAGGCCAATTCCAATGGTCTTGGGAGGAAAAGAGCCATCTGCACCCAGAGAAAGGACTGTGAGAACTGAGTGTAAATCACAACATAATATATTTATCTGTTTGTAGTTGTTTGGATACTTTATTTTTCTTTCTCATTTTTCTTTCCTTTTTGATCAGATTTTTCTTGTTCAGCATGATAAATGGGGAAAAATATATAGCAGAATTGCACAGGTTTAACATACATTATATTAATTGCTATCTAGGGGAGGGAATGGCTACAAAGGAGTGAGAAATATTTGGAAAACAAAGTTTTCCAAGGATGAATTCTAAAAACTATTTTTGCACATATTTTGAAAAATTAAAACCTGTTATTGAAAAGAAGAAAAAAAGATATTCTTTTCCAGGCAAAGACACACACAGACACACAGACACATATAATTAAGGGGTTGGAGAAGATCTTCTTTGAGGTGACTCTTACTACTTAACATTCCATGATTCTCTTCTCTCTTTAAACACATAACACTTGTCAGTACATATAGATTTTGATTGTATTCGAATAACTACTATGTTTTATTTTCTCTTTCTATGTATTATTTCTATTTTATAAGAGGCAGCTGAGTTGTGCTGTCTTATCTCAGCCTCCACCACTATCTGTAAAACCTTGCGGAAGTCACTTAACTTTTTGTCTCAGTTTCCCCAACTGTAACTAGGGATAAAATAGCATCTACCTGCCAGGGCTGCTGTGAGGGTCAAATGAGGTATTTGTAAAGTCTTTATTTAGTATAGTGTCTGGGACACAGCAAGTACAATATAAATGACAGCACTTTATTGTTTTTATTATACTATTTAATATATTTTCCTAAAAAGATAAGCAGTATCAGTTCTACTAGTTTCCCAGTTCTTTGAGTATTTATCATGGTGTAGGATTTTCATGAATATTTTTATTTTGAATTAAATAAAAGGAATAAAGCATTAGAATCATTTCTAGATTCTATCCATTGAGTTGAAATTTATTAACTTTGAGGCATCTCTAAAGGCTTTTCATTTTTCTATTTCTTTTCAAATGTCAATATTTTCTAGAATTAATACCAACTACAAACTTTATTTTTAAACAAATGGTAAATTTTGATAAAATTCATATTGCAAAGACAATTCATCTGACAAATTCTGTTTGAATGCTTCATAATATACGTAGAATGTGACTTGTGTCAGAAACAGGGTTTTAATAATATTATAGATATGTCTTCTCAAAAGGAAATACAGAGTTTTCTCCCTTATGAAAGAAGTAAAACTTCTCTTATTATCATAAAAATAAATTAAAGACTGCAACTTATTGACGCCTGCAACTTAAGTTCCCCAATATGGGGTGTTTGAATCTAGTGATTATAGTTGGGCATGAGTGGCAGCCACTATTGCAAATGAGAATGAGAAATCACATTAGTAACCCCTTTAAAGTGGTTACCAATTGTGGAAGTTAAATGGAATTTGTATAAGATTAATGATTTTTAGAAGTAATACATAATGGTTCAGTTAATTCTCCTCCAAGGAATTGTCACACAAAAAATAAAATGTCATGTAAATTATAGACTTGACAGGCATGAACATAAGTAGCTTAAGTTAAATGGATATAATTCCCTGGAAATATTAAATAGCTAAAACCTTACTTTTAAATATGTAGATATTACATGACAAAAATTTTTCTCTTAAAAAAAAAAACTTTTCTATTTGATGAACATGCACATAATGTACTTTGACTTAACAAGATAGAGAACAACATTGCTTTGAAATGATATGTTCTACAAAGATGTCTCCTATGTTGATGACAGTATCACATATGATTCCATGATGTATACAACAAAACTAAGTTTTTGATGATTTGCCAATTATTAATACACACTCTCACTGTAATCTTGGAGGATATCCAGTTTTAAGTCCTAACAGTGATAGAAGTCCTTGAAAATGTGGAGGTCAGATGCTTCCAGCTGTGGCTGCCATTGTGCTAACCAGAATATAGTTGAAACTTCTAAATGAGAAATATAAGAATTGAAAATAGATGAAGATAACTTATCTCTAATTTCCTTCAAGATTCAGTTCAAATGCTGTCTTTACTTGAATCTTCATTATCCCCCACAAACTTTGCTCCAACTATTAACATCCTTGTCAACATAGCATTTTGTCTCTTTTTTTAAAGTATGCACACATACAAACACACACTCTCCCCCAGTAAAATGAAGGCACAAACTATTTCTTTTTTTATCTTTATATCCCCAGTGATCATCAGAGTTCTTGGCACATAGAAAGCACTTGACAAATGTTTGTTGTTTAATTGATGTGTTAAGCTATTTTATACAGATAGATGGACAAACTGCAGAGTTGGATCACAAGTATACCATCACCATCATTATCTCAGCAGCTGTTTATATACCTATTATGTGCTAGACATGCTAAATGCTTTAGAAATATTATCTCATTTATTTATTTGCTGAGGTCATTGGGGTTAAGTGACTTCCCCAGAGTCACACAGATAGGATGTGTTAAGTGCCTGAGGCTGGATTTGAACTCCTGTCCTCCTAACTTTAGGGCTGGGGCTGCATCTATTACACCACCTAGCTGCCCCTATCTCATTTATTCTTAAGAATTTTCTTCATAACCACCTTGTATGCTATATAATCCCTATTTGACAGTTGAAAAAACTGAGACAAATAGTAGTTAGGCAAATTGTCAAAGTTCACATGGCTGGTAAGTGTGTAAGATTAGATTTGAACTTCTTTTTCTAACTCCAGATCTAACATGAACATCACACCACTACACTACCTATATCTTGGATACTTAGAAGACTTGGACAATTAGGGAAAGACAGTGGACTGGATAGAATTTGTGAAATTATGTGGCACTACCAATGACTGCAGGCTTCCTCTCCTCTTCTCTCTTCCTCCCATCTCAACCTAAGCAAAAACTCATCTTAACACCAAAATCAATTTTTTTCTAATTCCACATCATTCTAAGCATATCACAGCATGCCACAGTCTCTTTGCAGGCCTTTTAAACTGCAATGATAACTGGTAGGGTGGAAATGAGGACGTTACAGCTTATATCCAAATAAGAAATGTATGGCATAAAAGATGTAATTATGGAAAATGCATGTCAAGGGGAAAAAGTACTAGTAGTGAGAAAATGAGACAAATTATGGGATTAGTATGTGCCACAGTATCCATATCAAAAAATCATGACACATATTAGTGTCATGGGGGAATCGTATGACTTGATCAGGGGTGGAATGAATGCATATAGCAATTAGCAAAGAAACTCATTTAGCCAAACCAGTACAAAAAAAAGAAATTGGAGAAAATTAGAGAATACATGCCAGACAAAACAGAATAAAGGACCTCTCCCACTGGGAGCAAAGTAATTCAGTTTAAATTAAGAGGGTGAGTCTTGGAACCCATCCAAGAGGAAGTTCACTAAAGTCCCACTAGGTTAACAAGCTAGGGAAGCTGTCAGCTCCACTCTTGTTTTCTTAGTATCTTTTCCTTTAGCAACCTCAAATGGGTTCTATCATCTCTGTGGAAACAGAAAATCAGGAGTATCCAAAATGATTCAAAATTCAAAAAATATTCAAAGACTTCTGGGGATGGAGCCAAGATAATGGAGTAAATTTAGGAAGGTGCTAGAGCTCTCCTAGTTTCTTTTAAAAATTATATGAAACCAAATCTCTGAACAGTGACAGAATGAAACCACTTTCCAGCTCAAGATAGACTGAACAAACTTTAAGAAAGATCAATCTTGGTGAAAGAGGTGTTCAGGCCAGCTCAGACAGACTCTGGGAAAGCCAATGAAAGGCTCTCAATCACAGGAAAACAGCAACTAAGACCCTAAGTTCTGGCTCAGTAGAGGAGCAAATTGGTGGAGCAACAATCAATTCCAGGAAGAAAGCAAACTCTTGGAAACCCTCTATAAACACAAGGAACCTTTGTGCTCAAAGCCAAGGCTCAGAGCTGCACAGGAGCAGATCTCAACCATGGAAGGAAGGAAGGAAGGAAGGAAGGAAGGAAGGAAGGAAGGAAGGAAGGAAGGAAGGAAGGAAGGAAGGAAGGAAGGAAGGAAGGAAGGAAGGAAGGAAGGAAGGAAGGGAGGAAGGAAGGAAGGGAGGGAGGGAAAGAGGGAGGGAGGGAGGGAGGAAGGAAGGGAAAGAGGGAGGGAGGGAGGGAAGGAGGGAGAAAGGGAAGAAGGAGAAAGGGAGGGAGAGAAGGAAGGAGGAAGGAGAGAGGGTGGGAAGGAAGGAGAGAGAAAGGAGGGAGGGAGGGAGGAAGAGAGGGAGGAAGAAGGGAGAGAAGGAGGGAGGAAGGAGGGAGGGTGGGAGGGAAGGAGAGAGAAAGGAGGGAGGGAGGCAGGAAGGAGGGAGGGAGGGAGGGAGGCAGGAAGGAAGAAAGGAAGGAAGGAAGGAAAGAAAAATTGCTCCAATATTCTAGAAATAGAGAGAAATACTAATTGAAAGAATCCATCTTTTGGAAAGAGATACCACAATGAAAACTACAAGGGATATCGCTGTAAAGCTCCAGAATCACAACCTCAAGGAAAAAATACTGAAAGTTGTCAGAAAGAGAGAGAGAGAGAGAGAGAGAGAGAGAGAGAGAGAGAGAGAGAGAGAGAGAGAGAGAGAAACAATTCAAAAGTCAAGGAGCAACATCAGGATTACCCAGGTTCTGTCAGCTTCTGTAAGAAAGGATCAGAGACTCTGAATTACCATATTTCAGAAGGCAAAGGAGCTAGGGTTAAAACCAAAATTAGTTAACCACTAAGATTCAGCATCATCTTTCAGAGATAGTGATGGAGCTTCAGTGAAGTAAAAGAAAAAACCAGAACTAAACAGAACGTTTAATCTAGATACACAGGAGTCAAGAGAAGCCTAGAAAGGTAAAGAGGAGAGAAATAAATTATATATATATATATATATATATATATATATATATATATATATATATATATATATATATATATATATTTTTTTTTTTTTTTTTTTTTTTTTTTTGGAGGCTGGGGTTAAGTGACTTGCCCAGGGTCACACAGCTAGGAAGTGTTAAGTGTCTGAGACCACATTTGAACTCGGGTCCTCCTGAATTCAAGGCTAGTGCTCTATCCACTGTGCCACCTAGCTGCCCCCAATAATATATATTTCAAAGGTTAAACTGTTTACATCCCTAGATGGGAAAACCATATATGTAATTCTTGAGAATTGTATCTGAGGCAGATAGAGAGGGGCATCACAAAGAGTGAGGGTATGGTTATGAATGGACTCTGAAATGATAACATCAAAGGAAAACACATTAAGGGGTGGACAAAGGACTATACTGGAAAAAGAGGAAAGGGGAAGTATAATGGGACAAAATAGTTCACAAGAAGAGAAGCAAAAGACCTATTACAATTGAGGAAAAGAAAGGAAGGGAATGAGCATTATCTGAAGCTTGATCTCAAAACTTATTCTCATTAGCTTTGGCTCTAAGAGGGAATAACTTAATCATTCAGTTGGGTATAGGAATTTATCTAATCCTATAAGAAGAAGAAGGAGAAAGAAAAAAGAAAAAGGGGGGCAGGATAGAAGGGGGTCAGAAACACTAGGGAAAAAGAAAAGAGAAGAGGGGAAAGGATTGATAGAAGACAAGACAGTGGGTGGAATGGGTTAAAAAAAAAACACTACTAAGAGAAAGGGGCAGGATTAGTAGGAGATAAGATAGTGGAAGGGGTGGATTTAAAAAAACAAACAAAACAAACAAACAAAAAAAAACCTCCACTAGGGGCAAGATGGAAAGAGAAAACAAAATTATTTACTGAAGAGAAAATAGGATGAAGGGAAATACAGAGCTAGTAATCCTAACTGTAAATGTGACCAGGATGAACTGTCCATAAAATAGAAAATAAAAGATATAAGGAAAGAAATTGCTTATTGAAAAAGGGTACCATAAATAATGAAGTAGTAACTATACTAAATATATGTCCTAAGTTGTAGAGCAAATTCTTTTTTTTTTTTTAATTAAAGCTTTTTATTTTTCAAAATATATATGTGGACAATTTTTCAACATTAGCCCTTGCAAGATCCTGTTTTCCACTTTTTCTCCCTTTCCCCACTCCTTTTCCTAGATGGGAAGTAGTCTAATATATGATAAATATGGTAGAAAAATATATGTTCAATTCAATATATGTATACATATTTATACAATTATTGTGCTACACAAGAAAAAAAAAATATTACTTTGAATTTTTCTGATCAAAAGTGAATTAGAGCACCTTTTCATATGACTAGAAATGGTTTCAATTTCTTCATCTGAAAATTGTTCATATCCTTTCACCATCTATCAATTGGAGAATGGCTTGAATTCTTATAAATTTGAGTCAATTATCTAGAATTCTCAAGAATCTATTTTAGAAATGAAGCCTTTATCATAATCCTTGAATGTAAAAATATTTTCCCAATTTATTGCTTCCCTTCTAATCTTGTCTATATTAGTTTTGTTTCTATAAAAAAACTTTTTAAATTAATATAATCAAAATTATCTATTTTGTGATCAATAATGATCTTCAGTTCTTCTTTGGTCAAAAATTCCTTTCTCTTCCACAGATCTGAAAGATAGACTATCCTGGGTTCTTATAATTTGTTTATAATATTATTCTTTATGTCTAGATCATGAGCCCATTTTGACCTTATCTTGGTATATAGTGTTATGGGTGGGTTGATGCCTAGTTTCTTCCAGACTAGTTTCCAATTTTCCCAGCAGTCAAAGTGTATCCTTATCCCAAAAAAATTACTATAGTAATCTCATGTTTGACAAATAGATTCTCAAATTTTATTTATTTATTTATTTATTTATTTTTACAATCAACAGTTATTTTAAATGTAATTTCTCTTTGTATCAATTGCTATTGTATTTTGTTAGTGATGTATAAAAATACTAATGATTTATGTGGATTTATTTTATATGCTTCAACTTTGCTAAAGTTATGGATTATTTCTAATAGTTTAGTTAATTTTCTAAGGTTCCATAAGTACACCATCTTATCATCTTCAAAGAGTGATAAATTGGTTTCCTAATTACCTAATCTAATTCCTTTAATCTCCTTTTCTTCTCTTATTGCCAAAGCTAGAATTTCTAATACAATATTGAATAGTAATTGTGATGGGGGCAACCTTGTTCCACCCCTAATCTTGGGAATGGTTCCAGCTTTTACCCATTACATGTAATACTTGCTGATGGTTTTAAATAGATGCTACTATTTTAAGGAAAATTCCATTTATTCTTATGTATTCCTCTAGCATCTTAATAGGAATGGATGTTGGATTTTATCAAATTCTTTTTCTGCATCTATTGGGATAATCATATGGTTTTTGTTAGTTTGGTTATTGATATAGTGAATTATGCTAATAATTTTCTTAATATTGAACCAGCCCTATATTCATGGTATAAATCCTACTTGGTCATAGTATATTATCCTGGGGATGACTTCCTATAATCTCTTTGCTAATATTTTATTTATGATTTTTGCATGGATATTCATTAGGGAGATTGGCTTATAATTTTCTTTCTCTGTTTTGGTTCTTCCTGATTTAAATATCAGTATCATATTTATGTAATAGAACTAATTTGACAACATTCCTTTTCCCCCTATTTTTCCAAATACTTTCCTTAGTATTGGAACTAACTGTTTTTTACATGGTTGGTAGAATTCACTTATGTATCCATCTGGCCTTGGAGGTTTTTTCTTTTTTAATTTGCATTATAAAATAGTAATTTCTTTATTATTGTTGTTGTTGCTTTTTATTGACAAAACATATGCATGGATAATTTTTCAACACTGATCCTTGCAAACACTTCTGCTCCAACTTTTCCCCTCCTTCCCTCCATCTCCTCCCCTAGATGGCAGGCAGTCCCATACATGTTAAACATGTTAAATAAAGTATATGTTAAATACAATAAATGTATATATTTATACATATACAGTTATCTTATTGTACAAGAAAATTCGGATTTGGAAAAAAGGTAAAAATGACCTGGGAAGAAAAAGAAAAATGCAAGCAAAGAATAACAGAAAAAGTGCAAATGCTATGTTGTGGTTCACACTCATTTCCCAGTGTTCTTTCACTGGGTGTAGCTGGTTCTATTTATCACTGATCAAGTGGAACTGATTTAGATCCTCTCATTGCCAAAAATGGCCACTTCCATCCAAATTGATTCTCATATAATATTGTTGTTGAAGTGTATAATGATCTCCTGGTTCTGCTCATTTCACTTACCATCATTTCATGTAAGTCTCTCCAAGCCTCTCTGTATTCATCCTGCTGGTCATTTTTTACAGAACCATAATATTCCATAACATTCATATACCATAGTTTACTCAGCCATTCTTCAATTGATGGACATCCATTCAATTTCCAGTTTCTAGCCACTATGAAAAGGGCTACCACAAATATTTCTGCACATACAGGTCCCTTTCCCTTCTTTAATATCTATTTTGGGATATAAGCCCAGTAGTAACATTGTAGGATCAAAAAAGTATGCACAATTTATTAACTTATTGAGTATAGTTCCAAATTGTACTCCAGAATGATTGGATGTTTATAACTTCACCAACAATGCATCAGTGTCCCAGTTTTCCCAAGCCCCTCCAACATTAGTCATTATTTTTTATTGTCATCTTAGCCAATCTGATAGGTGTGTAGTGGTTATATCAGAGTTGTCTTAATTTGCATTTCCCTGATCAATGATTATTTAGAACACCTTTTCATATGGCTAGAAATGCTTTCAATTTCATCATTTAAAAATTGTCTATTCATATCCTTTGACCATTTATCAATTGAAGAATGGCTTGATTTCTTATAAGAGTCAATTCTCTATATACTTTGGAAATGAGGCCTTTATCAGAACTTTTCATTGTAAAAATATTTTCCCAGTTTATTGTTTCCCATCTATTTTTTCTGCATTAGTTTTGTTTGTATGAAAGCTTTTTAATTTGATATAATCAAAATTTTCTATTTTATGATCAATAATGATCTCCAGTTTTTCTTTGGTCACAAATTTCTTCCTCCTCCCCAAGTCTGAGAGGTAAAGTATCTTATGTTCTTTTAATTTATTTATAATATCATTCTTTATGCTTAAATCATGAACCCATTTTGATTTTATTTTGGTGTACTATGTTAAATGTGATTCAATGCCTAGTTTCTGCCCTACTAATTTCCAATTTTCCCAGCAGTTTTTGTCAGTGAATTCTTATCCAAAAAGTTGGGGTCTTTGGGTTTGTCAAACACTAGATTGCTATAGTCATTGACTATTTTGTCCTGTGAACCTAACCCATTCCACTGAACAACAAGTCTATTTCTTAGCCAATACCGAATGGTTTTGGTGACTAGTGCTTTTAATGTAGTTTTAGATCAGGCACAGGTAGACCACCTTCATTTGATTTTTTGTTTTCATTAGTTCCCTTGAAATTCTTGACCTTGTGTTCTTCCAGATAAATTTTGTTGTTAGTTGTTCTAGGTCATTAAGATAGTTTCTTGATAGTCTGATTGATATAGTACTAAATAAATAGATGAATTTAAGTAGTATTATTATCTTTATTATATTTGCTTGACCTGTCGAAGAGCACTTTAATATTTTTCCAATTGTTTAGATCTGACTGTTTCTTTGGAAAGTATTTTGTAGTTTTGCTCATATGGTTCCTAACTTTCCTTTGGTAGATAGATTCCAAAATATTTTATAATATAGTTATTTTAAATGGAATTTCTCTTTGTATCTCTTGCTGTTGGATTTTGTTAGTGATGTACAAAAATGCTGAGGATCTATGTGGATTTATTCTGTTTCTTGCAACTCTGCTAAAGTTGTAGATTATTTCTAATAGCTTTTTAGTAGAATCTCTGAAGTTCTCTAAGTATATCATTATATCATCTGCAAAGAGTGATAATTTGGTTTCCTCATTACCTACTCTAATTCCTTTCATCTCTTTCTCAACTCTTATTGCCAAAGCTAGCATTTCTAATACGATATTGAATACTAATGGTGATAGTGGGCAACTTATTTTGCTCCTGATTTTATTGTGAATGGTTCCAGTTTAACACCATTATATATGATGCTTACTGATGGTTTTAAATAGATGTTATTGACTATTTTAACGAAAAGTCCATTTATTCCTATACTCTCTAGTGTTTTTAATAGGAACTGGATTTTATCAAATGCTTTTTCTGCATCTATTGAGATGATAATATGGTTTTTGTCAATTTGGTGATTGATATGGTCAATTATGTTAATAGTTTTCCTAATATTGAAACAGCCCTACATGCCTGGTATAACTCCTACTTGATTATGGTGTATTATCCTGAGAATGATTTTTCTGTAATCTCTTTGCTAATATTTTATTTAAGATTTTTGCATCAATGTTCATTAGGGAGATTGTTCTATAATTTTCTTTCTCGTTTCTGTTCTACAGTTTAGGTATCAGTACCATGTCTGTGTCATAGAAGGAATTTGGTAGGACTCCTTTAATCACTATTTTTTCAAATAGTTTATATAGCATTGGAGTTAATTATTCTTTAAATGTTTGGTAGAATTCACATATAAATCCATCTGGTTCTGGGGATTTTTTCTTAGTGAGTTGATTAATACTTTGTTCTATTTCTTTTCCAAAAATGGGACATTTTAACCAATTTACTTCTTCCTCTGTTAATCTGGGCAACCTATATTTTTGAAAGTATTCATCCATTTCATTTAAGTTATCAAATTTATTGGCATAAAGTTGGGCAAAGTAATTCCTAATTATTGCTCTAATTTCTTCTTCATTAGTGGCAAGTTCTCCCTTTTCATTTTTAAAACAAACCATTTGATTTTCCTCTTCCCTCTTTCTAATCACATTTATGAAGAGTTTATCTATTTTTTGGTTTTTTCATAGAACCAATTCTTAGTTTTATTTATTAATTCAATAGTTTTTTTCTGTCAATTTTATTCATCTCTCCTTTTATTTTTAGAATTTCAAATTTAGTGTTTGATTGGGGGTTTTAAATTTGCTCTTTTTCTAGCTTTTTTAGTTGCAAGGCTAATTCATTGATTTTCTCTTTCTCTATTTTATGCAAGTAGATCTGTAGAGATATAAAATTTCCCCTTATTACCACTTTGGGTACATCCCATACATTTTGCTGTGATGTCTCATTATTGCCATTCTCTTGTGTGAAATTATTAATTATGTCTATAATTTGCTGTTTTACCCATTTATTCTTTAGGATAAGATTTTTTTCTTTAGTTTCCAATTACTTTCCTGGCTTTTTATTGAATGTAATTTTGCATTGTGATCTGAAAAAAAAATACATTTACCATTTTTGTCCTTTTTCATTTGATTTTGAGGTCTTTAGGTATAGATTTTTATACAGGTTCCATGAACTACTGAGAAGAAAGTGCACTCCTTTATGCTTCCATTCAATTTTCTCCCAAGATCTATCATACCTAACTTTTCTAGTATTCTATTTACCTCTTTAACTTTTTCTTATTTATTTTGTGATTTGATTTATCTACCTTTGAGAGAACAAGGTTGAGATTTTCCACTATTATAGGTTTTTGTCTATTTCTTCTTGCAATTCTCTTAACTTTTCCTTTAGGAAATTAGATGCTATACCACTTGGTGCATATATGTTCAGTATTGATATTGCTTCATTACCTTTAGTAAGATATAGTACCCTTCCTTATCTCTTTTAATTAGATCAATTTTTGCTTTTGCTTGATCTGAGATCAATATGGCTACCCCTGCTTTTTTGACTTTACCTGAAGCATCGTAGATTCTGCTCCAGAATCGCCCTGGTTCAAGTGTGTTTCCTGTAAAACAACATATTGTAGGAGTCTGGCTTTTAATCCAGTCTGCTATCCACCTTCACTTTATGGGGGGAGTTTACCTCATTCATATTTATGGTTAAAATGACTAATTCTATATTTCCTGTTATCTGGTTAACCCCAGATTATGCTTTTCTCTTTCCTTTCCCCCTTACCCTCCTCCTCAGTATTAAACTTATGAGCACCACTTGCCTCACGCAGCCCTTCCTCTTAGGATCCCCCCTTTAGAGTCCCTCCCCTTTTCTTAAACCTTCCCTTACAATTATTTTCTTCTATTTAGCCTATTTCTTCCCTTTTCACTTTTCCCCTCCCACTTTTCAGTGAGATAGAAGTTTCTCTGCAAACCAAATATGTCTAATATTTTCTCTTTGAGCCAGTTCTTATGAGAGTAAGATTCACACTATGTTTACCCCCTCCCTTCTTTCCCTCAGATATAATAGGTTTCCTTTGCCTCTTCATGAGATATAGTATCTCCACTTTTCCCTTTTTCTATACGACTTCCTTTCCACCTCTACATCCTTTTTTATATTGTAATAGTGAAACCAAATTATGCATGTACTCTTTATGTATATTCATAACAGAAATATAGTTCTCAAGAGTTCTTTTTACCTTTTTATGCTTCTCTTCAGTCCTATATTTGGAAGTCAAACTTTTTGTTTAGCCCTGTTTTTTTTTTTTTTTTTTTTTCCATCAGAAATAAATGGAATTCATCTATTTCACTGAATATCAAAGGTCTTTCCTGGAAGAAAATGCTTGGTTTGGCTAGGAAAGTTTTTTTTGTCTGTATACAAAGTTCCTTAGCCTTTTGGAATATCAGATTCCAGGCCCTTTGATCCTTTAATGTGGATGCTGTTAGATCCTGAGTAATCCTTATTATGGCTCCTCTGTATTTGAATTTTTTTTCTGGCTACTTGTAGTATTTTTTCATTGGTCTGATAGTTCTGGAATTTAGCCACAATATTTCTTGGAGTTTTGATTTTAGACTCTCTTTCAGTACATAATTGATAAGTTTTTTCAATGTCTATTTTATCTTCTGTTTCTATAATATCTGAATAGTTTTCTTTGATGATTTCCTGAAAAATAGTGTCTAGACTCTTTTCATCATATTTTCAGGAAGTCCAATAATCCTCAGATTATCTCTCCTAGATTTATTTTCTAGGTCTGTTGTTTTCCCAAGTAGATATTTAACATTTTTTTCTATTTTTTCTTTTTTTTTTGGGGGGGTTGCTTGACTGATTCTTGGTGTCTCCTCAAATCATTCATTTACATTTGTTCAATTCTTATTTGTAATGAATTATTTTCTTCATTTATTTTGTTTTTTTTTTCTTTTTCTAATTGTCTAATTGAGTTTTTAAATGAGTTGTTTTGTTCTATGAAATTTTTTTTCCATTTCGCCAATTTTTTTTTAAGGAAGTATTTTCTTTTTCCAATTCAGTTTTTCAGGGATTTGATTTCTTTATCCACTCCATCTTTTGATGAGTTACATTCTTATCCAGACCCTTTTGCAGAGCTTCCCTTTCCTTTCCCCATTTTTCTTCTAGCTCTCTTTTAATTTTTTCTATGAGAGCCTTATGTGATGGGGACCATGTCTTTTTAACTTGCATCCCAAATGTAGATATAGAAAAATTACACTTCCATTATTGAACAAAGTTTATTTCTATGTTCCTCAGAACATAGAAGTTGGCTTAGGAGAATCATAGGGTAAAAATATACTATGTTGATTAAAAATAACAATAACAATAAAGGGAGTAGATAGAAAATTAATAAGTATCAAAGCCTCATCACAGCAGCTTGTTCCTGCTCTGTATATATGTATTTTATATTATATAAGCATAAATATTATATAATATACAAATGAATATATGCAAATACATGTACATAAATATGGATATTTTCTCTCATTAAATAATGAAAATCTGAACTCCCTTCAAACGAGGGAGATGCTCCTTTTCAGTCAATAACTGCATATTGACAAATGATGTATATATACTACATGCTAAATTTCTAATACCCTGTCTGGCAGTGAACACACTTTTATATGACTATGAACTTGCAAAGGGAAGCAAACAGTCCTTTTTCAAATAACACCCCCATCAGTTACTACTTGAAAAAAAAAAGTGAAATACTGTTAGTTATTTTTCTTCAGTTGATTTGCCATTTCCCTTTCCAGTTCATTTAACAAATGATGAAATCAAGGCAAACCAAGACTTGCCCAGGATCTAGTAATTGTTATTTCTAAGTATTAGTATTAGAGAGCTATTAAGTGTCTGAGGCAGGTTTGAGCTGAAGAAGATGAATCTTCCTAACTGCCAGCCTAGCTGTCTTGTTAGTAACATCATATTATTATGCCTATTAGTAAGAAAGAAAGCATTTCAAAACCCCCTTTGGTTGTTAAAGTTCCTATCTTACTCTACATTCTAGATTCTTTCTGGGAAATTACTTAGTCTATAAGAAGGAGGAGCATTTTGCAAGATTTTATTTTCAAAAATAAACTTCAGTCATAACAGCTTTTCATCTGTGTTTATTAGAACCATGTGTACATATTAAAGGTATGTTTATATCAACTTTATATGTTATTAGAACTTGAATTTATTCCTGTTGAAATAGTTACTGTCTTGCTCATGAGTGATTTTTTTTTCTTTCTCCTTCTTCTGCTGTAATTATCATATTGAAAGTCTTTTGATTCAAGAAATAAGAAAAGGGAGTCTTCTTCTTGACCAAACCTGCTCAGTGTAAAACTACAAAACTGCTAAAGAAGAGAATTTATCATAGATATAAACTCTGTTTCTTTCATAAGGAATTATTTTGGCAGAATCAGAAACTGTTTGCATAGGATGACTTTAATAGCTTGTTTCTTTTTTAAGTCCTTTGTTCTCACTGCCTCTGAAATAAAAATTTTGGAAGCAAGAAAAAATAAAATATGTTAACATGTCAGAAATGAAACCCCTCTTTTTAAGAACAAAGTTGGGAATCATTTTGCTACTATCATCATAAGTGCTGGGCTACCTTGGGACTTATATTATTAATACAGGGTTTGAGAACTCTAGAAAATGGTCAAAAGTATCTCTCACAGAGGAAAGTGAGGAAGGAACCAGTTTCACCATTCATGCTCTGGACATTTGGCAACCCATACATATTCTACCAATTCTGACTTCATAAATAGACATTTTGGAAAAAGATTCTTTTCTATGATTAACTTTGCATACAAATGTCCCACTAGAAAATACTTGTTACTAAATGGTGAGAAAAATATGTTTCAAAAAGTCTTTTTAATTCCCCTCCCTTCAACAAATCCCTTCAACTCAAGTTAAATAGAGACAGATGTAATGTAAAGATAGCCCTTTCAAAAATATAGGTGTCATTGGCACATAAATGTCTGTTTAGCCATCTAAAATGACTGGGTATGAATTCAGGAAAATTCTAAGCTCAAGTCCAGTCCCTGATATTTATTAATTATCTAATTACAGATAAAGCCCAATTTCCATGATGCTCTTTCCTCACATGTAAATTAGTGATAATAGTTACAGTACTTATTTCACTAAATTGTTACAATACTCAAATGAGATGGTGAATGAAAAATGTTTTTTTTTTAATCTTGAGGCACCTATAAAAAACAAAACAAAAACCTTTATCTTCAGCAAAGAAATAGAACTTACATACTTACTGTTATCTTCATAAATTGCCCAAAGATACACATAACACACACACACACACACACACACACACACACACACACACACACACGAATCATATTAAAGTTGGAAAATATCTTTGGTACTGTATGGCACACACTTTCAATTTACTCATGTGTTAGTCATCCAGGAAATATCTATTAAGCTGTTCCTATGTGCCAGGCATCAAGATGTGAGCTAGGAATAGGTTTTACACTCTGATAAGGAAGCTGACATGAAAATGACTGTGTACATACAAGATAGATACATAGTGGATGGGGGTAATCTCAACAAGGAAGATGTACATTTTGATGAAGGGGGAGAAAAAAACCACAAAGGGCTTCTATAGAAAGATTTTAGCCAAGTCTTGAAGGACAAGATGGAGATAATGGCACAAAGTATTCTAGGTATTATGGTCAGCTAGTAAAAGAAAGACACAGGTTGATATGTAAAATGTTAAATACAAAGAGAACCTGCAGTACAGACTACACTATGGCAAGTAAAGTATAAAAAGATTAGAAGAGAAGGGAAGGGAAAGCAAAGGAATCAAATATACAATCTTCTCTTTGACATTTAAAACATTTCACAGCCTGTCTTTTCCCTGACTTCAGCTATGTAAAATTTGGAAAGAAGTTGTTTTTTTTTTTTCTTTTCTCTGATAAGCTTAGAATAAGAAGTCCCATTTAGAAAATACTAACTACTTACATACTACAATTATTATACACTAATTACTACTAATACCACTGTTCTTAATAATTCCTCTGAAGGGAAGGAATGGAAAGGACAGAAAGTGAGGGATTTTAAATGAAAGAAAAGATTGTATATTTGATTCTAAAGCAAAGATTCTCAACCTCCATTCCCAAATCCATGGATAGATTTTATAGTGTCCATGAACTTATATTTGAAAAAAAATATTAAATTTTATTTTAATTAATCAATATCTGAAAATTAGTATTTCTCTCAATTATTTTAAAATATTATTCTAAGGAAGGTTTCACAGGCTTCACAAAACTATCAAATGGGTTGGTCCATGACAGAAAAGAGTAAAAAAAACTATTTGTATAAAGATAATGGAAAACATGAAAGTTTTTAAGTTGGAGTGACAAGGTGAAATATATACTTGAGGAAAATCATTTTGACAGAACAATGGGGGAAAAATGAGAGGGAAAAAAAAGACCAAAGAGACATTTTCTTTCCCTTTTCTTCTAGAAAGCTTGCATTAGAACTGTGACTATGTGAGTAGAGAGAAGGAGATGAACACAAAAGCTTTTGGCAAGGTAGAAATGGCAAGATTTGATGAAAGAATGAATAGGTGAGGCGAGTATAAAATGAGATAATACCAAGATTATAAGCCTGGACAACTGGAGAAATTATGGTGCTCATAGCAAGAATGGGAATTCTGGGAAGAAATAAAGGTCTAAGAGGAAGGATAATCTCCTGAGAACTGCTGTGGCTGAAAATATTCATCAATCTATAGCCAACTTGGCAATGAGTTTTTGTAAACATAGCTGTCCAGATCCTTAGAAAATAGGTTTATAATCTTTCACTAAAGATGGGAGGCAGGATACTATAGTGATAAGCAATTTGTTGTTCATTTATTTCATGACGCTATTTGGGGTTTTCTTGGAAAAGATACTGGAGAGGCTTGCCATTTCCTTCTCCAGTTCATTTTTCAGATGAGGAACTGAAGCATCAGAATGAAATAATTTGCCTTGAGCCACACCACTCGTAAGAGTCTAAGGGTAGATCTGAATTCGTAAAGTTTTTCTGATTCCAAAGTCAGTA
The DNA here is from genome assembly GCF_048593235.1 of Sminthopsis crassicaudata. Classification (NCBI taxonomy): domain Eukaryota; kingdom Metazoa; phylum Chordata; class Mammalia; order Dasyuromorphia; family Dasyuridae; genus Sminthopsis; species Sminthopsis crassicaudata. The sequence goes on from NC_133621.1 coordinate 257,443,769, forward strand.
CTCTCAGTACTATCAAATGGGTTGGTCCATGACAGAAAAGAGTAAGAAAACTATTTATATAAAGATAATGGAAAACATGAAAGTTTTCCAACATTAAGTTATCGCATGTTGTTTCATCTACTGCACCACCTAGCTGCCCCATGATAAGTAATCAACTAAATACTAGAACCCAAGTTTAAATTCAGGCTCTACCACTTATTATCCTTAACCAAATCACTTAATCTTTCTGAACCTTAGTTTCCTAATCTATTAAATGAGGTGTTAGACTAAATTTTCTCTAAAGTTGCTTCCTGCTTTCAATTTACAATCCTTTGATATGATTTTTTATTATCTACACTTAAAAACTCTGGGCCTTCTATAACAGAACAGAATTCCAAAGAGATTTTGTTCAGTAACACCATACCACAGAATGTGTAAGATGACTGATATTTTTAGCGAAGATGGCCAAGTACTTGAAAAAGTGTGCCAGACAGTTCCAAATATGTGGAGCTTAAATGATATTTCAATAAAAATTGAGATATAACAGCTCAACAGTTGAAAAAGTCAGCATCAAAACAGATTAATCTAGCCAATTTTCCATAGAGCAATGTGACAAGTTTTATAATCTGGTTAGAACTAGAATAGCTCTTAAAAGCTTTAAGATTGAAATTGTTCAACTACACTTAAGAAGCACACAGAAAACGATCCAAACCACAGCCTAAAACTTGGAAGGGAACATCAAGAAGTCATTTAATCCTACTTGTATTTAACCAACAATCCCTTTTACAACACCTCCAGAAAATAATTATCTATCTTCCTACTGAAAACCTCCAGTGAATGGGAACCCATTATTTACCAAGTCAACACATTGCAATTTGAACCAGTTCTAATTTCATACCAATTTTAATCCATTATTCCTAGTTCCTAGTCCTGCATTTTAAAGGTTCATTTAAAGCAAATAAAAGGGCCTAAAGTGTTATCATCCATGGGGTCAGGAAGAATCAGACATGACTGAAAAATAACAAAAAAGCATAATTATTTTCCACATAAAAGATGTTCACATATTTGTGTATAGAAGTGAACAAAAGAGTTCAATGATAAAATCAAAGTACATATAGTGCAGATAGTTTTTGTGAGGGACTTTACCTCTCAAAATGAATCCCCAAAATTATCACATTCATTACTATTTTCTTTCATGTAATTATTGTTTTTAGATTTTATCCTTGTCTCCATTCGCTTAGAATTTCATTAAGTTTTCTTTTAGAGCTACCCTTTGATTTTACTCCCTGAAGTGATACTATTTTCATTGCCCTATGGTCTGTAATGAATTTATTATTTTTACCTATTGATCATTATCTCTAGTACCTCTGTATTTTAATAAATGATAAATGTTAAGTTTTTTTTTTTTGTAAAAGTTACATGTTATGTTGAGAAATACATTTTACATTTAGTAATCCCATTTAGAGGACACCATAAATATTTTAAATCTAGTTTTTCCAGTAATTTATCTGATTCTTGATTTATTTTTCATCCCAAATTGAGACATACATGTGATACTACTTTATTTATTTGGGATTTTTCATTATATCATTCTAGAAAGCAGGGGTTCTTAACCTTTTTGTATTCTGTTCTGCTTTGGAAATTTGGTGGTCTGCAGACCTTTTTTTAGAATTATATTTTGAAATGAATAAAACTAAAAAGAGAACTATAAAGGAAACCACTTTTAATTGAAACACAATTACAAAATATATAAAACGAGTGGGTTAAAAAACTTTGTCAAAAAAGAGAAAGAATATATTCCCTCACTAACTCTAAAGATAACTACCTCTAAAATAAAATAGTTTGGCACCTTCTTGAAGTTCCAATAAGGGGAGCTAGCTACCTCAGAGATGAATTAGTTTACTTGGATTTTGGGAAGGGTAGATTTCTTTTGAAAAAGATATAAACTTACAAAAGAGAGCTGAATAACTTTTTTATTTTGTGGGGTTTTTTGTTTGTTTTGTTTTTGTCTTGTTTGAGGAGTAGGTTTGTATGGAAGGATACTTGAAAGGACAGCAGCTGAGTTGTCTTGTTGAAGAAGCAAGTGGCAATGCAGATAAATGACTTATCTGATGGCTAAGAAAGGAGTAATTGAACAATATCACTTCTCACTCAAGTGTCCTGGTTAGGAAAGGGGATATTTCAAGATCAGTGTTACCTACAATTGATTCGGCAAAGGTATCTCAAGTTATAAGTAGAGCTTTCTCACTCCCAGTGAAAAATTCCCTGAACAGTACTGGGAAGAGCACACACATAGAATACAACCACTAAAAGAAAAGACAGTTAAGTGATTAAATGTAAAAATGTAGTAGAAAAGACAACCAGAACTTTTTATTATGCTATGTTCGTAGATTATCTAAAAAAATCTACTGCAAAAGAGTATAGATAGTCACTCTTGCTTCTTTTCTAGAGACTCCGTGTCAGAGCAGAAACATAAAGCTAAATGCCTATTTGAGTCTTTATGAGATTAAAATGATATATTTTAATGTTGGAGTATGGGTTGTCTAGGAACCCCAAGCTTCATTCCCTTTCAACAGTAAATTAGTTCCTGAAAAAGATTTAGTATTGAGGAATTTGAAACCCAGGTAAAAAATGGATGTAACCAAAAAGAGGAGAGAGTTTTGTTTTGTTTTGTTTTGTTTTAATTCTTCTTTATGAGTATTGTGGATCCTTTTTTGATTTCTCCATTTCCTGTAAAGCAAAATAGACTTTCTTATTCCCAATAAAATTATTTGTTTTGAGATCTTTTACAGTGGCAGTAGCAATAGACACCTGTGCAAATAAAGACACAATTGACAGTTCCCCAACATTGGACCTGATCTTTGTAAACTCATAGCTTCAAGTTGCTGAATCCTGAGTTACACCTGGAGATTCTCTAAATTTAAAACTTAATATGTTTTTAATGTAGCCTCAAGGAATTTTTTGTAGTCCTCAGAATATCCTGGTCATCATATTCTAGGTATAGTCCAACTTGGGAGAATACAGTTGAACTAAACATTTGCTCATATGGATATCATGCTTCTGTTAATGCAATCTGGAATATCACTTGCCTAGCCAGGAGGTAAAGGGGTGAAGAAGTTGGGGAGGTCCTGAATTGGATGCAGTAAGAAAAAAATCCTCAATATTTAAAAATGCTATGTTATTATTATTAAATCAAACCAAAATATCTAAAGAATTACCTATGAAAACATGTCTGTTAGGGTACGCTAAATTCTTATTACTTACATGAATGTTATGTGCATTTACAAAACAAAACAAAACAAACCCATCTCACTTATATTCAAAATGTATACAGAAAAAGTGGGCACATTACAATGACTCCAGAACCAGTCTTGTTCCAGAACCAATACCAAAAACCCAAGCTCAAATACAAACAAAAAATTAATACGTTTCTTTTCTGCTAAATATTGGAGATATAAATTCAAAAACCAGACAGTCCCTGCCTTCCAGTGTCCAATCTCACTAGAGTCTTTCAAGGATCAAGTTCTAATCTACTCATTTCTCTTCATTCTTCCTATGACATTATTCTCCTTCTAAATATCTTAAAGTCAGAGATCACTTAAACCAAGGTAGGAGCCAAAAAAAAAAAAAAACAAAACAAAACAAAACACAACAGGTGACTAGCCTTGACCTATCAATCTTTATCTCCTCAATGAATAAAATTCACAAGAATAAAGTACTTTCCACACATCAAATTTCAGCATAATAAAATAAAAAACTGAAATCACATTCTCCTTTATGAGGAGAGAAATCTAAAATTCTGTTCCTCGGGAGAAAAGAAAAGATATTAAAACTTGACAATTGAGGACATTTTATTAACCTAGATTTAATTATAAGCTACATTTAGTAATACTAGCAGTGCTGTATGCTGGCATTATAACCTTATTTTTAACTGGTTCAAATCTTTGATGTTTCATCCAAAATTGGGATCTCAGTCTCATTTCCAAAGAAAATTGATGATCTTTCCCCACTGCAGGGGCTCCAAACATAGACATATCTCAAATGATTCAGAATAGTTGAACACTTGGCCAAGTTTTGTGGTACTGAGTGGAACATACATGAAGGAAGGGCATAGTGGAGGTAAGGAATGAGAATTTAACTGTTCAATATGGAAACTTTATGCAAAAAATAAAGTAGCTGGCATTATAATAGGAAAAAACAACACCTAAAAAAGGAATGTCAGTTAGGGAAGGATATTTCGATATGGAAAGGTAAAGAGAGAGTGATGAGTTTTACAATCCAACTGCAGATTACAAGCAAACTATAGATTGTAATCTCCTTGAGGGGATCTTCCACTTTTTTTTTTTTTTCTCTTTTTGTATTCTTAGCACTTAGCACAGTATCTGGTATGGAGTAGACACTTGTTTTTATTATTGTTCAGTCAATCCAACTCTTCATGACTCCATTTTGGTTCTTTTTGCAAAGATATTAGAGTGATCTGTTACTTCCTTCTCCAACTCATTTTACAGATGAGGTAAATGAGGCAAACAGAATGTGACTGCCCAGTATCACACAACTAGTAATTGTCTGAAGTCCAATTTAAAAGTCTTCCTGACTCCAGGCCCAGCACTCTATCCATTGTATCACCTACTCATTCCAAGCAAACACAGTAAATGCTTATTTATTGATTATGAATGGGGCTTTAGGGGAACAAAAAGACATTTGATTTGATTTGTTTTGCTTTGATTATGGTTCCAGAAAAACACAGGTAAAAAGCATAACAAGCATGGTGGTCCATAAGATGACTGGCAAGTTAAGTGAATTGTGTCTGGAGTTTGTCCTAGAAGAAGTAGACAAATGAGATGACTGCTAGACAGAAATCTCTACCATGGGAATTCTAGGCATAAAGAGGATTAAGTCCTTAATGGCCTGATTTGTGGTCAGGAAACATGGCAGCTGATAAGATTGATAGGGAGTAAAGTGAATTGTTACTGGAACAGGGCCTGGAAGTAGTGGGTAACTGAGATAGCCACCAATCAGCAATTACTTCCTTTGAGTCAGCTAGACATTTGAAATATTTTAAATAATTGATGATGTAATTAATGTTTGAAAAATCCAACTCTTCTTCATTATTAGCTCCCTAATTCATTCCAAACCTCTTATCTTTTCCAACTATTGTTAACTATTCTATTTACTTTCAATTCACACTTTTACTGGAGATAATCTACCCTCTTTTCATGGAGAAGATGGAAATCATCAAAAATGAGAGGCTAGAAATTCCAGTAGCTATTTCCTCTTCAAAACTAGCTTCTTCTTCAATCTCTCTCTCCTTCTCTCCTAAGGGCACAGAATAGATAGCCCTACTTACTGAAATCTTGTTGGAAACAGAAATCATTGCCTTTCTCCAAAAAACCTTTCCTCTTCTAGACTTCCTTATCACTGTCAAGGGCCATCACCATTCTCCCAATAAGCTAAACTTACAATCTCACATTATTATCAAATCCTCATTCTCATGTATCCAGTCCTTTTAAAAATCTTATAATTTTTGCCTCCACAATATTTCTACTATCGCCCCTTTCCTTTGACTTGAACAGCCACACCCTCATTCAGGGGTTCATTACTTCAAGCCTATATTGCAACAGCTCAATTTGTCTTCTTTCTTCCTGTCTCTCCCCATTTCTAATCAATCTTCCACTTCTATCCAAAAATGAGTTTCTTAAAGGAAAGGTGCAATCACATCACTCCTTTCTCCACTGCCATTCATCGCATATATTCATTCACGATGAGTTCCAATGGCCCTGCTACTTTCAGAATCAAATATAAAATCCTCTTCCTGTCAATTAAAAATGCTAATACATGAAAATGTCCTGTATTTTCAGCTTTTTAAAGACTTTGACTTTTCTTCCTACATCCCCTGAGACTGAGTATCACTGACCTATTTGAAGCATTTCAAGAGCAATACTCCATACCTTTGCTTTGGCAATCCCTCGTGCTCCTATTAGAGTCCTTTTATTTACCTTCAAAACTCAGCTCAAGCCCTATCCTCTAAAATTGACTTTGCATTATCTCCCAGTTGATAATGCCTTCCCCTCTAAGATTATATCCCATCATCTCTGCATATATCTTCTTTATACCTAGTGGATCACATGTTTCTACTCCATTACATGTAAGTTCTATGAGGAGCAGGAAATTTTTTGTTTTTTTCCCCTTTCTTCATATTCCCAGTGTTTAGAACAGAATCTGAATCATTTCAGATGCTTAAAAAATGCTTGATGAATGACTATCATGTTGTTAATACTGTGCTCCCCATTATTACCTACCTAGATTACTGTAATATCTCATAACAATTATTACTACCCCAAAATTTCCTCTTTAAATCTATCCTTCATACCAGGGCCATCTTCCTAGGCTATTAATTAGATTATATAGTGGTTTTGGAATAAACTATAGTAAGCCCTACCATGATAGAAAGGCTGGGAATAAGAGATCTATCCTTCAAGGGCCAGTTTAGCTCTGTGTGAGACGTTTGTCCAGGTTCAAAGAGAACCTCCAGTTCTCTAGTACATCTAACAGAAGGATTGAAATCGGCATAACAACTCATAACAGATATAAATACACAGACATGATTTCAGTCATGTCTAATGCTTTATAATTTCATTTGGGGTCTTCTTGGCAAAGATACTAAAGTGATTTGCCATTTCCTTTTCTAGCTCATTTTAAAATAAGGAAACTGAGGCAAATAGTGTTAATTGACTTGCTCAGGAACATTTGAACTCAGGTCTTCCTGACTTCAGGTACAGGCACTCTGTCTACTGTACCACCTAGGTGAGAACATGAAAGATGTTCAGACACTGAAATACAGAAATACAGGGAGAGGAAGAAAAGCTGACATACATAAGTATTTATAGAAAAAAATATAATAGATAAATACAAATAAATGTGAAGTAGTTAAATACAGGGTCTTTTGGAAGGGAAGACACTAATGGTTGGAAGGAAAAGTGGATAAAGAAAGGCGTCTTAAAGAAATTGATAGTTGATCTGCTTCTTCACTGATAGATGGAACAACCACACTGGCAATCTTCCCTTTTTTTTAATGTAAAGAGATTTTCACAGAACCTAATGGATTCTTGAAGAAGAAAGAGAAATGCTTCTATAACAAAGCTCTTTAATGATTATCTTTGCTTAGTAATTCTAAAGGTTTTTCTTCTCATTAGGTTTATACAATTGGAACTGCCCACATTGTCAGGACTAGTCAAGAAATCTGGAGGAAATCTTGTCCTTTCAATGAATCAATAAGCTGGAAAATATTTCAAATTGTTCAGAGACCTTGGATTTGTTGAGAAAATGCCCGATACATTGCAAAATAGAAAATTCACAATACTTGTCGCTCATTCTTTTCACAAGAAAATAGACACTGTGATTTCTTTCACTGCCTCATCTCAAAAGCAAACTGGTAAATAATATTTTTTTCAGTAGTTAGGATTGTTTCTTTTCAAAATTCTTCAATAGTACATCTATTAGGAAATAGTTACATATCCCTTCAAAGAACATGAAGTGAATTAGCAGAGTGAACTCTGGTTACTAAGATGCCCTAACTGTTCTTGGTAGTCATCTTTAAATGGCCTCTGTTAATGATGGAAAGGCAGAGGTGTTACATAGCATTATTCTTTTGTTCATTTACCATTTCCAGGGCTTGACTGATAATATGACAAATCTTACTGCACACAATGTGAATAGAGCAAATGTGCAGCACTGAATTTACCAGAGACTAAGAATTGGGCACAATTTAATAAAAAGAGAGGTAGTAGTCAAAGAACCAGAGGATAGAGTACTGGCCTTGCAGTCAAGAAAACTCATCTTCTTAAATTCAACGCTGGCCACAGACACTACTAGTTGTGTGAACCTGGGTAAGTCACTTAATCCTATTTGCCTCAGCTTCCTCATCTGTGAAGTGGGCCTGGAAAGAAAATGACAAATCACTTCAGAATTTTTGCCAAGAAAACTCTAAATGGGGTCATGAAGAGTCAGAAAAATGACAGGACAACAGCAGCAGCACTGTGGTAAAGAAGTTAGGCACAGTTATGAGAGAGAGATGTTCTCATTGTTAAGGTCTCCTTAACAATGAGACCAAGATGCATTCTTTCTTCTGGCACATACTTGAAGCATGATTCTACATAAGTCATTGAGCAAAGGTTCAGCATTTTCTAGCAAACTAAGACAGGTTAAATCTGTGGGTGCTTGTGTGCTTGGTGCTTGTGTGCTTGTGTGTGTGTGTGTGTGTGTGTGTGTGTGTGTGTGTGTGTGTGTGTGTGTGTGTATGAGAGAGACAGAGAGAGAGAGTTTCCTTTTGCATTCTGGGGAAGGGATTTAATCTCTTAGAATTTTTAATGCATTACCCTTTGATCCAGCATTGTTACTACTGGGCTAATATCAAAGAGATCTTAAAGATGGAAAAGGGACCCGTATGTGCAAAAATATCTGTGGCGGCCCTTTTTGCAGTGGCTAGAAACCGGAAACTGAATGGATGTACATCATTTGGAGAATGGCTGAATAAATTGTGGATGTGAATGTTATAGAATAGTATTGTTCTATAAGAAATGAGCAGCAGGATGATTTCAGAAAGGCCTGAAGAGACTTACATGAACTGATGCTGAGTGAAATGAGAAGAACTAGATCATTATACACTTCAACAACAATACTATATGATGATCAATTCTGATGGATGTGGCCCTCTTCAACAAGGAACCAAATCAGTTCCAATTATTCAATAATGAAGAGAATCAGCTACACCCAACAAAAGAACTATGGGAAATGAATATGGACCACAACATAGCATTTCCACTCCTTCTGTTATTATCTGCTTGCATTTTTGTTTTCCTTCTCAAGTTATTATTCCCAGAAGAAGCACAATTGGGGGAGTTACTATGACCTTGTCAGTCACTGAGAGAACTAAGCTAAAAATACATTCTTCTCCCTCCAAGGACACACCAATAACCAAAAACAATGCTTAAAATGTTGGCCTAGGCCTGTGGAAGCTATCCTAAAATATTAATTCATGTCTTAGCTAATGACATCTACAAGGCAAGACCCTTTCATTACATTAAATCAAACAGGCACTTGTACAACATTATTCCTCTACTCTGAAACAATCCAAACACATCCCATCACTGAACTGCCCTTTGGTTCCTTATTTCTAAATCTGATTTTTCTTGTTCAGCAAGATAATTGTATAAATATGTATACATATATTGCATTTAACTTTAACATATTTAACATGTATTGCTCTACCTGCCATCTAGGGGAGGGTATGGGAGGGGAGGAGGGGAAAAGTTGGAACAGAAAGTTTTGCAGAAAGCAGGGATCAATGCTGAAAAATTACCCATGCATAAGTCTTGTAAATAAAAAGCTATAATAAAAAATTAATGCATAAATGTATATTTTTTTAACTTTTTAAGCTTATGAAATGAAATATATATGAATATGAAGGAAATCAATTAAATTATAATTACATATACTAACATATGTAGAGATGTGTGTAAATATGTAGATATTTTAATATATACATCTATGTGTATATTTACATTAATATATACATATTGTTGTTTGCCTATGAAACCTGAACAGTATACAAGCACTAAGCCAGGAAACTGAATTGCTTCCATTTGAACTGCCTTAGGAAGGGTTTTGAAGATCACCAGGCAGGATAAGACATCATACACTGAGGTCATTTCTCAATTGAATGCAAAGCATTCAAACTCTATTGCAGAAAGCACAACTCTTTTGAAGTGGTCACACTGTTTGAAAGCCAAAATGATGCTTGCCAAAAAGACTATTTAAATCCTCAGAATTTTTATACATTAACAACACAATCCAACAGCAAGAGATACAAAGAGAAATTCCATTCAAAATAACGGTCGATAGTATAAAATATTTGGGAATATATCTACCAAAGGAGAGTTAGGAATTATATGAGCAAAATTACAAAACACTTGCCACAAAAATAAAGTCAGATTTAAATAATTGGAAAGACATTCAGTACTCTTGGATAGGTCTAGCGAATATAATAAAGATGACAATACTCCCTAAACTAATCTATTTATTTAGTGCTATACCAATCAGACTTCCAAGAAACTATTTAAATAACCTAGAAAAAATAACAACAGAGTTCATATGGAACAACAAAAGGTCGAGAATTTCAAGGAAAGTAATGAAAAAAAAAATTAAGTGACGGTGGTCTAGCTGTACCTGATCTAGAACTATATTATAAAGCAACAGTCACCAAAACCATTTGGTATTGGCTAAGAAATAGACTAGTTGATCAGTGGCATAGGTTAGGTTCACAGGGCAAGATAGTGAATAAAAATAGCAATCTAGTGTTTGACAAACCCAAAGATCCCAAATTTTGGGATAAGAATTCATTATTTGACAAAAACTGCTGGGAAAACTGGAAATTAGTATGGCAGAAACTAGGCATGGACCCACATTTAACACCACATACTAAGATAAGATCAAAATGGGTCCAAGATTTAGGCATAAAGAACGAAATCATAAATAAATTGGAGGAACATGGGATGGTTTACCTCTCAGACTTGTGGAGGAGGAAGGAGTTTGTGTCCAAGGGAGAACTAGAGACCATTACTGATCACAAAATAGAACATTTTGATTACACCAAATTAAAAAGTTTCTGCACAAACAAAACTAATGCAAACAAGATTAGAAGGGAAGTAACAAATTGGGAAAACATTTTTACAGTTAAAGGTTCTGATAAAGGCCTCATCTCCAAAATATACAGAGAATTGACTTTAATTTATAAGAAATCAAGCCATTCTCCAATTGATAAATGGTCAAAGGATATGAACAGACAATTTTCAGATGATGAAATTAAAACTATTTCCGCTCATATGAAAGAGTGTTCCAAATCACTATTGATCAGAGAAATGCAAATTAAGACAACTCTGAGATACCACTACACACCTGTCAGATTGGTTATGACAGGAACAAATAATGATGAATGTTGGAGGGGCTGTGGGAAAACTGGGACACTGATGCATTGTTGGTGGAGTTGTGAAAGAATCCAACCATTCTGGAGAGCAATCTGGAATTATGCCCAAAAAGTTATCAAAATGTGCATACCCTTTTACCCAGCCATACTACTACTGGGCTTATACCCCAAGGAAATACTAAAGAAGGGAAAGGGACCTGTATGTGCCAAAATGTTTGTGGCAGCCCTTTTCATAGTGGCTAGAAGCTGGAAGATGAATGTATGTCCATCAATTGGAGAATGGTTGGGTAAATTATGGTATATGAATCTTATGGAATATTATTGTTCTGTAAGAAATGATCAACAGGAGAAATACAGAGAGGCTTGGAGAGACTTACATCAACTGATGCTGAGTGAAATGAGCAGAACCAGAAGATCACTATACACTTCAACAATGATGCTGTACGAGGATGTATGCTGATGGAAGTGGTTATCTTCAACATAGAGAAGAGCTAACCCAATTCCAATTGATCAATGATGGACAGAATCAGCTACACCCAGAAAAGGAACACTGGGAAATGAGTGTAAACTGTTATTTTTACCTTCTGAATCCAATTCTTCCTGTGCAACAAGAAATTCGGTTCTACACACATATATTGTATCTAGACTATACTGTAATATATTTAACATATATAAGACTGCTTGCCATCTGGGGGAGGGGGTTAGGGGAGGAAGGGAAAAAATCTGAATAGAAGTAAGTGCAAGGGATAATGTTGTAAAAAATTACCCATGCATATGTACTGTCAAAAAAAGGTATAATTATAAAATAAGATAAAAATTAAATTAAAAAAAAAAAGACTATTTAATAGAGAACTCACACAGAGCAAGTACTCCTGTTGAGGGTTAGAAGAAGCAATATCAAGACACATTCAAAGTCTTTCTTGAGAGCCTTGGAATTGATTATGTGAAATGGGTGACACTGGCCCAGAATCATATATCCTCATCAAATAAGGTGCTATGTTCTATAAGCAAAGAAGAATTGAAGTAGCTCAAATGTTGAGATGGGCAAATGTAGGGAATCCACCCAAAAAGTTCAGATGAATTATCTGTGCCTGACTTGTGACAGAGCATTCTGAGCTCATACACACTCTAACTTGACTCTAACATAGTGATATCATTTTGGTCTTCTTTAAGAACAATGAACAACAATCAACTCCTCTCCCTCCCTCCCCCCCTCTCTATGTGTGTGTGTTTGTGTGTGTGTGTGTGTGTGTGTGTGTGTGTGTGTGTGTGTGTGTGTGTATATATATACACATATATATGCTTAACATTTATACATAGGTGTATGTTTACAGGCACACATACAGTCACATTGTAGGTGAAGAACTCCTACCTTACTATTAGAATCAATGAACAATATTTCCTCAAAGGGAATTCCCTATAGAAATTAATTAATATCCAAAATCCCTTCAAAAATTTTTGGTGAGATACAATATCTCTAAATGCAATATATTTGGATATATACAATTTCTTTTCAGGGGAAAATAAAAGCTTGACAAAATATAAGATTATTTGCTGTGTTATTTCAATATTCCAAACAATCACATTAAAATTATCATATCAAAAGTTCTACTTTACTTTTTCCAGTGAATGAATATTTACTAAGCTGTGTTTGTTATCACTGATGCTATAGATATATATATATATGTGTGTGTGTGTGTGTGTGTGTGTGTTTGTGTGTGTGTGTGTGTGTGTGTGTGTGTGTGTGTGAATTAGTGGCCCTCATTTCTATTTCATTTTGATATTATTGGTCTATATGAAACGAGATCAACAGCTTCTAGATTGACTTCTGTTCATTATAACATCATATTAATCACTCAGGAGTATATAAAATATGTAGAAAATAGCATTCAGTAGAAATTATATGTTTAAAATGAAACATACCTTCTCCACTGTTTTGAAGCTTTCATGTCATTTTGTCTGTGAAATTATAGTTCATTTATTTATTTGTTTGTTTATTTTGCTGAGGCAATTGGATAAAATGACTTGTCCACTTAATACAGCTAGAAAGTGTTAAGTATCTGATGCTGGATTTTAACTCAGATCCTCCTGGCTTCAAGGCTGGTGCTCTATCCACTGAGCCACCTAGCTGCCCCAAAATTATAGTTCATTAAAATGTTATTTATATTACACTTTAGGGTTTCTAAAATCTATGGATATATGTATGTGTGTGAATGTGTATATACATACATATGTATACACACATAGGCAATAACATTTGTAAAGCTTATATACAAAATTCTTTAATTTGTTTAAAAAAAAACACTGTAAGTGTATACACACAAATACCTCTTTGTAAACATTAAAGTACAATCTATGGTAGAGGGGTGGGGTATAGGTAGGCCTTTTAAAGATAGGAAAACTGAGACTGGAAGGGTTAAATAACTTAGCTAAGATCACATAGCTAGCCATGTCTTAGACAGGATTCTTAACCAAATTTTCCTGATTTTAAATCTAACCCTTCAGTCATTATGCCATTAAGTTGGACTGCTTCAAAAAATGAGTGATTCCTATCTATGGATTTATCTTTTCTTTCTCACAAAAAGCCTCTATAACTTGTTCAAGGTCACAGACATGATTATTAAGTGTCTAAGAGCAGATATGAACTTAAGGAAGATGAGCCATTCTGACTCCGGGTCTGGTATCTACACTATAGAGTTTCCTACCTACCCTACTAGACATCTCCAATCAGACATCCCATTTAGACAAAACAAAACACTGTATGTTTTCCCCAAACTCCCTTTTCCTCTTCTTATTTCTTCCAAAGTTCCAGCAATCAAACTTTCCAGATTTTAGTCTCCCTTAATTTCCATAACCATTCAGTTCCCCAGCCTTGTAAATTCTATTCCCACAATCATTACTATGTTCCTTCTTTCTCCACTCAAATTTCCATCATTCCAGTTAAGTCCTTCATTACATAACAGATAGATTATATTATGGCACCTTAATGATTGATTTGCCTTTGGTATCCCTTCTCTGCAATTTATTCTTCCCACAACTGTCAAACTGATATCCCTAAAGCAGAGGTCTGGCGATGTCTTACCCCAACTCAAGGAACTCCAGTAGTTATTTTTTGATTTAACAACATAACATAACATAGAAACTTTTTTTCTTTAGCTTTTAGAACCATAGACAATCTGGGTCTAGACAACTTGTCTAGATTTATTGTATAATACTCTTCTTCATGAAACCTATATTCCAGTCACACTGATTTATTGGCTATACTATGTACATAGGATTTCATCTCCTATCTGTGTATCATTGCATACTGTGTATCATTACCTTACTGCCTAAAAAGTGTTCCCTCATCACTTCTTTCTTTTAAAATTCTTCATGGCTCAGACTGTGTGTCATGTTCTATACCAGACTTATCAGGTTATTCATGCCCCCTACAACAAAAACTATGTTTTTTCATGTTTATTGGATCCAATGATTTCATTAATATAGGGAACTATACATGATGGGCAGCTGTTCTGAAACATAAAAAATCTTTTAAAAGTATTTTATTTTTCTAAATACACTCAAAGATAGTTTTTACTTAACAGAATTCACCTTTGCAAAGCCTCATTTCCAAATTTTTCTCCCTCTCTCCTCCTCTCTTCCCTCCCAAAGACTTCAAGCAGTCTGATATAAGTTAAACAAGCAGTTCTTCTAAACATATTTCCATCCTCATCATGCTGAACAAAAAAAAATCAGATCAAAGGGAGAAAAAAAGGCAAGAGAAAGAAAAAAAAAACAAACAAATAACACTAACAACAAAGGTGAAAATCCTATGCTTTGATCTACATTCAGTGTCCATAGTGTTCTCTCTCTCTCTCTCTCTCTCTCTGGATGTGGATGGCACTTTCCATCACAAGTCTATTGGAACTGCCTTGAATTTTTTTTATCATAGCTTTTTATTTACAAGATATATGCATGTGTAATTTTTCAGCATTGATCCTTGCAAAACCTTCTTTTCCAACTTTTCTCCTCCTTCCCCTCACCCCCTCCCCTAGATACTGCCTTGAATTGTTGTTGAAAACAGCTAATTCCATCACAGATAATCATCACATAATCTTGTACAACATAAAACCTAAAAGTGTTGCTTGGGCCACCAAGAAGTTAAATGACTTGTACAAGGTTATACAAAAAAGGCATGAGAGAGACAGGGTTAAATTCTAGGTCTTCCTAACTCCTCTCTCTCTCTCTCTCTCTCTCTCTCTCTCTCTCTCTCTCTCTCTCTCTCTCTCTCTCTCTCTCTCTCTCTCTCTCTCTCTCTCTCTTTCTCACACACACACACACACACACACACACACACACACACACACACACACACACATACACACACACACACACTTTCTTTCCTGTATACAAATCATTTTTTTCTCAGTAGATAAGAGTGATGCAGTGGGATCTGAAATAAAAAACAAACAAAAAAAAACAGGGTTCAAATCTTACTCTAATACATTATTCCTGTGTAATTTTAAATAAGTCCTAATACCCCAGTTCTATTATTTATAGATAAACTTCTTGAGAGTAGGAAGTAGTTTGGTTTTGTATCCCCAAAACTAAGATGCCAGTAAGTGCTGAAGTAATGTTTGGTGAATGAAAAAAAAAAAAAAAAAAGATGAAAACTTGGTTATCCAATTAGATTTAGTAACAAAGATCATTGATAAACTTGGTTGATTCCAGTTAAGGAACAGTCTGAAATCACATTTAAAAGGAGGGAATGAGGAAGATATGAGAAAGAAGAAGTAAAGAGTCCAGATAGTTTTTCCTAGAAGGATATAATATGATATATAGAGATGATGACAGGGTCAAGTGAAGATTTTTGAGAATGAGATAGATAAACAACAATAAGGATCCACAAATTAATTAATTGAGCCACTAATTAGTAATAAATTATGTCACATGGATATCTTGGTATCTTAAATTCAACATGTCCCAAACTGAATCAATCATCTCTATCTCAACATCCTGCCCCTATTTTCTAATTTCCCTCTTACTGTATATGCAAGAGATGCACCACCACCTTCACATTCATTTAAGTTCAAAACCTAAGTGTCATTCTCCATCCCTTCAGTCCCCTTCAATCCAAACAGTTTTTAAGTCATTTTTGAGATAGCTAGATGGTGAAATCTAGAGTGCTAGATTTATAAAAACCCTCAAGGTTCAGATTGAGTGCCATGTCCTATACCAAGACCTGAGTCAAGAATATTTGGATTTAAAACCAGCCTCAGACATTTACTATCTTTGTTACCTTGAGCAAGTCACTTATCCTGTTTGCCTCAGTTTACTCATCTGCAAAATGAGCTGAAGAAGGAAATATAAACTAGTCAAGAATCTCTGCCAAGAAAACCTCAAATGAAGTCACAAAAAGTTGGTCGACTGAAATGAGGAAAAATCAACTAAAGTCTTTTTGATTCTACCTTCATTAACATCTCTTACATATGTCCCTTCTTCTCTTCTGACATATTCACTATCTTAGAGCAATCCCTCTTCAAGTTACTCCTGAATTACTGCAATAGCTTGCTGCTTAGTCTCCTTTCCACAATCTCCTCACTCTATTCCATCCCCCAGGGAGCTCTCAAGTTGATCTTCCTGCATTTCTCTTAGTTCAAAGTATTCCCTGACAAAATACTGCCTTCCATCCCCTTTTGAAAATATAAGTTCCTTCACAGTCACAACTATTTGTCCAGACTTTGTATTTCTACCAGCACCTGATAGAAAGTCTAGTATCCTTTCTTACAGGGAAGAGATTAATAAACATTTGCTGAATTAAAATCAATAAAGTGAGCTTTGAAGGAAGGAAAGAAAGTTTATCTGTTGTTATTCAATGAAAGGCTGAATATGGGATAGAGAAGTCTCAAGAATAACTACAGTAGAGAAGGGAAGAAAGAATGTTTATAGATAAAAGCAACACTTCCCTTCCTAGTGAGAAATGAAATATGAATAAAAATCAAAATGGTGGGAGGAACCCACTTGAAGCTTAGAAAAAGCATGCATTTGAAATAGCTATGAAAGACTAAGGAATTCACTAGAAAGTAAAACTTATTAACTCATCATAGCAAAATACATACAATAGCAAAAAGTGCTATTTTGATCATATTAAAACTTTAAATCTAAAAATTAATCAGGAAGGTTAATATGGAGTAATAAAACACTATCACTAGTCTGATTTATCACACTTCCTTATTTCTACATAGTGGTTTGCAATAGAATGGGTAGCAACTACCAACTGTGTTAAGAACATTCTACCAACAAGTTTAACAACCTCCTTCAAATTTATTCAGAATAATAGTTGTTAAAATTCATGAGAATACACTCTAATAGCCTTCTTACCTAAATAACTTACATTAGCCAACACCTACTAATAAAAATGTATCAAGCTCTCAGTGGAGAATTTTGCTAATTTTCCAAAGTGACAGTTTTATAATGAGCCTAATTTCTTGTTAAATTAAACTGTGAAGCAAAGGAAAGAAGTCTTGTTGAAGGGGGAAATGTTGAAGGGCTATTTATACCTTAAAATATGTCCCAATGATATAAATACCCTGGAACACAGACATTTACACTATAAAAACAGATAAGTTCAAGCTTTTGGTATCTGATATATCACATAAAGATATTAAAGTAACTTAGATTGAGGAATATTGAGTCTTAGTCAGATTATTAATATCTGTTGGAGTCTCCAGACATGACTCCAGACATGATATACATACGTATATCAAGGAAGTCCTTCAAAAGGCTTCAGAAGCCTGTACCTTATTGCTCTAAATTGAGCTATTTCCACCATTTTGTGTTGTTGTTTTTGTTCAGTAGGTTTTTGAATTCAAAATGAACTCAACAATTCAATTCTAGACATGTTGCTTATTGAAAAAATGCACTCTTTGATGGGGGAGAAACAAACTTTAGACAATATATGATTCCTACTCCCAGAAAGGTTATATTCCATTTGGGATATAACAGCCCCCCTCCAAGTGTGTGTGTGAGTGTGTGTATGTGCGCACGCACATGTGTGTGATGCATACACATATATACACACATGCATATACATGTGAGTTTATATATGCAAATATTGCATAAATACATTCATATACATAAATTATATTTGCTTATATATGCATGTATATGTATATATATATGTGTATGTATGTGACCCCTAGTTACTAACTTTCCTTTGAACATATGAATGGTTTATCATTTGAATCTGGGTAAGAAATGCCCATGCCAAAGAATTAAGTGGTTTTTCTGAAGCGCTGAAGTCTGAACAGTAGTATTCTAATGAAGACAAATATATTGATTAATATTTCCTTCTAGCCTTTGGGAAAAGGTTATTTTAAACTGCAAACTGATTTGCTTCAAAAGTTCTTTCTAAACATGTGAGTTCTGTGAGGTCAAAGACTATTTCTGATTTCCTTTAATCCTAACTTTGCTAACTTGACTTTACCTCTATCAAGATACTTTTGTCCAATATGTTTGGATTCACTCAATTCCAAGTATCAGGCAAAATTCATAACTAAAGGGCTAAATGGTACTTTCGTAAATGAGGTCACAATAGTTATTGCCACAGGATCGTTGGAAATTCTGGCTTCTGGAGAACCATGATACTAACATTCATGAATATGTGCATTACAACTAATTTTTATGCTAGTTTTGTCCATATCAAATGGGCAGCATAACTATACCAATTCATGTTTCCATACCCATCTTTCTGATTTAGGGATCAAGAAGAGAATCATTAATAAAAAAGAAGTCAGATGTTGATATCATAAAAGGAAGCATGGCATCCTTACTAGAAAGTGATAAACTTGAAACTGGAAAAATTGGCTTCAAAACCAACTCTGGACACTTGTTAGCTATGTTATACTCAGAAGGCTCTTGGAGTTGGGGATAATAGTTTCTGCACTATTAATGCACAGAATTATTATGAGGAAAGTTCTTTGCAAATCTTCAGATGCTATACAAGTTTGAGTTTTTATTTTGGAGAAAAAAAATTATATTGCATCACTATACAGGAAAGATCTAGGTGGCCAAGGATCTAGAATCTGGAGTCAGAAATATCTATGTTTAAAACCTAGCTCAGTCACTTACAAGTTTTGTGACCCTAAGCAAGGGAAAACCATCCCTGTGTCTTGGGATGCTCACATATAAAATGAGGGGGTTTAATTAATGGCCTCTAAGGTCCCTTCCAGATCTAAATCTATTATCTTATAAAAATGTCTAGTAGCTCTGGAAAACCCTATGGTAATAATATCAATTTAATTAATTTTTGAGCATCTGATACTTTGTATGTGTAAATAAAAATAATGTGATTTTTCATCTAATCTGAAGTCATTTTTGCTATGATGACTACTTCAATTATAATAAAAGTTATATACATTAAATAAAACTAACAGAGTATAATATGTTTGTGAAAAATGTAGCTTGAAAACTAGAGTTCCTTATTTTTTTATTTTTATCTTTAACTTAATTAATTTATTTAAAATTAAATACAAAATAGAAAAGGAAAAGCATTCCCCTCCTATTTATTTTAAAATAATTATGAATCCATAGAAGTATATTTCTCTCTATTAAAAGAAAAAAAGTTAACAATTCTAAAATGTTATTAGGATTCTAGTTAACATTCCCATTTAACATTAAAAGAATTATTTTCACTGCCTCCTCCTTCTACCATCCTTCTCACAAAAAATCTATTACGGAGAACAAATTGTCATTTTTTTTCTCTTCCAAATCTTAATATGGGGAAAAGGGGGAATATGTGTCTCCGTATGTGTGTGTTTGGGGGGTATAAACACACATACACACATATTATACACATATGTATATATGCATATATTATATATGGAATACTTACTATTATTAGCATTTCCTAATTACCATTTTACATTTTTATAAATATTATTAAAGTGCATACTATTTACATTTTTTAATTAAAGATCAGTGATTATTCACATGAGGATGTGATGGAAATCAAAATAAAGAAATGTGTTGGAATGTTTACTGGAAATCTATTCTTACACAAATTACTAATTAACATCCATTAGCATAAAATATTCATTATTTTTAAATAAGATAATGATGAAATAATTAGTGCTCATTAAATTAGGACATAAATGCAATTCAATACACCACCACCTTCAATCAGATACTTATTCAATAATCACAGCATTAATTTTAAAAAAACTGTAAAAGCAAAATCTGGAAATCATTTGTAATTGAGCTTTCCACATTTGTAATACTTCAAAAGTGAATGCCCTTTTTTGCCTTGAGGCAATATGGAAATTAGAGTTGAGCATGGCAATATTTCCTGAAAATAATGATTCAAAATAATTTTCAACATAAAAATTTTAACATATTTATAGTTCAAAGACTGAAGTCCACATAAAAGTGCTGCCCATGAAACTACACAGAGAGTATCACAGTGGAAGCATAGTAAAAGAGACCTTATTCAACAAAGATAATGTACATTTCCTATTGTTTTTAATATTAAAAATTAAAATGATTAATATGTATATTTATGTTGACATAAAATAGGTTAGATTCTTATTTTGCATGAAATGTGTAATATATATATATCTATATACATGTATGTATATGAATGAATTAATGAAAACATAGTTATGAAACTCATTAATCAACAAATCTATTAAGCATCTATTATATGCTAATAATTATATCAAGTACAATGAATACAAATATGAAACTGAAGATAAGTCTTACCCTCAAACAGAATAAACTCCAACAAGGGGAAGGGGGGCAATATTTGTAAAGTGGTGGTGGATGTAGATATCTTGGTTTGGGAAGTTTCAGGAATCAATTAAAAAATTTGATTATATACCAATAATTGTGCCAAGGGCTGGGCATACAAGAATCCCAAACTGAAGACAGCCCTTGCCCTATACTCTAACAAAGGGGAAGAGGAGGAAGATTATAAGGAAAGGGGAGGGTGGTGGTAGAGGATGGATATTTTGGGTTAGAAAGTTTTAAGGATCAAAAAGTATTACATCACTCTATGACTTAGCACTATACTAAGCCTTAATGATTCAAAGAAAGGAAAGCATGGCTGTACCCACAAAGAACTCACATTCTATTGGGAACACTATGTAAATATAAGATGTTATCTCATCCACCCATATGTATACACATATCATAGACATATACATCACATATACAGATATACACGTATATACACAGACACATATTCAGTTGTTTCAATATTGTCTATATGTGACCTCATTTGGGATTTTCTTAGCAAATATACTGGAGTGCTTTGACATTTCCTTCTCCAGCTCATTTTACAGATGAGGAAACTGAGGCAAATAAGGTTAAGTGACTTGCCCACAGTAAAATAGCCAGTAAGTGTCTAAGGTTACATTTGAATTAAAATCCAGTGCTTTATCCACTGTGTCACCTAAGTATCATTATGTCCAATGCATAAATACATTGTGTACATAAATGAATACACACATGTATAACAATATATATATATATCACACGTACATGTGATTTACCCTATCACCCATATGAACATGTATATGAGGGTGTATTTATATAAATATATAAACGTATTATGGGGGGGCATAATACTATCTTATAATTACACAATGCTCCCAATAAAATCTAAGCTTCTTAGGGGTAGGGACTATCTTTACTTAGCACAATATTGGCTGTATAGTAACATACATACGCACATTTGTGCACACATGCTAAATAAATAAGCAAACATCAAATGAAATCTTATTTTCCATATTTTGTTATTGTTGTTCAGCTATGTCTGATTGTGACCCCATGAACCACAGCACAATAATATTGACCTTGAGTTTTTTTGGTAAAGATATTGGAATGGTTTGTCATTTCCTTCTCCAGCTAACAGGATGAAATAACTTACCTTGGATCACATCAATGGTAAGTGTCTGAGAGTGGATTTGAATTGAGATGAATCTCTTAATTTCAGACCTGGAATTCTATACAGTGTATCATCTGGTTGCCTCCTATTTTCCAAATTACAAGTTTTAAATAGTAGCTCACAACTATCCCCAATGATAACTTCATTTCCTTTTATTCTTTTAAGGGATAAAGTTTGCTGGGTATTCCATAGTATATTTTCTATATATAGATATTTCTTTAGGGGAAGAAAACATTCACAATAATCAGAAATACTAAATTAAAATATCTTCTAGGTCATTTAATAACATCTGGCCTTAGCCATGGTGAGGCTCAATTTGTTCAGTCCCAAATGTGGATGATAATGCCTGTACTAGTTTAGGACTGTTGCTAGGATCAAATAATATAATATTCTATATTATTATATACATGTATTCTTTATAAGGTCTTTGCACACTACAAATATAAGATACCATTTCATTATCTTATGACCTTTCCCCCAGCACTTTCTCCATTTAATTTCTCATTATTTTAGTTACTCAACTAGCTCTTTCATACTTCTCTGAATTTATTTTAACCTTCTACATCCCTCTTAAGTTGAGAAGTCTATAATAAGAAAGTCCTCAATGCCTCATAAGAATAATACAGGTCATCTATGAAACATTTATCAAAAGCTTACTATGTGGAGCTGTGGGGAAGAATAAAGATCATAATAATATAAATATAAAGGAGAAGCCCTTAACCTTCAAGAACCTACAATCTAATTGATACTAAGATATACACATATAACAATTAAAAATGATAAGCTGAATTTTAAAATTCAGTGCCAAAGTGAAGGTCATAGACAATAAATATTTGTGAATTTAGAATTTTCAGGAGGAAATCAGTATAGGTTTACAGTTGCAAAAAAGACCTCTGGAAAGAAGCCAATCTAAGTGGCTTTGAAGGTACCGATAGAACCTGAATTATCTATTATAGCCAGAAGAATTTTCAGGTGAAGGGAAAAGCAGGGATAGAGAATGGAGAATCAGAAATCATTATTTCTTCAATAACAGGTGCAATTGTTATATGTGTTTTTCACTCATGTCTAACTCTTCATGACCCCATTTGGGGTTTTCTTGGCAAAGATAGTGGAGTGGTTTGCCATTACCTTTTACAGCTCATTTTATGGATGAGGAAACCAAGGCAAACAGGATGAAATGACTTATCCAAGGTCAAACAGCTAGTAAGCGTCTGAAGGCAGATTTGAAATCAGGAAGATGTGTCTTCCTGACTCCAGCTTTCTTACTCTAGTTAGCTGCTCATTATTAGCAATGTACTATGCTAGATGCTGGGTGAAATAGAATAATGTATTAAATATGGTTCCTTAAATTGAGGAACTTTCAGTAAAGATAACATATGCAGCTAAATATAATATAAGAAAACATTAGATTCTCAATGGAGAGAAGTCATTTGCAGTTGGGGGAAGAGAGATAAAGAAAAGTAGCACTTACATGGAACTTTGAAACAGGGGTCAGACCTCCACAAATGAGCAAGGAATTTCAAGAATAGGGGAAAATACGGGGGGTATGATTGAAAGAGTATCACTCATGCATTCAAAAGATCTGAGTTTTAATCTCGACATTGATTGTTACCTTGAGAAAGTCACAAATGAAATGTAAGCAAGCTGTGCTGGAATCAATTCAAATTGGACAGTGAGGGCAAAGCATTAAATTTTCAACATGCACATTTACACTTCAGAAACTGGCAAACCCTACAAATCAGGTCTGAGTTATTGTGTTAATGATTGTCTAGACTTAATAAAACGATGGGGAGAATGTCAGCAATACAGATTAAATTTAAAAGCTTGCCCTGGGGACATTTGTTTTTTCAAGGAGTCAGCTACTAAACATTTGCCATCATAAGGCTGGCTCAAAGCCTCAGTTTCCTCATCTATAAATTATGGCTAATAATACAATACTTATTTCACAGGGTGGTTGTGAGGAAACTCATTAACCATTAAAGGATTATTCCTTCAAGGACTATTATTATGTTTATATTAATGGGAAGAACACTGGTCTAGAAATGAGATCTGGATTTCAGTTTCAATTCTGCTATTAATCCTTTCATTCTTTGAACAATTATTAGCACAAACTACATATAAGGTAAAAGACAGCATAGTATAGTAGATAGATTCCTAGCCTCAGAGTCAGGAAAATTGGTTTCTTCCAGAAAATATTTGACTGTGATCCCTGGCAAATCACGTCATCTTCCAAGGCCGCCAAGATATCCTCTACAGTTATTGTACAGGACAAATGATGATCTGCTTTAGCATAAAGGATTTCCCCACTATGGGAGAACCAATGAAATTAGAAGGTCACGAAAAACAAACACATTAAAAAAAAAGATGCTGCAAAAGAAAAAGAAAATTATTAAGACCAAGTCTTTTTTCATAAAGCTCAATTAGGCAAGACAAAGAATTCTTCATCTCAGTTTTGAGAAGACACTGGATTCTTAAAGATATGAACTCTCTTTTTAAAGGATCTAGCCTCATGAGTGATTTAGTCCAAGAGGCAGATACAAAAGCAGAAGGTAGGATCTGAATCATCTAAGGACCTCAGAGCCCATGGAAGCAAAAATGACTAGAAGGGGAACATTCACTTGCAACATTATGACCCAACTTTCAGAATTTTGGCAGATTATGGCATAGAAGAGATTCTTATCTAGTCAATTTGTTTTTTTCTCAATGTAAAACAAGTGAGTTACAATTGCCTCCAAAAAAAGGGGAATCAACATTATAACTCAACAGAAGTTAAGGATGATGAGACTTGAAAATAGTTAATCTGAGGCAGTTGAGAAAAAGTGTCCAGAAAAGCAAGGTGATATTTTTGCTTTAGTTGAGCCTTAACTTGATAGTTTACTATGTTCAGTTTGGTGGTAGGTTTTTAGGATGGATGTTGCTAAGTTGGAAAATGTCCAGAAGAGGGAAATCAGGGTGGTTAATGTTGGAATATACAAGAGCCACCTGACAGTGGCTGCTGGAGATCCAACCCAGATCTCAGAATGGATCTCCTTTTGTAAGAGGATGATACAAGGACACTGAGAGGCAGTTGCTGTTCTCTGACCTCTCTCCTCTTCCCTCTGCCTCCAATTTATCTCATTCCCAGTCTGCAACACCTGTTTCAGCAAAGGCTGCCCTTCATCCTTCAGATGCTATGATCTACAGCTATGAGGCTCTTGGAGAATTGACCTGTCCCTTAACAGTTAAAAGAAACTAGGAAATAAAGATTAAATGAGAGAGTTAGGGACAATTGCCCAGAAATAAGTAGATCGCAAGTCCCATAATTACTATCTTCAAAGGTTTGTGATGTGTAACAGGGATTACTCTTGTTTTCCATGGCCTTAAAAAGCAGAATGAGGAACAATGTGTAAAAATTAAACAGACACAGATTTCATCTCTCTACAAGGCAATTTTATTTTTCAGTCTTTTTCAGGTATATCCGACTCTTTGTGACTCCTTTTGCAGTTTGCAAAAACAGTTGGAGTGTTTTGCCATTTTCCATTCTCCAACTCATTTTACCAATGAGGAAACTGAGGCAAATAGGGTTTATGGCTTGCCTAGGGTTATGTCACTGATATAAATTGTGTCTCCTTTAATCTCTGAGGGGGGCCCTGAAACTGTGTCCCCTTTAATCTGTAAAAGAAAGGTGATTCAGGGTCTCAAGCTCTGCTCTGGGAAAAGCATACCTTTCCCAGGCATCCTCCCCAAGTTATGTGGTCTCATTCAATTGGAGAGCATGGCCAGGGACATGATTACACCCTTTATTGAGTTGAAGATTAGTCCAGAAGCACTCCCAGTAGCTCGAACTCCCAAGATAAGTAATCTCTTTTCAACTGAAGATCTAGGCCCAGGGCATTGTCAACATTGACTCAAACTCCCAGTTAAGTCATCTCATTCAAATTTGAATTGAAGCCCCAGACAGCTAATAAAAGACAAGTCTGAACCCCAAATTTTTGCAGATGTCCTAACGGGACCTTGCCCACTGCTGAAGATATTCTCTTCTCAGTGTAATCCACCTTTGCTATATTCCTTACCCACTAAGAAGTCTGTCTTCCTAGCAAGCTGGCTTCTCAGTGCCAATAAATCCCTTTTGCCCCACAGATTATGGGGTTGCGAATCTTTCACATAGCACTTGCACTTCCTACCAAGGGGATCTCCCACCCGAATTCTTGCACCTCATCATTTGCATCTTATCATTTGGTTCCCTGACCTCATCACCACCAGTGACTGAGGAGGCCACATTGTAATTCAGATCTTCCTGATTTTAGGTCCAGTGTTCCATCCAACTTTGCTACATGGCTGCAAGGCAATATTTTCTAGCAATTGCATACACCCATCACAAAAGTGGAATGGGCAACCATAGGAAATAAGGGTTTCCCATCTGTAGCTCTTAAATTGGAATTGGATGATCTCTTCTTGGGGATATAACAAAGGATTTGCCTGTTTAGGTTGGGATTAGAAGCTTCTTGACTCACTATGATTTAAATAAAATTTTGAAAGTCTTAAACTTTAAATGGGTAGAG